>NW_017731354.1:9000015-9049886 GCF_001890085.2 Hipposideros armiger
ACACACATGCTCTCCTGAGCTCTGGAAACAGTCCTTAATGCATTTGTCACTGGGCTCTCATGTGGCACTACTACATCTCTTCATATTAAGTCTATCTCCGCTCCTTTTCTCCTTGCCTCTCAATGGTTACCATTGGATTTCTTGACACCAATGTGATTATAAACACAAAAGTAGACATGCCATTGGAATGTGTGGCCGTTCTCAGTTATAAGGTGGTCGACCCAGTGGCCAGGAGAGTCTGAGGATAGTTATAAATGTGAAAACTCTTTAGCCTACAGAGTCTGCTATACTCTAAGGGATCCTCTCACATGCTCCACCTCAGACTGTGGTATGGTAGATATTAGTTCTGCTTGACAAAATTTCCCCTGCCTTCCAGACACACAGAGCATTGCACTTCCTTCTCCCTTTAAAATTAGATGTGGCTTTGTGACTTGCCCAGACCAATAAATGTGTCACTTCTGGGTGGAAGCACTTCAGAGCTAATTCATGACTTGCCGCGTTCCCTTCACCCTGTCATGGTGGCCGGGATATTTCAGACGATGCCTCTGTCAGCCTATGTGAATGAAGATGACATGGAACAGAGCTCTGTGTCAATGTGTAATGTAGCAGACATGTCGTGTGAGAGAGCAAACCAATCCTGTTGTTGTAAACCACTGAAATAGTTTGTTATGCAGCATGACCTAGTATGTCCTGACTGATGCACTTAGTAAGGTAGGAATTACAATTGCTGTAATCTCCTTTTTACACAACAAAGAACTCTGGCACAGAAAGTTGGAGGACCTTGTTCAAAGTCAGACAGCTAGAAAAATTCAGATGTAGGACTCAAATCCCAGCCTACTCATCCCAAACTGCCTGCTTCTCCCAGCAACTCACACGGCTAAGACAGAGTCCCTGCAACCAGCAAGCAAGGCTGATAGAAAACGAGGCATGTCTCGGTGGCTGGAGTACAAGTTTTCAGAGCCACCTAAGTAAGGGATTGTTCTGTGTGCCAAGTGCATTTCCACTTCAGAGTTTCCCAACTTTAACAGTGAGGTATTCTGAATATTTAAATTGAAAAAGTCACAGTTCTCAAGTTCCCCCCATCAACCAGGGAGGTCGACAAGATGATAGATGCGTAGGGAGCTGTTGAGCTTCCATTCCCAGGCGCAGTCACAGGCTTTAAAGCTGTTCACAGAAGTAATGTGTGTCCCCACGCCTGTGGGTGGCCATGCAGCCTGCAGCAGAGGGACTCTACTTTCTGCCTTGAGGGCTCCACCCACCTTCACTAGAGAAGCAAGTATCTCATCTGGAGACACACAATGTGGTTTGTGAGGCAGGTGGCTCAGGAAAACACCAGGGTGTATTGCAAGGTACACAGTTGCTCCCCACGGGGTGATATTAGGGGGATGCGACTGGAAGTAGACAGAGGTTGCATATTTTAACCAATATTTTCTCCAAAGGAATCAGCATTCGCTGGGGGTTCAGGGCTCAATTCTGGTTTCACGTTCTGAGAACAAAGTTCCTAGAGGTTCCTGAGTATTTCCAACGTGGGGCTTTTTGCCAAGCCATTTGGGTTGAAACCAGGTGTATTAGTGTACATATATATCACTCCCTATATATACTAATGCTATACATATTAGTTTATATCTGTGTCTATATATCTCTCTCTATCTATACAGAGGTCTACCTATATCTGTCTATATCTCTTGTTTGATAAAGATCTATCTATCTATCTATCTAATCTATCATCTACAGAGAGATTTATTTTAAAGACTTGGCTCACATGATTGTGGGGGCTGACAAGCCTCACTTTCATAGGGCAAGCTGGCAGGCTGGAGATTCAGGTAAGAGCTGCTGTTGCAGTCTTGAGTCCAAAGGCTGGAAACTCAGACAGCATTTCTGTGTTGGCATGTGGAGGCAGAATTCCTTCTTTGAGAAACCTCAGTCTGTCCTTCAGGTGTCCCATTGATTGGACGAGGCCCATCCACATTATGAAGGGTAATCTGCTTTACCGAAACTCGACTGAGTGTAAATGTTAATCACACTTAAACAACATCTTTTCAGCAACAACTAGACTCGTGACTCGTGTTTGACCAAACAACTGGCCACTGAAGTCTAGCCAAATTCACTCATAAAATTAACCATGGCTCTAGGATTATTCTCAAGAATGTGCAGTGGGGAGAGGCATGTCCATGAACGATGAAGTCAGCAAAGGTCCTACGGGCGGGCCATGACCACACACAGAGACTTTCACTTCTGATTCTCCAAGCTCCTAGCTCCAACTCCAGCTTGTAGACCCTCCGATAAGTAAAAGCATTTGATAAGAGCACTCATGATGAGAGCAGATCACATTTATTCAGGCTTAGGCTTTATTTGTGTGCCTTCATTTAACTGGTACAACCGTCCTGTGAAGTAGGGATATTGGTATTCCATCTGACAGAAATGGAAACTGAGCCATAGAGAAATGAAGTTTACAGCAGCAAGGACAGGAACCCAGGTTTCTCTCATCCTCTGTTCTGCTTTCCCTCATAAATATCCCTACAGTTCACTATGGAGGGAGTTGTCATTTTATGTTCTTCATCATGGAGCCAGGAACGCAATGTCTACTCTATGCTCCCCGTCACTCTGTGGCACCAGAAGCAATCGGCCCCAGAGCCCCGGGAAAGAAGGCTCATTTGAGTTCTTATCTGGGAATAAGACATCTACATGTTTGCACCTGCCAGAGCCCTTAGCGCATCCTTTTACCCATTTATCCCTCCTCTTACTCAGTTGACAACATTTGCTCAGTCACCACTCTGTTCTAGGTGTTCAGGATGTAATGACGAATAATGATGTTGACAGTGGTGGTGGGGATGATCATAATGATGATGACGATGACAATGATGAAGGTAAAGGTGCTGGTGATGATGCGGATGATCAGACCCTGGACAGGTCTGATCAGTGCAAGGCCAACACCTCCCTTCCCTCGTCCTAGATGTTATGCATCTATGCAAGCATCCTGTGCTCACGTTCAAGGGAACCGATGCCCTGTCGCTTGTTAATTTCATGGCCATGCTAACCCTTGAATATATACAACGACAAACACGTGCCATCACCCACCACCATGCACCAGGCCCTCCCATGTCAGGGTAACTCAGAGGAAGGGGGGGTCCTTGGCCATGGCAGGGAGGCCAGGGAATTTGGTCTTGCTCTTTCACACCTTAAGGTCTTGTCTGCCTGCTGTTGGGGCATGAGTCTCACTTGGCTGCTAATAATGAGTGGTGACTACACGTGATCATCCAATAAGGGAGGATTCTCCCCGAGCCTTGTCTCTACTAGAGCCCCCCCAAAAGGAGAAGTGTAGACAGTGGCCACTTCCTCCGGCCACAACACCACCGCAGCTGCAGCCTTTGCTGGACCAAAGGCTCAGGGCTACCCTGTAAACATCTGTAGTTCTTTAATGAAGGGTCAGCTACTTCTCAGAAAGGATGAATGGCAGGAATAAAGATTGGGAATGACACGTAATTCCGTCCTTCTCTTGTTTCATGAAACTCCTTGCAACTCAGACTTCCACTGGGATGGTTCCTCACTCCTCCCACCCCACCCCACCATGGGTGATCTTTTTCCTCCCGATGACTCTCTTTTTTTCACATTTCCACGTCTCTCCACATGCAGGCATTTTTCAAGTTCTGCAAAATGATGACCCCCACCTGCCCTCAAGGAACTCTGCTTCCTACAAGACAAAGGGGAAGGGGTTCTACCACAGCTCACTTCCTGGGTCCCCATCAGGCTCTCCCGGCTCAGCCATGGCAAGCCCCGAAAGGGAACAAGGGATGGAATCGAGTCCCAGGAGTGAGGGGGGAGGTGAGTGCTGTCCCCAGCAGCACTTGACTCCCCGTGTCAGTCTGGGGTTCTTTAGAGTAGAACCAGCTGGAGGGGGAAAGCGTAGAGCATCACACAGGGCAGACGGAGTTTGTGGGAGTGCTCTGTGCCCCACTTATCCTAGGCTACAGCCCTTCTCTTCCATGCTGAGCAGCTGTGCAATCTTCTTCATTCCATGCTTTCAGCAGCCGCTACAGATGAACTGAAGTCGACACCCGACATGAACCTTTTCTGCCACCTCTATTTGTGTGGCTGGAGCAACACACATTTCTTTGCTACACAGTTTTGGAGATGGGGTGGAGGGAGGGCAACACGACTGTCAGAAAACATAGTGAAAGGCTTTGAAATAGGCAGCAGAGAAACTTGCCGTGTGTCCTGTCTGGGTTACCATCCTCCTGGATTACCTCCTCACTTCTTAGTCTTGGAGCTACTTCACATCTCAGAAAGTTGTAGAAAGCTAATAGGAATTCAAATGCTTCTTGTCTGGAGCCATGCGAACGCATTGTGTTTGGTGAGAATGCAACTGATTCATGCTGTATGAAGGGGCTGTTTTTGCATGTACTTGTAAATTCATTTCAGCTTTCTCGATTGCCTATGTATGTGGGTTCTTTGAATTCTCCTTTGAATAGTAGTGATAACTTACTAGTTGCCTCGTTAATTAATGAGTTAAATAAAATCTTTGACATGTGTTCATTTTATATTTCTGTGAGTCATTATATATATATATGTTTATGTATATGTACGTGTATATATATATATATATATATATAATGTGTATATATTATATATAAAATCCTTTAACAACTAAAACTCCCCAGAGGGAGGAGGAAAACCCTATGACACATTACACTCCCTGGATCCTCAGGGAGCACGCACCCATCCTTGAAGAGAGGCAGGGCAAGAATTTGTCATTCCACTTTGGTGCTAAGAAAACCGAGACCCAGAGAGGGCATGATCAGATCAGAGATCACACAGCTGGAAAGGGTGGAGCTGTGAGTTCAAACCCAGGTCTGTTTCATCCTAAAACCTGTGTTCTTAACCACTGCGTCTTGTTTCCCATTCAACTATTCCTTGAGGCAAATGGGGTAGTAATAGGGCGAATATGAACACCTTTCCCATTTGGTAAGTGATGGAACTGAGGCTCAGAGAAGTTCAATGGCTTAGAGGTAAGTCTGGGGCCAGAACCCACTCCTGGACCTTTATTTCCTGGGTCTTTTTTTTTATATAATCCAACTGAGTGTACTTTTCTAGCTAGAATGTTCCTTGAACATCTGTTCTAGCTTTTTGTTTTGTTAGAAAAAAAAAAAGACCAGGAAGATTACTAGGTGGTTTTGGTTCCTAAAATGCTCTCTGAACCTTTATTCATAGAAGCATAAGTGAGGCAGGACCCTGGGCCAATGCGGGCAGCATCTGCCTTGCAGGGGTCAGGCCTGGGCCCTGGAAAGGGCTGGAGCTGCAGAGCTGGCATGGCGTGCCCCTCTGGGGCCGCGGGAAGGTCACGGTCTGTAGAGGTTCCTGCTCAGAGGTCCCTGCCCAGGACTTGCTAAGGCAGAGCAGTGTCAGGACTGGGAGGTGCTGGGAATGTGAAAGACTCATGGGCTTTGGGGGCAGGAGGACCTGGGTTCAAATCCTGCCTCTGCCACTTATCAAATGTGTGACTTTGAGCATTAAACGTGTGACGTCTCTCTGAGCTTCAGTTACTTCATCTGTAGGATGGAGATCATAGCCCCAACTTCATAGGGGACCCCAATCCAGCCTGCCTTCCATCCAATCCCCAGAGTGGGGGGTGCCATGTCCCGATTTTCACATGTCATATGGGCCTGGGAAGCCTCTAACAGCCGGCATGGAGGATGGAGAAGCCTTAGGACCATCTCACCTTTTCCTCACGCTTCTTTACTTTCTCCAATAATAAACCTCCTTCACTTCTGCAAGATGGCAGCAACTTGTCACAGCTGGCAAGTCAAGTGGTGTTGCTGTCTGCTCACAAAAGGTAAGCAGGTCCTCACCTAAGAGACAGCAGTGGAGCCAGGCCTGGCACCAGGCACTGCCAGTCCCTGAGCCTGAGCTGGGACCCTCCCTGATAACACCGGTCAGGTTGGGGCCCAAAGAAAACCCACCCGAGAGAAGCTGGAGAGCGGCCCTTCTGTCCGAGCCGGCTTTGCCCTGAGCTTACGTCACCCCCGGGCCCTTGTTGTTTTCGACTCCTGCAGGCCCAGGTCCTGCGGGAATCCTCTGTAAACTTTACCTCTCGTCAATGGTCCCCGTTCAGGAAAATTGGCTCCTTTGACACCGTTTTAGACAAACCATAATGTGTGTGGAGCTGAAAGAGGTTCTATTTACAAGTCTGCAGGAAATAGCCCTGGGCAGAGGATGGTAATTGTAGGGTGAAGGTTCACCAGGGGCTCAGAGGGGAGAGAGGACCGCCCTGGGGAGAGGGTGCTGCGATGGGCAAGAGAGAGGGCAGGAGCTGCCTCGGCCCCCAGGACCGGCAGCGGCCCGGGGTGGAGGAGGGGTGCCCAGGCCTTCCCTTGTCTGTCCTCTAGGCATGCTCTCCCCTCAGCACTTTGCACTTCACACCCTCCCGCAGGGTGCTCTTTCCCAGGTGTGTGAGTGGTTCGTACTGATTACCATTCCCAGCCCCCTACACAATCTCTCTCTCTCTCACACCCCCCCCACACATGCACGCACGCATACATACATGAACACACATGCACACGTATACACATAAACACGCGCACACATACATATGCACACACATGTATGTCTACGTAACACACTCCCTATTTCTTAAACCCTGCTTTATTCTTCTTCACAGCACCCACCGTCTCCGACCCCATTCCTTCATTTGTTCCTGCAGGTCTGTCTATTCCTTCTACAACCTAAGTTCCACGAGGACATGGGGCTTCGATCTGCTCCCCACTGGACCTTCTGTTTGCAGACGTAATGCCGAGAAGAATGCCTAGACATAGATGGTGTTCCCTTCAAAAGTACTTAGGGAATGACTTAACCAAAGAACGAGTGAGTGGATGAATGAATGACTAGATCGCCAATGAAGGCCTCTCAGTTTTCCTGCCCTGGGCTGTCCCATCTCTCCTGGTAGAGGTGGGCTCACTCACGCAGTAGACAGACCTTCAAGCTGAATACACCACAGACCCTGTTTACTTGGAGCTCCCATCTGGCAGAAGTCACAGGGGGCCACCCAGATGGCTGTTTACAAGGTGGTCAGGGCCAAGGACCCGAGGCCCAGGAAGCTGGATGATGTGCCCAAGATCACCCTAGATCAAGGTGTGATGGAGACAGGGTTAGGGGAAGTTCTCCTGTTCCTGGATCCCTGGTCCCACCTGCTTAGCAGAAAAGAAAACAGAGCAGCGAGAGACAGCAGGTCACTGGGGGCTTCACTTGCACTGCCCCAGAGGACGTGGCCTTGACTGGTGGGGATGCCAATATGTGAGGAGGGGCACAGGTGGGGAAGGGCTGGCAGGGTGTGGGGAGGGGACGTCCTCACACAGATTTCTCCCAAACCTTATGCTCAGCAGGACGCCACGCCGACTGGGCTGGTCTTTGCTCCACTTACAGCTGCTTCTCAACATCCCAGACATCTGTCCTCCACCTACCAACTGCGTGACCTCAGCAGGTCACTTAACCTCCCCGGAACCTCCCGACTAATGGTGGTCATGACTAACATTAGCCCAAAGCCAAGAGCTCCTGGGTGGGTTTGAGCCCTCAGCACGCTGTCCACAGGACAGAACGAAGACCAGGTTCCTCTCACCCAGAAGGGAGGCCGGGCCCGAGAGAGGGTAGAGGCCAGTCACCTCAGTCTGGCCTCAGTATTTTTAGCATCTTCCCTCCTTTCCTCCTTCCCACAAGCCACTAGCCCACTCCTTGCCCAAATAACAGTCACCAAAATAGCCCTGGCAGTTGACTGAGGGGTACTGGGAGGGTCCCCTCCCTCCTGCCGGTCAGCCAGGCGTGAGCAGAGGCCCAGGGGCTGGGCGAGGCCCAAGCGGAGGCTGTTAATTGTACCTTTGGTCCAAATTAAAAAAAAAACCACACAACAGCTCTCCTCGGAGCTGATTGTGGCAGTACTTCTAAGGAGCCAGGTGCCTGCCTTTTGCTGCCTCAGGTCTGGAGTAGGACTGTCTCCCGGAAGGCAGCAGCATGGTGGGCAAAGTGACAAGAGCGAACGCCTTGCTCAGGTCTCCCTGCCACACATGTCATATGGATTGGGAAACTGAGGGCCAGAGAGGACATGCGTGCTGGGCCATTGCCTCCTCCCAGAGGCCTTCACTGACTACCCTGCCCCAGTCATCAGCCCCTTAGCTGCTGTCGTCTTCTTCACAGCACCAGTCACTGCCCGGCATGACATCATGTATCTGTTTGCAGATGTATTTCTTGCCTCCCCCACTAGAAGTCAGCTCCCCAAGCAGGGTGCTGGTTTTTTTGTCCCCAGGGTGTCCTCCATGCCTTAAACTCATGCCTGACACTCAATAAATTCAACACTAGCATATAACTGGGTGAAGACGGAAACCATGACATACAGCAGATCTGGTCAATTCTCAGCTTCTGCTAGGTGGTGAGAAGCCAGGAGACGGAGAAGCCAGGCCCTCACCAGCATCAAATTCCCCCCACCAGCCGCGGACACTGGTGAGAACAACCCTTCCTGTGTGTCCAGCTGTCTGCTGAACTCAGGACCCACAGCTGAGATGGTCCCTGTTAATAACAATGAACTAAGCACTTTCTAACGGGTTTATTCATGTAACTAAGACAGGCAATTCTGGCAGAAATCCTAAAAAGTAAGACCCATTATTATCTCCATTTTATAGGTGATGAAACGGAGCCCCTGAGAAATGAAGCAACTTGGCCTAAATCGCACGTCCCCTGGGGATCAGGGCTGGGGTTTGAACCCAGGCAGCCGGCCCCCGTGGCCTGGTCTTAATTTCTGCACACACAGTCTGTTGTCTGAGGAGACCTGTGAGTTCAGACAGCTCCTGACCATCCCTTAGCCAGCCTGCATTCCTATTGCCCTGCCTCTGTTAGTGATTTCATCCCTTCAACCGTTTTTAAAGGGCTTCAGGCATGTCACCGCATTCGCTTTTCATGACAACTCTGAGAGGTTGTGTTGTCACCACTCCATCTGCCCCCGTTTTTCAGAAGTGGCCACAGATGCCCAGAGAGGCCACCGTGGGCAGAACCTCCTGCCTTGCTCGCTTTCCCATTGCGTGCCCGCTCGGCCTCCCCTTCTCCCCTCTGTGCCTCTCTCAGTTCAGACTGGGGCCCAGACTCATGTGTTTGCAGCCACTTGGCCCCTTGGCCCCGGAGGCAGCTCTGGCAGGAGCCCTCATTACCGCCGGGTGGCTGTTAAACACCTTCTTGACTTTTTATGAGCTTTGTCACCCTGCCACGCGCCACGTTGCCTTTATGGCAGCACCATTATGGCAAAGCATCAAGATGAACAAATAAAAGTATAAGGGGTTGGAGGCTGGAGAATTCCATTCAAGAGCACAGGCTGCCGACCCGTGACGCTGCGGCAGGGTGTGCGCTGGAATCACTGCCCGTGGCCCCCGCAGCCCACCGTCCCCTAGAGGGCTTCTCCAGGAGTCAGGGACCTGGGTTCCAGGGTCTTCTCCACTGACTTCATGCCTTGGATGCCTGAGCTTGCCACTGGAAACAAGCATCTATGCTTTGGGGTTCTTCTCCAGGGTTCTGGCCAGGGTCACAGGGACACAGGGTTTTAAGCTTGTGTCTGCAGGCAGGAGCCCCCTCCTCTGCCCCCCACCTCAGAGCTCTAAGTCCTCAAGGTCATCTTTTTTATTTATTTATTTATATATTTTTTATTAGTTTCAGGTGTACAAAACAATGCAATACCCTCACCTGGGTGGGGATGAGGGAGAAGGGGAAGGGACGAGACAACATAAATTGGTGACTTCAATATTGCCACAGGGATAGAAAAGACAGTTTGTGGAATATAATCAATAATGTTGTAAATATTTTTTAGTGGGCAAGATGGACTCACGTCTTGTTAGGGAGACCACTTCATGGACGGCGTAGAATCTTGACCACTGTACTGTACATCGCAAGGTCATCTGCAATGCCCAATCCGCCTTTCTCTAAGGTGCCCTGAAGCTTCTGTCTAGCAACTTACATGGGCCAGCCTGCCCCAGTCCTGCCCAAAGTCTAGATTTTTCTCTACCCTTTTATTTTTGTCTCATTTATTCATTCCCTTTGCAAATGTTACTCCTTAGAGTCCTCCCTTTTCTCCTTTATCTAGTATTAGGCCCTTGTCTCTCTCTAACCGCTTATGCAATTTTTCTTCCTTATAACAAGCCATCACTTAACATTCATTATGACTTAACGTCTTCACTCTCTCTCCTACTAGAATGTCAGCTCTGAAAGGACAGTGACGTTGTCCCATCTATTCATCTCAGTATCCCCAGAGCTTAGCACAGAGCCTGGCACAGAGGAGGAGCTCAGGAAATAATTGTGGAATGTTAAATTCACTTGTCCCACAGCCGTGGAGCAAAGCCACCCTATCAAAAAAGGTCTCCTGGCAAAAAAGGTCTCTCAGGGCCTGCCAGAGACCTGGCTCCTCCTGGGGGGATTGTAGCACAGGCTACGTGGACACCCCCACAGCTCCGGTGAGACGGTGAGGCCTTGGCAGGAGACCCTATTTCCACCTGGCGTTTGCACTTTCACCTATTAAGGGAGTCCCTCAGGTCCCCTCAGGGTTCTTCCTCACCCCACCCCCACTCAGCCTAACCCAGCAGAACAGGCACCTCTGATGAGCTTTACGCACTGAGGGTCTGTCTGCCCAGGATTTTGTATGAAGGAAGGGTTGCATGGAACAGAAAACAAACTTAAGAAAAACCTCTGTTCTGTATTTCACTTTTTAAATAGAGCAGCATATAAGGTATTAGTGCAGGGAGCAGCAAACGCTCTCTGGAAGGGGTCAGATGGTAAATAGTTTAGGCTTTGTGGGTCATACAGTCTCTGGCAGCTACTCGGCTATGCCTTTGTAGCTCAAAGCAGCCAGAGATAACGTGGAAACGGATGAGAGGCTGTGTTCCAGCAAAACTTGTGTTTTATGGGCACTTAAATTTCATTGAATTTTCACAAGCCATGTCATAGTCTTCTTCTTTTAATTTTTTTTTTCAACCGTTTAAAAATGTGAAAACTATTCTTGGCTCACTGGCTATAAGAAAAGGCCCTAGTTTGCTGGCCCTTGTAGTCATCAGAAGACCTGGGTTCAAGTCCCGCTCGGCCATCACCTCACCGAGGAACCTTGAGCAGTTAGCTACGTTCACCTTTCTGGAGCTCAGTTTTTCTATCTGGAAAAGAAAGCCCGGGGCCAGATGGTCTCTAAAATCTTAGCTCATTTTAACACCTAACGGTGGAGCTTAGGGGAATTTTTCTGGGTAGGGAGAAGGAGACGCTTTTGCCGGGAGTGAAGGAGGAAGCCCTTCCGGGGGCCCTCAAACCCCATCATCTGGGAAGAGGAGAGGGTGTCTCCTTGGCTATGCCCGGCTCCACTGTCCTCCACTAGAAGTTCAGTGGGTCTTAGGGCCTTAGGGATCCGATGACCCATGGACGAAAGGTTTTTTGGCTGAAACATCAGAGACAATTGTCCCTACCCCTCTCCCCAGCTCCCAGTTGGGGCCCCTCACCCTTCATGCCTCCCCCCGCCCCCTTTACCATGATGCCCTGCTTAACAAAGACAGAGACAGCAGTTGACACTGTAATGTTGAAAATTGCTTGTTTCAGAACATCCCATAAACAAGCCCGTCTTTGTTTTAATCCCAGCCTAGCTTACTGTAGTTAATTATAGGAATTTGTGGCTATTTATGTGAACCGAGGACAGGCGAAAACATTCATTTGTCGGCCGTGTAAGTGCTGGGTGGGAGTAAGCTCCAAGTGCCGAGAGGACCTAGGTAGCATTTGTCCTGGGGGCTGTGCAAGGTAGTGGAGGGCCCAGGTGTGTAATTATCCCCTCTTCCCCCAAAGAAAGAGAAGGCTGCCATAGAAAGTGACACCTAATGACTGTTTTCAGCCCACAATGGGTAACGGGAAAGGCCCCATGTTTAAGGCAATTGCCTGAGATGTGGGTCTTGCACCTGCCAGGTGAGCTGGGTTATTTCTGGGCCTGTCCGCCGCCTGCCCCATGTTTCTTGTCCCCGGTGGGTCTGGCGCGAAGGAAGCAGGGCCAAGGTTTCCCAGGGGTTGGAGGAGCTGGGAGCGGGGCCACGGAAGCGAGAGGGCATGGGTGCCGCCTTTTCTCCCTCTTCCCCAGCCCCAGAGGAGCCACAGTTAGCAAGGAATGTTAACAAAGAAGAGACAGCACTGGCTAAACAGAGGCCCCACGACAATTCCCGGCCCAAACAAAGCCACCCGGCCCTGCACCCCCCCGAGAAAACAAGCCAGGCCTTTGTGCACACTCAATAATTATCACTTGCAATTACCCAGTCAGGGCAGCCTGGCTGTGCTGGGGTGGCAGGCATGGAGAGAGGCACCTCTGAAAACTCTGGGCATCGGGGGCATAGTGTCTGCTGCTCAGGCCGATTCTCTAGGACGTTGCCAGCCAGAGGAGCCTGAGGGGTCTGGGTGCCCTGCCCCAGACTCCGCCTGGCCTGGACTTCCACTCTGGGCCCAGCTATTGAGAGCCCCAGGACGCTCAGCCAACATGCACCAGAGAGCCCATGACCATGGTGGGTTTGGGCCTGCGTTCTATGCTGAACTCACATCCGCTTGACTCCCGCCATCCATCCCTGAGCCCTCACGTGTCCCTCTGTCTGTGTCCCAGTCCCCAATGTCCTGTTCACTTCTTTTCCTCTTCTCACCTCCTCCAGGTCCAGATCCTGCCTCCTCCAGGAAGCCCCTGGGGACTGCTCCACACAATGCTTGTCTCTCCTTGCCTGGCCATTCACAAGTTAGCGATTCACTATCTCATACGTGTCTCTAAGTGGGAGCATGTGCATGCACGCATGTGTACACAAGTGCTGCTCTTCCAGCTCAGTAATAACAACAACCCCAGGGATGATAATTAACACCCGGCATTTACTGAGCGGTTACTACGTACCAGGCCAGGCTCTAAGAGTTTTCCAGGAATTTATCATTTAAATCTTACAACAATCTTAAGACGTAGACACTTATTTATTCCTGTTAATTATTCCTGTTTTACACTTAAGGAAACTGAGGCACAGAGAGGTTAAGTAACTCATCTGAGGCCACAGAGCAGCCAGTGGTGAGCTGGAGGTGGCACGTAACAGCTTGTGAGCTGGCTGTGTGCACCTTTTCCTAATTCTGCATTTAGTCATGTTGATGCCCTGAAATCAGCCGTGGTGGTAATGTTTGTACCAGGATAATCAGCAAATGCCAAGAATAAAGGTTGTTCCCCTCCCCGAGACAGTCGGTTGTCAAACATTTACCAGCACAGCACAGGACTGGATGGACACAAGCTGTCCAGCTACCAAGCTGGGGCTCCCTGCATTATGGGTTTGGGTGTTTGTGCATCTCCCCTGCTGACTCCCATAGCACATGGTGGTTCTGGGTGCTTAAGAGGCAAGCTTCTTCCTCTGTCCATTCAGGAGAGCAGGATTGATTTTGGGCTATTAGATAGGGCGAGGGAGTTTGGCTTTAATGTGAAAGAGGATAAGATATTACCCTCTTCCTTGGCCCCAGCTGCCCGTTGGTGTATAGAGATCCCTGGGTCCCTCTGCGAGCCCAGAGCCCTGGGCCACCGAAGGCCCCAGGTGGAAGAGCGTCCGCCAGGCTTGACCCTGGCAAAGACCCTACACCTTTGTCCAGCTGCCAGGCAGAGCCCAGAGCTGCAAACGCAGATCAATTAGAGACTAGCTTCATCTTTGTTTCAAAAAAGACGAGTCAAGAAAAACTGTGGATAATGTTAGAAAGGGTCTAAGTTAGCCTTTTCTGAGAGCCCCAGCAGGGCCGGGCCTGGACGGCTGTCTCGTAAAGTTATTTTGGTTTTCCCACTTGGCGGCTTGGAGCAATTTGCTGGGCACCCGTGGGCCAGAGAGGCCAAGAGGCTTCTGCCATCGGGAGCTGCCATTTTACACCAGGGTAATGATGGTTTCTGGGCAAGAGAGATCAATAGCGGATAAAAATAGGCTTCCGTCACATCTGGACGCCCGCTCTGGGTTCCTAGATGACTCAGAGGCACCCTGTAAGGAACTGGGGCAGAAACCACCCGACAGGACAGGTCTGGGAAAGCACTGTAGGGAGAGGCTGCCTTCCCCAGGCCCTCAAGGTCCCACAGCCCCAGAGCCAACTGGGGCAACCATTGAGGAGAATTCAGTGTGGGGAAGAGACCCTGACGGCACGCCAAAATTTCCTAACTTCAGATTTATCCTCCCTTGAGATAATATTCCAGATAAAAAGAAAGAGGTTGCTTTTGTGATATTCCTCAAACAGAGCTCCTGCCCCATCCAGGGCTGTAACTTTTAGCTGCACAAAATGAGTAAGTCATATAATGGTAATAATAATAACAATGCACGTGTCTTGAGCACATATGATGTAGCACCAGGCTAAGCACTTCACATGTGTTAACCCACAGAATCCTCACAAGGGCCGGTCAGCTTGACCATTTCTCACACCCATTTTGCAGATGAGAAAAATGAGGTCAACAGGAAGTTGACGGGATTTATCCAAGGCCATGCAGCCTAGCCGAGCAGTGACGGCTCCCGGATTTAAATGCAGACCCATCCTGATGCCTCTGCTCTTTACTTCCATGTGGTCCTGTCTTTTGGTGATTCAAACAATCTTATTTGATCCTCACCATCACCCCCAGAAGAAGAAATTATTATGCCTTACATTTTACAGTGGGGTAGCTGAGATTCTAAGAGATTGTATGAACTCGGGAAGGGCAGGATTAAGACATTAGCCCAGATCTTCTGGCTTCAAACCCTCTGCTCTTTCCAGTTTCTCACGGGTGGTAAACACAGGGTCAGGCATGAAACATAAACAGGACGCGTGAGCTGCAGAGGGCTTTGGGGGACGCACTATCGGGGGGAGCTGCTCCCAGGCACCATCTAGGGCTGGCACTGGGCTTACATTTGCCCCATCTTCTGATTTTCTAAGAGAAACCAGAAGGTCAGATTTTTATGGGAAATCCCCCCATTTAGGAATCTTGATAACTAATGAGTTTCTGGAGAAAACATTCTGTTTCCAACAAGTCCGTGTGTGGAGTATGGCAACCAACCGGCAGCCTTGTGTACCCAGGGCCCACTCCATCCCCGACATGGCTTCCCATGCTGAGAAAACTGCCTTTTTCCTCTTCTTTGAATAAGGCTGGACCCTTAAAACTCAGGGTGGAATAGAAGTTTCAGGACTCAAGTATGTGTCCTGCATTAAAGTTCTTCGTCCAAGGCCCTTGTTAGCTCTTTGCCGTCAAGGCCCATCCATGTATGTCTCTTTTGGCTGTTCTAGCCCAGATCACATTGTTTGTTAAAACACTGAAATATAATCAACCAGCCGGCAAATAGCTGTTTCTCAAGGCCCCGAGTACCCTCCCACCCTGCAGCTCCAGGCCCTCCTTAAGATCCCCAATGTCCCACAATTTGAGCAAGTAGAAGGGAAAGCCTGACCCAGTGTGCACCCCCCAGAACGTGTCCAGACAGCCTGTGGGGGCCTGTGAGGTACACGCATGAAACATCTGGAATATTATTACCCCTGATTCTGTTACTCAAGGACCATTTCTGTCACCGGGTTCCCCCCTAAGATACTTAAGGTCAGCCTTTTCCTGGTTTCCCCCGACTCTTGTCCACCAGCCACCAGCCTCTTCATCTCCTCTTCCACCCAAACTGGGTCAAAGTCAGGGCCGCATGTGCCCATCAACCTGTTTCATCACCTCCTACCTGCGGGAGAGGTAGGCAGTGGGATTCTCATCCCGCAGAGAGAATGCGCTCCAAGGCCTCCATGCATGTGATGAGCTCTTTCTCTGGGCAGAAAGCAGGGGACCCCTAAGGCAAAGAGCTCATTTTCAGGAAAATGGCAGGTGTGTGGGGATGTGGAGCTGGTTCCTGCAAATCCACAGAGCATAGGACGTGGGGGTAGAGCATCTACCAGGAGAACCCAAACCACCATGCAGCCAGGGACGGGTCCAGGGAACTTCAACTCTATTGCACAATATAGGGCTGTTCATGTCTGTCTCTCTCTCTTGTGTGTCTGAAATGTTTTGTCCTCATTAGGACAAATTGGAAAAGCTGATATAGATGGCAAAATCTCTCCCGTCACCTTCCACTCCTTTGGGAGAGACCCTGATGCTCACACTCCAGGAAACGGGGTTCAGGAAAATCAGTGTTGAAGCCACTTGTGGCCTGGCGTGACACAGACCAAGGGGGACTGGAGAAGAAAGACAACTGTGCTGGGCAGCTGCCATTGGTCTCCTGGCTGGGCCGCTCCTCTAGAATCATAGGATCATATGTAATTACTTATTCATTATGTCCATTATTATTGTCCAGTTCCTCCTGCTGGAATGTAGAGTTTGTGAGGACAAGGATGGGTATTTGATTTGTTTACTGCTGTATCTCAAGAGCATGGCATACAGTAGTTGCTCAATAAATGCTTAAGGACATGAATGACTAAATATGAGCAGAACCATAGACATCTGAGCTGCTTAAAGGGAGGAGAGTAATAATGCTGATACTATTCTTAGATAACCCTTATTGAGATTTGCTATGTATCAGGTACTTTTCTAGGTTCTTTAATATCAATTAACCCATTTAATCTGAACAACAGCTATGAAGTAGAGATTTAAAAACATTTTCCATTTTATAAAAAAGAAACTGAAGCACCAGAGGTGAAATGACTTTCCCAAGGTCACATACAAAGCTAGGGTTTGGACCCAGGCTGGCTGACACCAGAGGCTTCTTGTTTTCTTCATGCTGCAATGATACAAATCAATTACCTAAGGTCTAAAAAAAGTCAAACCATGGATGGTTTAGACCCATTATCAACAATCAAGGAAGCCTTCTTGGAAGAGGGGAGACTTTGGCCAGGTCCCAAGATAAATGATATGCTGAAGAAAGCAAAGAAGGAATCTAGCCGTTTGTGCTAAGATCTAACACCAGTTATCACTCACCCTTCGTGTGGACAAGAGATGGCACTTTCCCGTAGGTCATTTTAATTTTAAGTGCAATGGGAATGTTCATCCCAATTTCACGGAAGGGGAAACTGAAGGCACTAAGGTGCCTTGCCCAGGGTCACCTGACAGGCAAGCAGCAGAGCTGAACCTCAAATCTATGGTACCCAGGCAAGCCCTTAGTTCGAACTGCTTCTTTCTCTGTGACACTTTTTTGACCCTGTGACCAACACTGGTGGAATTTGTGGGACCCTAGACAAGTGGCTACGTTTTGGAGGCCTGGCTGCCCCCACCCCCCGCACTAAAGTAGGCATACTGGACCAGGTGATGATCTCCCAAGAAGCCCTGTCCCTCTTCAAGAAGCTGGCAGCCCCTCCCCCACTAGCCTGTCCAAGCAGCTGTGGGAACCCGGTGGGACTCACAGCGCTTTCTCCTCCACCCCTCTCAGTCACAGAGGCTACAGCTCTTTTCAGAATTCACCTTCCTCAGTTGGACACCAAGCCCCTTCTGTGCCCATGCAAACCCCTGCCTCCTGAGGCTGGGAAGAGGCTCCTTCTCCCAGGAACCCCTGCTCCCCTCAGCTGCCAAGACCCTCCCACCCCCGGCCTCGACTTGCGCACCCCAGGCTCCTGGGGAATAAAAACCTCTGACTGTGTTTCTTTAAACTGATTGTCGATTTCTCCTTTATGAAAATTAACGCTGGATGGGAAATGCCTTGAAAAATACATCAAGGTGAGGCAAATGGCTTTTTGAGATCAATCCCCGGCACACACAGGTTTGGGGCGGACTCCGCCTGGTTCCCTCTCCAAACCTGGGCCAGGGAGCCAGAGGATAGCCAGAGCTGAGCACCGGGCAGACCGTGCTTTCCTTCCCGAGTAATCACATCCCCTGTGGCCACCCAGGAATGACATGAGCGGGGGAGCTCCCCCCTCCTGCTCCCCTTCCCTTCCTACACTATTCTCCTCAAGGTATTTCGACTTAATTTTGTTTAGAAATTTGAAAAGCCAGTGAAAGTGTAGCATGATTATAGACTTTATTTAAAGGTTTGATTTAGGTTTCTCTCTGTTCTTATATCAAAGATAAAGTGGAAGTGGTGGTATCATGTTCAGGTAATGAGATTTTATATTAAAAAGAATAAATTAAGCTCATAAAACCGTAGGTGGAAGGGCCAGGCGGGGCTGACTCACTCACAGAGGAAACCTATACTTATTTATGTAACAAGTATCCACTATGATTGGGAGTCTAGCTTTGGGCCCCAGCTCTTAAGGCAAAAGCAGCCTTTTCCCTCTTTCTTTTTGGAAATAGCCCCTGGAAGTCCTCAGGGATGAGATTCTGGGGTCCCAGGAGCCAGAAAAGACTGTGGAATTCCTCCTTTTATCACTTATTGGCTGTGTGATTGTGGGCAAGTGGCTTGACCTCTCTGATCCTCCCTTTTCTCTGAACCTCTAAAATGGAGGTAATATTAATATCCCCTTAGGACTCTGGTGGCAGTTGTAGGAGATGGTGCATGTCAAATACACATAGTTAGCACTCAAAGAGTGTTAGCTATAGTTACTTTTTGAGTATCAGTTCTCTTGTCTGACAAATGGGGAGAGAGCTTGTGGAGCTAACAGGATGCCTAGATGAAAGAAGAAAGCAAAGATCGTAGTACAAGATAGCTGTAACTATTATATTTGTATAGTAATTATTGCTCAGATACTCATTCCAACCAGGCCCTGGCAAGAACCGCTCTGTGCTTGTCAAGAGGGGCTCCGTTCCCTGTCAGAAGCTCTGCAGGGCTGGAGGCTGGTGGAAATCGTCAGAAATTCCAACCTTCCTTCTACCCTCTCCCCACTCCACACCCCACCCCTTCTTCCTTGTGAGCAATAAAGGAAAATACAAAGAACAGGAATCAAATAAAGACCCTGAAACCGAGTCGTCTGTGGTCATTTTAAAACAGATCCTTTTTGAAAAGCCCGGTGACATTTTCCTTTACCGCCTGATTTTTTTTTAATGCTGGCTGCATTTTTTAAGCACCCAGCCGGCTTGTAACCAGCCGAGGCATTACAGTAGCTGCGCCGACTGTATCATTTGATCATTAATTTATCACAGTTCTAGCAGTTTGTCTGACAGGTGATAGCACTTTCATCTAATGAACCCACAGCCAGGGTGGGGTGGGGGAGCCCGGGCTGGCCAGCCGGCAGGGTGAGGGCCACGCACATGTTCTCTACTGGCCTGCTTCCATTCCAGGACCACCGAAGGCCCAGAAAATGGGGCTGGAGTCCTGCCATAGTGGAGAAGCCTGGGAAGCCCCTCCCGCCATGGGCCAAGGACAAGAGAAAACTGTGGGTGAAACCCCAGCCTCAGCCACTCATGAGTCACTGCATCAGTCAGGATAAGCCTGGTTATGCTGCAGTAACAAATACTTCCCCAGACCCCAATATCAGAGGCTTCCAAGAGCCAAGCTGGTTTTCCACTCATGTGCCGTGTCCACAGTGGAGTGGAAGCATGTCTGTTCAACATGGCCACCCTAGGGACCGACTCACAGAGCCTCTGTCTCACAGAGGTAGAGGAAAGTGTTGCAAGTTGTGAGCCATTGCAAAATGTCTGTTCAACGTGACATGTCACTTCTCTCCCATTACATTGGCCAAAGCCACTCACATGGCCACGCACAAGAAGTGTGATTCTACCATGTGCCTCCCAAACAAGAAAACCAAATATTTGTCAACAGTCCTGATGACTACTGTTGTCATAAACCCTGCTGGTAAGAACAGCTCTGCTCCTTAGTGAACTCTAGATCCCTGGGTGAGTCCACTTTTCTCCATGCTCTGCCGCCACCTTCACCCAGGCTGCTATCATCTCCCTGTTGCGCGACCTGTGTTCCCTCCCAACGCCATCTTTACGCCTGCTCTGACCTCTAGGCTTCAGTGGCTCCTGTGCTTTTGAGTCATTTCCTTGCAAGTTTGTAAGTCTAAGTCCCCTTCTAGCACTTGGAACCTGCTGGGGCCAGCCGTCCCACTGGGCATCCTGAGTCCAGACACGGACTCAGTTAGACACTACCTCCAATCCACTATCCCTGACCATTACACACATTGGGTAGACCAGATGCCCCAAGAAGCTCTAGAACTCATACCTATGGGGCCATCCTGGGCCTGGCCTGGCCATAGTCCCAGGAGGGCTATGTGGCAAGCAGACCACTCTTCTAGCCAGTGTAGTATTTTTGTCACAGGATCTTGTGAATTCTGGCCCCCTGAATGGTGCCAACTCATTGATTTGGTATGACTAAAATTATTTATATAGACAGAGGCCCTAAAAATATATTTTCCCTGCAAACCCTTGGTTCCCTAAGCACACCCCACTCCCTCCTTCGACTCTTGCCCAGTAGCAAAGAAGCTTTTTGAAATCCCCCTGTGGATTTCATCACATTGAGTAGACTTCTTATGGGGGTCCACAAGGCCCTACACCACCTGTTCTCACCCTGGTGCTCTATAGAATCATTCAGGGAGCTTTTGAAACATGCTGTGGTCTGGACCCCAACCTAGGCCAATGACATCAGAATCTCTAGGGATGCGGCTGGAGTGGGGTATGGTTTGAATTGCTCCCCAGGTGATCCCAATGCATGGCCCAGAGTGAGAACCTCTGACTTCCATGATCTAACGTCTCGTTTCCCGTCTCACATCCCTCTCTTCCTCATCTGATGCTTTGCTACTCCTCTTTCATTTCCTCCAAAGCGCCAAGCTCTTCCCCTGCCCCCAGGACATTTGCACTTGCTGTGCTCTCTGCTTAGAATATTGTTTCTCCTCTAATGTTGTCAAGGCTTCTGTGTTCCTGCCATTCAGCTCTCAGCTCGGCTGTTACTTTCACAAAGATGCTTTTTTTTACCTTCCAAGGTCGCATCACTTCTCTCTATCCTGACCCTATCATTTTCAGAGTTACACATTTTCTCATCTTTTCTCGTTTATTTACTTGGTGTTATTACATATCGTGTGTTTTCATTCACCAAAATATACTTTGTGAGGGCAGCTACTTTGTTAGCTTTGTTCATCCCTAACATTTTCAGCACCTAGCATCTTACGCAATAAATAGTTACTGACTGAATCCATGTAAAGACTAACATTTACGGAGCATTTTCTGAAGTCCGGTATCTTTGTGGATTATTTTCAGAATTTAATTCTGGGAAAAAGGTTGTGTCTCTTGAACAACTGGTAAGAGTGGATTTTCTTTGAACAGGTAATTGTCTGGATTGTGAAACTCCGGAATAATAAGTTTAGCCCCGAGCTTCCTGGGACCCAAGGCAAAAAGGGTCAGATGAACCACAGAAACTATGTTGGTCCATGTGGCTGGTATATTTGCCTCCTCCTCCTTCCTCATGGTCTTTGATTTTCCATGTCTATTTTCACAGCATCTGATTACAAGCTGTCTCAAATCCTTTTTGGAAGCAGGCAGAGTATAAATAGCTAGGAACACAAACAACTGATTCATGTGTGTAATGCCTATTTTACAGATGTGCAATACGAATTCTGGGCAGGTGGGGTGGCTTGTCTGAGGTCACACAGCCTGGGCAGGAACCCATCCTTTGAATTCCAGGCCTGTTCACCCTCCTCTGAATGGCAGTAGAGGAGCCAGTCCCTTGCTTTGTTTTGGTTCCTAAAAGTCCTAACACAGTGTTGGGGGTCTCAGGTTATTAGTCCTTCTCTAAGGAAACTGAAACCCAGAGAGATTAAGTGTGGGCCCAGGGTCACCCAGCACGTGAGGGACTGAGCCATGCCCCCAGAGGGAGGCTCTCAGTGTTGACTAGAAGGCACCGTCTTTGCCCCAGCAGTGGGCTCGATTGCCTCCTGACAGCTCACTGTGCTCAGGGACGGGAAACCAGCTGCAACATTCGCACAGCTGGAAGAGGAAAATGGAGCCAGTCTCTGTTTATGTGCTCAGTGGCCATAATTGCTTTCCATGGAAATTGTCACCGGATAGGTAAATGCCAACCTCTGGGCTCACTCAACATACGGATATGACAGATAGATGTCCTATTGCACAGACCCTTTTATTGAAAGGAGTAATTATGAGCTGAAAACATCCCTCAGCTCCTCCAATACAGAAGAGTGAGAGGAAACAATACAATGACAAATGAAGAGGCATTAGGAGCTGGGGACATGGTTCTGTTAATTGCATAAAAATATCTCCTGCCAATTATTGAACGCTTGCTAGGTGCCAGGCACTGGACTCGACACATCAGATGTGCTTTCTTACTTGACTTTTTCCCTCTTCAGAAAGCTTTGTTTCTGTCTTACACACTGGGAAACGCATGCTCAGTGAAGCTTCAAGTGACTTGCTGGAGGCGACGCTGCAGTAAGGAGGACTTACATGGTACTTTTTGAATACCAGAGAACGTTCTAGTGCTTTCCATAGGTAAACTCACTTTCCCCCACAAGAGTCCTATGGGATAAGGTTTATCATCAGCTCCACTTATAGGTGAAGACGTGGAGGTGTGGAGGGTGAGGTGACCTCCCTTAAGTCACACAGTGGCAATACCAGGTTTTGAACCTAGATCCTTAAGAGTCTGTTCTTAAGCCCTGTGCTATACGGGACCTGAATAATAAATGGCCCCCTTGGGGTTCAACTCCAGCCTCCCCAGCTCCAGCGCCCCTTCCACTCTGCTCTGTGCCCCATGGGGAAGATGCCCCTGCCTCTTCTGAGGACATCATAAGTAGTGGCTTACTCTGAGTGGAGATCATTGCTGGCCCATCCACTTGGTTTTGAAGAGAATGTGAAATGCGACAGTGTGTGTTGTCCCCCAGCTGGGGACACTCAAAGGGCCTGTGTGTTGTTGGATGACAAACGCCTGAGGCAGTGACAGCCAGTGGTGGGAGTCCAGCCCAGAGCATTCTGCTCTGGCAATTGGGTGGCAACTGGGCTCAGCAAAAGGGCTGGACACCCTGCGGTCTGCACAGCAATTTGGTGGCACTGGGCTCAGTGAAAGGGCCGGACTGTGCGGTCTGCACAGAGCAAGCCTCGCGGGGCCTTGCGGCAAACCCAGGACCTGATAAAGCTCACCTCCAGGTAATTGGTTTGAACCACTGTATAGATTTCTTAATGCTGAAAAGGCATAGGCCGAAAATGGGAATACAGTGGCTCCTGTGAGAAGTCTGCTGTCCTCCGCTTAGCATGTGCGTGTGCTGAGGGCTGGGTTGGTACACGGAAGATGGTCAATGGCAGTTAAGAGGGCTTCTTGGTCCCTCTCACCTGGTGCTGCACTCGTCCATGAGGAGGGAGCAATTCCCCACCTCCCGACACCCCATCTCAGAGACAGCCCCATTCCTGAGGTGTAACTGACTCGCTTGTGCGTATGGAAGTGAACTTCCTTCTTTAAAAGGCCCCCAAAATCCAGGCTTATGCATCTCAATTCACATAGGGAGCAACAGAGGCTGTGAGACTAAGATGTGCTTTCATGAGCAGTAAAGAATAATTCATAATCGTTTATAATTAGCACATAGCAGCGGCAATTTGCATGCACAGCCCCTGCAAAGCTCTTTGTGTTCTGAAGGCCAAATCTGCCCCCTGCAGTCCTGTGCACAGGCTTGGCTCTCAAGTCCATTTTCAAGTTCAGCCCAGAGGAAACTTCAGCAGAGTCCCCCCTGGACAGACGTGATGGTCTTTCAGTGCTTCTTTCTACAAATGTTCTTCACCTGGTGCTCCCAAGCTGGCTTTAGTTCAAAGGTATACGGTTTTGTGTCACTGACCATCACAGTATAAATAACATCAGTGTTCACTGCAGCACTTGACAAAGGGTGCTCTGACCATACCAGTGGGTCTCAACCAGGGGTGATTTTGCACCACCACCCCTAGCAGACATTCGCAATGTCTGGAGACATTTTTGGTCATCTCACCTCCAGGAAGGTGTTACTGCAATTTAGTGGGTAGAGGCCAGGGATGCTGCTAAAAATCCTATAATGCAGAGCGCAGCCCTGACCCCCTCCCCATGACAAAGAATCATCTGGCCCCCAGAAGTCAATAGTGCTGAGGTAGAGGAACACTGAGCTACCACGATCAGGACAAGGTTAATGGTGTGTTAATGTTTGCTGGTTGTCAAGGCCATTTAACTTTTATTCAGGTCCACTTGTGTATGAATTCCACAGGAAGCTTGCCCGGTCTTCATATGCTGACATCAGTCATCAATGCTGCCTAAAGCGACAAATGATTGCCCTTGTCACTGGTTGAGTAAGCGGAGACTTGAACCATTGTTTGTTAATTGTCCTTCTCTGTTAAGGATAGCAGCTCTTCCTGGGGGCTTTCGCCTAAAAAGCAAAGTCTCCTGAGATGTGTCTGACCGGTTGGAACAGTCCACTGAGAGAGGCGGATTTTTAACCTGTTGCACGTGCTTGGAGATGGTAAAGTGACTGTGTTTTTTATACTGATTAATTCAAGTTAAGACGCTGGCACGTATTCCTTACAAAATTACAGATTGAATTTCCATATCATCCACTTCTGGGTATATGCTCAAAAGAATTGAAAGCAGACACTCGAATAGATATTTCTATGTCCATGCTCAGAGCAATATTATTCACAACAGCCAAAAGGTGGAAACAACCCAAGTATCTATTGATGGGTAAATGGATAAACAGAATGTGTTATATGCATACATGGAATTTGTTCCTTCTTATCACGGAAGGGAATTTTGACACATCCGCCAATGTGGATCAAACTCGGCCGGCCAGTCCCTAAGGGACAATTACTATGTGATTCCACTTCTGTGAGGTTCCTAGACTAGTCAGACACATAGAGACAGAACGGAGAATGGTGGCTGCCAGGGGCTGGGGAGAGGACGACATGGAGAGTTGTTTAAAGGGTATGAAAAGGTTCTGGAGATGGGCTGCACAACCATGTGAATACACGTAACACTACTGAACTGTACCCTTAAAGATGGTTAAAATGATACCTTTTATGTTATCTGTATTTTACCACAATTAAATAAAAAGAAGATGCAGGCAAGTAGGAGCTGTGCACAGACAAGCCAGGAGCCAACAGGTTAGTGGAGAGGCCTGGGGGTGTGACACGGGAACGGATCAAAGTTCCTGTGGGGGGGGAGAGAGGGCGGGGGATCAACTATGGCTCAGGGAGTCCTGGAGCTACCCAGGTGGAGTGCAGCCTGTTTCAGGAGCAGTGTCTGAAATCTGCAGGGCCAGATGGAGGGTGTGTTGCTTAAGTTGGGAGGAGGGCGGAGGAAACTGGAAGAAAAGGGAAGGGAACCCCCCCCTGAGAGCCCTTGGGACCCTTCCAGCCATCCCAGCCTGGAGTGTGCTTTCCCCTTAGAATGTAAACCCCACTAGAGCAGGACACTGTCAGTCTTCCTCACCCCAGAGCCCGGACCAGCGTCACAAGTAGGTGCTCAATAAATATTCGTGCAAGGGGGTGAATGAACCCTCATCACTGTAGCCCAAGTTATCTTCCTAAAAGTCTCCACTGAATGTGTCACCCTCCCGTTCCAAAGCTTTCCACAGCTCCTGTGCAGAGTGAGATCGAGATGCCTTTGTGCAGCATGCAAGGCTTTTAGCATTCTGAGCTGGTAGGTACCAGCCTCATTTCATATTACATCCCCCTCCAGACTTCACCAACTCCCAAAAATGCCCTGGGCTTTCTCACCCACATGACTTTTTTTTTTCCACTAAGTTTTCAGCATCTGTAAAATGCTAAATAAAAGTCTTTGCATCCTTCCAGGCACAGTGGATGCCAGGCAGAGGTGGTATTCATGGGAAAAAGACAAATTTCCCAAAACCTTGCCCAACACCATTGGACCCAGTGCCACCTCATGTGACAGTAGCAGCCAGGGAGTGTGTGGGGGGCAGGCTGCCCGATTCCAACCTGTGCTGAGACCAACGGGGTGGGGGGGGATGGGAGGGAGCCAGTAGAGGAGGTGCTGATGGAGGCCAGGATCACTGTGGCCTTCCCAGGACTGGCCCTCTCGCCCTCTGCCAGCACCTGTGTGCACAGGCTCTGAGATGTACATCATGGGGGTGGGGGCAGTGGATAGCAGCTGGGCTGAGCCAGGCCCTCAGGAGCGGGGTGTAGCTTTGTCCACAGTGGGAGCCCTTAGCATGAGCCTGGGTCCTGAGTGCCTCGGTAAAAAATAGTGCACTGCTAACGAGGGCAGCAGGGCTCAGCAGCGAAGCGTGCAGTCAGAGCCAACTTGAAATGTGGGCTGCTCCATCCTCCATGATCTTGAACAGGTTCCTCAACCTGTCCATGCCTCAGTTTCCCCATCTCTAAAATAGGAATAACAATTGCACCCACTGGATTGAGTTAAGGTGAGGATTCAAGTAGACAATGCGAGGCAAAGTGATTATTTAGCACAGCGCTGGACACACAGTTAAACTCTCACGAGATACTGGTTATTGTTACTAATGACAGATAGAGCTGACATTGACCATGAATACCCCCTTGCTAAATTAGGGAGTTGGGTGGGTTGGCATTATTCTCCCCATTTTATGCAGGAGGGGGTGTGGGGCAGGGGCTGACATTTAATGAGCCAGACATACAATGGATGTCCATCATGTCTTTTAATTCTAGCAGCCACACTGGCCGGGTGGTCTAAAGATGCCCATTTTGCAGCTATAAAAGCTGAGGTTCAGGGAGGCATTGGATTTGCCTGCAGCCAGTAAGCGGCACAGTAGGGATAGAACCACAGGTCTGTCTGACTCAAGCTGGTATCTGTGCCAAGAGTGCCAGAGGTGGAAGGGGAGACCTATGAAAGAGGAAAGGCTGGTGGGGGAGGGGAAGTGGGCTCCCAGCTCCCCCTTTCCCGCTCCCTCCTCTCCAGCATGTGGGCCTGGCAGCTAAGGCAGGGAGGCCACGCTGGACTGCAGGTGGGGGAGGGGCCTGGGGCTCCCGCTAGTAAGTGGAGGTGGCCTAGGTCCTCTATCCTCCTGGGGAGTCGAGAGGCCAGGCCTTGGCAGGTCTTTTGTGCCCCAGAGCCTCCTCTCTAAACACCAAGAGGGTACTTGATCCCAATTACAGAAAGTGGCTGGGTCAGACGTCACCTTGCATGATCCACATGATCTGAACGCTTCAGACGGCAGCTGATTAAAAGTCAGACAGCTCTCGCCTGGTCTTGGCCTTGACTCTGAGAGCTGGGGCCCTCCTGGGCCTCAAAATTGTGCCTGGATGGGCACAGTCACCCCTCATCACCCCTGGCACTGCAGACTGGAGTGGACTAAGGGGTCGGTGACCATGGGTAGAAGCTGAAGTTCGTGGACATGTCCACAGAACTGGGACATCAAAGGGTGGCCTGGCCTGGGGACACCCGTCTCCCCAGGGCCTGAGCAGGGTTAGCGTGTGGCCGTGGCAGGGAGCCCGGGTGGGGGGAGCCCTGTCTCCATATCGCCAGGCCGTCTTCTCTTCAGGGTTCTGAGGCCTGTTCTCTGTCCCCTCAGCTGGGCCAGCTCCCACACAGCAAGGACCAAGCCTCAGCGTTTTCAAAGTCCCCCACTTCACCGGAGCCACAGTGGGTCAGGCAGGGGGTCCTTCAAGTGATGGGGCTGACAATCCCTTCGACTACCTGAAGACTGTGTGTCCCTCTACCCTGTCCCTGCGTCTTGTCACCCTTGAGATGAGCTCTGCAGGGCAGCACTGCAGGGCTTATGTGGAGTGGGAAGGTCCTGAGAGCAAAAAAGAAGGTGGCCTGTGTGTGCAAGGCCAGGGGGACAGGGTGGGCTGAGACATCAGCGGGGCCCCAGGGAGATGTCCTGTCATGCATGTCAATTAGACGTAGCTGTGTTCTGTGGCCAACCGTGTGCTGTCACATCCACCTTCCTACTGACCCTCAGCGGGGCCCTGGGAGCATTATCCCCATTTGATAGATGAGAAAGCTGGGGCTCAGGACAAAAAAGTGCCTGTACGGAGGCAGTCACCTCTTGTCCAAAGCTCCATGGGGAGCTGGTGGTGGACTGGCTCCTGGACCATGAAGCTGTCCAAGCCCAGGTCGGGAAACGGTCCCTTAGTTGCTTGCCTGACCTCTTGGCTTCCGCACACCCCCGCATGTGCCTCTTGCTCCCAGCCCCTGCATCCTGGGCTACCTGTGGCTCACGGTTATGGCCGATGCTCATGCTCTCTCTGGCCTCAGGTCACAAGATGTACCAATTTCATGAGTGTGCACTAAATCAGGAACGACCGTTTGTGCACTGACAAATAAAGAGTGAGTGGAGTCATTGGGAGTGAGTGTGCCATGGGAGGGGAATATAATATGGTGTCTTTGTGCCAGTTAGTCCAGGTGTACCTTCATCAGGGCAAATGTGGCTTCAGACCAGGCCCTCGGCTGGGAGAATGGAGTGCAGGCTGCATTTCTGCTTTCGTTAGCTTTGTTAGGATGCTCTGGTGAAGTGCACAACCTGCATAACTGTGCACAGTGGTCCTGAGGAACATTGTGTCCCAGAACCAGGTAAGCTGAGTTTTGTCACCCACGCTATTCTTAGATCTCCACTATCTTTATTCTGTTACCCTTAGATCTGAGCCTGTCACGTATCCCTGAGTCAGTGGCTTTGAAGCAGAGCAGGTTTTTAGGAACTGGAGAGGCTGGAGGGGCTGAATAGAATCACGTCGACCCGCCTCATGGCAGAGGCAGGGACAGAGCCCACAGAGAGCCACCCAGGGCCTGTGCCCTGCAGCATCACCCGCTATATGCAGACCCAGTCATGTCTCAGCTCCCTCCCAAGGGAAGTTTGAATCAAGGACTAACAGGAGGGGGCCCTTTCCTCTCTGCAAAGTCAGGTTTTGATTATGGTTTATGGCAAGGCTGCATTCCATTCAGAGCTTTTCAGAAGAATGATTCCAATTGTTTGGCCCAGCCTGGTTCTAAAAATAGGCATCAGCTGAGGGGTTCCTTCTCCCTCCCACCCACATGGTGGATGGAGCACTGACTCCTGCCTTTTGTGAACTTGGCAAACTTACCTAGGCTCTTGGTGCAGCTGTAGGATGGGGCTGGCGAGGTGTCATCCTTCCCTGGGTGAGATGAGATCGCGGAGGTAAGCAAGCACTGATGGCTGAGATGTAGAAGGTACCATAGTAGATGGGACAGTGTGGAGTGGTGACATGGAAGTGGCTTTAACTTCTAAGGTGGTCTGCCAATTTGTCCCAACATTTTAATCACCTTAAGAAGATAAAATTGGACCCAGCGCCATGAATTTACCAAAATGTGTTTGGATTTTGCCCTCCCCCAGGATAACCCCCTAGATTAAGATGAGTCCTTCATAGCTCCCCTCTGCATAGAAGAGCACCTTTGTTTTGTTTTCAAACAGCCCTGTTTAATGGAAATGTAATGTGAGTCATGCATGTAATTTTAAATTCACCAGTAGCTACATTTTTAAAAAGTAAAATGAAACAGGTGAAATTCGTTTAATATAGTTTAGGCAACTCAGTATGTCCAAATGATTATCATTTCAACATGTAATCAATATAAATGTTAATGAGATAGTTTGCATTCTTTTTTCATACTAAGTCTTCAAAATCCAATGTGTATTTTATAATTATACATCTTAATTCGGACCAGCTGCATTTCAAGTGCTCAGTAGACACAAGTGGCTAGCAGCTATCATACTGGACAGCAGAGCTCTAACCAGGGGTCGGCAAACTGCGGCTCGCAAGCCACATGCAGCTCTTTGGGTATGTACATGTGGCTCTGAAGTAAAACTGAAAATGAAAATAAAACTATCATAGTTTCATTTATAAAATTTTTAAAGGATATTATTCACATAATGGTGATTTCACTTGTTTTATGGCTCTCGAATAATTTTTAAATTGTTGTGAGGGACAGGATTGGCTCTTCCGTCTCAAAAGCTTGCCGACCCCTGTTCTAAACTATCTCCTTCCTTCTTGCTGGGTGACTTAGGGCAAATTCCCCTCTTCTCTGGACCACCACTGTTCCATCTGTATAATAAGGGCAGGGATAGCAAATTTTTGACATGCTCACTGCCCCTCTCTCATTCTGCTCCTGTGGCAGACATCAATAATGGATAGACAACCACTCACAGCAGTCTTTCTGAATCTAGACCTGACCTCTGAATCTTCTTACTCCAACAGACATTAGCAAATGATTGTTGTCCGCACACCAAATGAACCCTTTTTGCCACATTGACTCTTGATGTTTTCAGTGGGCTTGTGGCTTGCTGATGTTTTAAGACCTGGAGCCTTGGTTTCCGCTACTCTCTTTCATGTCTATACACCCGCCTCCTGCCTTCTGTTGGGCTTTGTTTAACTCAGACCACAGATGCCCACCTCTTTGGTTTATCCTCACCTATTTGAGATGCTTTTTTTCCAGCTTACTGTTGTCCCACCAGAGTCTTAGAACCAGAGCTGCATGTGAAGTTCAAGGCCGGTCGGGAGTCAGGAATGTGAAGTCAGTTCTGAACCTGTGGTCAGGTGGGTGTCTTTTTCCACTGGGCCACACCTTGTGCTAGGGCCCCCAGGCCATTAGGGCTGGCAGAGGACAGAAGTAGACTCACTCTCATGAACAACCAGCTATAGCCTGTCCTGTCTCCATGACCCAACGGGCAAGAGAGTTTTTCCAGATTTTTAAATTTTAGGTATTTGAAGATTCCTCATTGTATATACAACATTTTCTTGTTTAAGTGATTTTCATGTGAACAGTTTCTAAAATAGGTCTTATGTGTCCCTATTTTCTTTTATAAAACTCAGAGTATTATTTAACCTTTCATAAAGGATGGCTTAAATATAAATATTTGTTATTGTTCTATGCATTAATGCATTGAGAATGTGTTTAAGACCCACTCAGGTGTGGAGGGCTGTTTGTCTTGGCACTGAATGTCCCACGGGGCTTTGTTTTTTTTGGTGTTTTTTTTTTTAAAGCATCCTGTCTGCTTTTTGGTGTTTCTCTCTCATTTTCCTGTCAGGATGTGGGTTGCCACTTCTGTTTCATGATGTACACACTACTGAAACACCACCTCTGTCCCCATTCTAATTTGTGTTGCTTCTCTAGGCTTGGAAACTGCGTCACTGCAGTTGTTAGAATTGTTTGTCAAATAAGAGTAATTAGCCCTAAATAGGATCTCATGGGACTCTACTGTAAGGAAAAATGTATAGATGAGGCAGCAATGTTTTAGAGCTGTATTTTGGACTCATGAGGTTCCCAAATACACTTTGAATAATTTGCTCTCAGTACCATATAGTTTAACATTTAGCTGTTTCCTAAATATTTCATGTACTTTAACTTTTTTTTTTTACTTTTTTTGGCTGCTAGAATATTGTAGGTGCACAATAAATACGATGTGGATACAGAGGGCTAGTTCAAATGAAACTAGAGAAAGCAGAGGAAGGCGAGGTGGATTGGGTTGGGGCAGCCAAGGGTGGCTTTCTGGAGGGGGTGAGATTGAGGTACACTGGAAAGGATGAAAATAGTAGAGTGAGGCAGGGGTTCTGGGCAGAGGCCATAGCAGAAGCAGGACACTCAGATGATAATATTTCATCAGCTAAGGAGTGATGATAAGGAGAATGTGAGTTCCTTTTTTTTCTCCCTCATTAAAAAAATTAGATGTTTTCCTTGCTGACTTCTAATGCTCCTGAGTAGAGCCTTCCCTAGGAGGGGTTTGGAGACTCTCAATCAGTACCTGTCATGAACCTCGTTTTTCCCATCTGTAAAATGACGTTCTCCTGGCTCTGCTGACTTACAAACTCTGGGTGAGAGACGCTTTGGAAACTGTCACGTGCTCTAAAGATGACAGGGTAGGGAACATAGATGGATCTCAATTGAGCGTTCACTCAGCTAAAATTTAGATTACATTTTAATTACACAAGGAACATATGAATACGTGCAGATACACATATTAGAGATTCAAGTTCCTTTCACCACTGTCCTCCAGTCCTGGTCCCCTACTCCATTCCCCAGAAACAGCCTCTTGTATATATGTTGTGAATTTATCCAGACATGTTTCTGTGTGCTTACATACATGTGCATGTACCTGTAGAAATATATAGTGGTGTTTTGTTTTGATTTGCTATAAATTGACTCAAAGTACTATGCTGCTTTCTGCCCAGCAACGCACCTTCATGATTGTCCCTTGTGAGAACATGTAGAACTACCTTATTCCTTTTAATGGCTGCACAGCGTTCCATGGTATGGCCATGCTATGGTTTCATTAGATACCCTCCTGCCCCTGATGGGCATTTAGGTGGCTTCTAGTTTTTCAACATTTATTAAGTCACATCAATGTAACCACCTCTGCACACACCTCTTTAGACACGGTGGTGTTTTTTCTTGGAGTAGCCATGAAGAGCTTTAATTTCTGGGTCTGTGAGCACTTGAAATTTCAGTAGCCACTGCCAAATTGCCCTCCGAAATAGCTGTGCCCACCGCCACTCCCGCCGGTGGTGGCTGATGGCAGCCATTTATCTACGTCCTCACCAGTTCCTGATATCACCACTACATGGAAATTTGGGGAAGGGGGGTACTTGCTCTGAGCCCTGCACTTCAGAGGGTCAGCTCTGTCCATCTTGCAGCCGCACCCCACCCCACCTCTTAGGGTGAGGAGTCTAGAGGCATCTTTGGGGTCAAGGGGAGGCACCTACTCAGAGCCTGCATCCAATTCCTAGATGATGCTCTAGGTTCCTGAGACGGGTGAATTCTTGCCCAAATGGCCCTTCTGGGCCTGCGTTGGTCTCTTGCTTGAGTCCATCCCTGCACAGGTGAGCCACACACCTGCCTGGTATGTGCATCCTTGGTCCCAAGGGTGGCCAAGGGACAGCGGCCGGGGAGGGGGTGCGGTGGAGGTGTGTGGGCAGAGCTGGATGGCTGGGCTGGAGAGTGCACACAGAGCTGTGAGGAGCCCCCACAGAGAGCCATGGAGTCAAGGGAGGGTCGGCAAGAAGGGGGTCTTCTGGTCCTTGGCTCCCCAATTGTTCTGGGTGGTCATGATACCATCAACCTTTGCATTTAGGGCCCAACATTTTCCACCACATTTAATCCTCCCAACTCGTGTGTGTGTGTGTGTGTGTGTGTGTGTGTGTGTGTGTGTGTGTTGGGGAGGGCTCAGCTTTTTCCCTTTTTGCAGAAAGGCTAAGAAATGTGTCCCCTCAGCCAGAATGTGACTCACGCGTGACAGGAGCCCAGGCCTGTCTGCCTCGGAAGCCCTGCTCCGTCCTCACCCCCAGGTCGGGCTCATCATCATTTTTTCCCTCCACCCTAATTTTCAACTAATTTGATTTTCCCTTTAGAAAGGGCTTCTCCTCCTCCCCATCTCCGGAAAGGGGGAGCCCAGTGTCTAAGGTGGGGACGGCCCCCTGGGACTCATTTCCAGCCAACCCAGAGCACTTCAAACGGGCTTCTTCCTAGGAAGCCCGCTTTTCATGGAAATTAAACTCACTGAGCAGGTGTCTCTCCTTCCTTGTCCCTCTCAGGAGAGAGGGGAAGGGGCTCCATGCGAGCTGAAATAAACGGTGCAAATAAACCTCGGCACCCGTTAGCGACAGCTCCCAGAATTTAAAGGGACACATAATCACTCCTAATACACATCCAGGGCAGAGAGCCAGATGTCGCTGATGGCAAAGAGCATTGTTGGCAGGGAGAAGAGCAGCAGCCCCTGCAGCTCCCTCTGACAGAGCAGGGCCTGCCTCCCAAACCATCTATCTCTAGACTAACATCGTCATCTTCCTCTTCCTCCTCTTCCTCATCATCTCCTGTGAAACTTCCATTTGTTGAGGGCTTGATCATGCCCCGGGCTCTGTGCAAGGAACCGTCTATGGGTCACTCCTTTAAGCCTCCCAACAACCCTCTGCAGTAGGAAGAACCACCCCATTTTACAGATGTGGAAACTGAGGCTCAGAGAAAGGAACAGTTGACCAAAGTTGCACACTACTTTGGGAAAGGGATGAAATACAAATGCAGACCCCTCTGACTCCAAAGCCAGTGCATGCCACCTCCTCCTGGGGCTGCTCATCTCCCGAGGGCACAGTGTCCCAGGAGGCTGAGCACAAGGCAGAGGGGCTGTCCAGGACCAGAAGGCCCTGTGCTCACCCTGAGCAGCCCCAGCCTGACTTGCTTAAGGAGGATGGGGTTGGGAGTCCATCTGTATCCAAACCCCTGGCTCCCAGCTCTCCTACAGCCCGGTGGTGCTGGGACAGATGGGGGAGGTAGGAAGTCCTGGAGAATTGTGCTCACCTGGGTCTATTGGGGGACATGGCTATTAGCTCTGACGAATGACTCAAGGAACTCTGAGAAGGGGTTTCTGCCTAGACATCTTCCCTGTGGGTTCCTGAGGTGCCACCAATGCCCAGTCGCACTACTGGGTTAAGTATTGCCCTTTTTGGTTTCTCTTTGAGAAAGTAATGAGTCTGGAGACGCATTTCATCTCTGCCACCTTGGAGTGAAATAATTTGCATTGACAGAAGCCTGAGGGCAGCATGGAAGCTACTGGGCCCCTGGTGAAAACGAGACTATGTGCCAAGAGAAAGGAAACTGGTCTTGCCCTGCATCACTGCAAAGTAGGCTCCAAGCCCTCTTGGGGACCCAGGGCTGGACAGGCTCCGGGGCAATTAGACCACAATTAAGACCAACCAGACTCATGATGAAGCCTCTTTTATTTGGATGCCGGGGACCAGTGGCTCAAGCAGTGCTCACAATAAGTCTCGAAGGACAGGAGGTGGCTCAGAGAAATTAAGCTCAGAAAGGGGGAGTGACTCACCCAAAGACACCCAGCACATAGAGAGTTGAATCAGAACCACAACTACATACACCCGCGGCTGTACAGATGCCACAGCTGCCCATGCTCAGCCACGACCCTCTACCAAGACTAAGAGAGGCTAAGGGTGGGGACAGGGGTCAGCTCCAGGCCTCAGCCCCAACAGCAGGCCCTGCTTTTTAGGAACAGTCAGGACAATAATATTCTCATTTTACCGATGGGAACAAAAGAGGTTCAGAGGAGAGACAAGATCCCACACTGGCAGGGGCAGACGTAGCATTCGAACCCAGATACTTTGGCCTCTAAATGTCACGCTCCAGAGATTCTTCTCTGGTCAAGAGGCCTCAGGCCACAGGGTCACGCCCTCCCCCCCCCCACCCCCCCCGGGCAGTGTACCCTCTCTGAGACCTTTTGAAGGTGGCTATAAGTGGCTCCTGTTGGCGTGTGGGCCTGTCTGGGTGGGTAAGTAAGTGGCTTTGGTGACGAACGGGATGTCAGTCCTTCATGCTATGTTTAGAAAGGTGTCAGCCCCAAACTGACTGGTCTCGGCGGTCACCCAGGAGGTAATCACGAGTGTCTCTAAAACCCCATCTCTGACCTTCCTGCACTCAGACATGGGGGCCTCCAGAGTCACCAGGCGAGAGGGGATGTGGGCATGGCTGGCGGGCTTGGTGGGGAGTATGCCATCCTCCTGACCGAGCAGATGGGAACCCCAGGCAGGGAGTAGAGGCTGTCATCTCCCCTTCCTCCTTCAAATAGTATTGAGGACCCATGAAATAATGCCCATGAAAGGCTACTGGTCATTCCATGTGTGTGCACACACAGCACACACACTCACACATGTGCATATACTACAACACACACATGTATACTCACATGCACACACATGGTTATATTCTATACAGCCCTTAGCATTTCACATGTCTAATTAAATGTTTTAGTTTTATATGGTCTAAAGCATTTAAAAAGCTACAACAGAAACAATATTACAGAAAATTTTAAAAATCAAAAGACATATCAAGGTATATATTACCCAATTTAAACCTTCTGGAGATCATTGTTGCATTACTCCATGCTGTCAATTAAAAAAAATTTTTTTTGTGTGTAAGCCTTAGAATAAGATTTCGTCACTTGCTTTTCTGAAATTGTGGTATATCCTGAACTTGCAAAGTGGATTGTTAATAAAAAAATAAAACTGGTATCATTTCAAACTATTTTCTAGTGTGAACTGGGATGCTCTTCATAATATGCTCAGGAAACAAAATACGCAAATGAGTCACATACTGAGGCTGCTGGCAAGACCCTGAATGAGATATTTGTAACCCCTGGTTTCAAATTTTGACATTCATCCAGGGGTGATCTTCAGGGTAGTGCCAACTGGTGCAGCACTGGAAATGTCAGAATGAACAATCAATGACCTCCTTGCTGTGCCAGGCATGAACCATTAAGATGCTGGGTGGTAGGGATGTGGGTTCATGGGAAAAGAGCCAGGATTTAGGATGGAGTGCGCACTCTGTATGGAAGTATTTCACTATTTTAAAAACTAATAGAGACTCAGGCTGCGCCGGGCCTGGGCAGCGGGTGCTGCTCTTCAAGCTCCCGCACCAGCAGCTGTGGGACGCCGGCTGAGGAGAGGCCGCAGCCGGTCACAGCTGCTCGGATGGACAGCCTGTGGTCGGTGAGACCAGCCCCTCGGGTGTTTAATGGGGGAAACTTGTGCTTGTCGGGGTGATGCTCACGCTGAGAAGCCTCGAACTCCGTGTGTGAGCACGACCCAAGGTCTCCAGTGAAGTCTGCCTGGAATGGAAACATCACCTGACTTGTGTTCTCCCTGCAGCCCGCTCTTCCTGCACCTGTGGCTCCTGATCCGAGACGTTCCCTGAGTTGATGATGATGGTGTGCAGACTGGAATTCGCTGTGACCAGCCCTTCTAAGTGTGTGGCAGCTGCTTAGGCTCCTCATCCATGCATTCTCTCACTCATGTATTTCTTCTTAAATAAATGTTTATTTAGTGCCAAAAAAACCCCAAAAAACAAAAAAAACTAATAAGGTTTGAGAGAGATCCAAGATGGCAGAGTGGATAAATGCTGTGCCTACATCATTCCATGAACACAGTAAATTACAACTAAATTATAGAACAATCAACCTGAAGAACCAGCTGCAGTCTAGCTAAATGGAAGTCCTATAACTAAATATAAATATAAAGAAGCCACGTCGAGACTGGTAGGAGGGGCGGAGACTCAGAACAGACCCCAAACCTCTGTGTGGCGGTTGAGAATCAGGAGGGATATCTCGACCAGAGGTTCCCTCCACAAAAGCGAGGGACCCCAGCTCCCCACTCCAGGATCCCCAGCCCAGAGTAATGGTGCTGGGAAGAGGAGCCCCCACAACATCTGGCTGTGAAAAGGAGATTCCAACCATTTGGGTGGGACAGAGGCTGTGGAAAACCTAGACGTCCTCGTAAATGGCCCGCACACAGACTCACTTGCTTGCAGGTACTCACCTTGAGCTCCAGCAGAGGGACTGTGACTTGGGTGGCCTCAGAGACACAATGGAGGCAGACTGAGGTGTGTGATCTCAGCGGGAGGACTGGAGGACAGTCAGCATTTTCCCGGTGAGAAGTCCTCTACCTGTGAGCCAGCAGGTGGGCACCATCTTTCCTATGTTTAGCCCATGCCCACAGGCCAAATCTGAATCTGATTGGCTTGGTGAGCTCTGCTGCTCTGCCCTGCTGACTTAGCTGGGACCCACTTAACCCAACTCATGCAATGCTGGAGGCACTTTCTTTCCAAGAGTAGCCAGCCTCACTCACATTGCACTCTTTCTTGGAAAGCTGTCAAAGTCCACGGGCCCCAGGTGGGCAGCAACTGGCCCTGGTGTGCTCTGAGACTTTTGCTGAGTTGCTCCAGGCTCAGCACTGGCACCAAACCAGAGTCTACATTAACCTGGTGACCATAACTACTCTCATTCTAGTGACTCTGAGACCCTGCCTAACCTAATTTGCATACTGCACAAAGCTTTATCAGCGGCTGAACCTTAAGGGAGCTGGCAAGTGGCAACAGGCCTCTGGTGTCCTGGCTTTTTGTGGAGTTATGCCAGGCCTGGTACTGATGGCAGCCGGCCTCTTTTCACAGTGTGGCCTCTCCCACATGCTCCAGGTTTAGCACAGGCAGTGAACAACTGCAGATCACTTTATAACTCCTACCAGGTAGTCCCTGCCTGGTTACACCTGCACCAGAGTCCCTCCCAAGAGAACCCAGAACCAACATACTAGGAGATTGGCTTCAGACCACAACAGAGCACCACCCAATTAGCCCCACAAGTGGCACACACAAAGGGTGGTCTCAACAGGCACCAGAGCCTGCTGGAGCAAATCCCACTCAGTGGGGTAAGCCTCCCACACAGCAGCCCATAAGCTGGGATATGGGGAAACCCTACAGCCAGTCAGCTTGAGGGTCAATATTACCTGCTGACATGCCAATAGCAAGCCAGGCTCAACTATAACAGGAGAGCACACACAACCCACACAAGGGACACTCCTGGAGCAACCAGCACAGGTGACCAGGGAAACTGTGCCAGGGCCCCACAGGGCACCTACTATATAAGGCCACCCGGCCAAGACTGGGAGACATAGAAGATCTACCTATTACATAGAAACACAAAAAGGCAGCCAAAATGAGGAAACAAAGAAATGCATCCCAAATGGAAACAGGAGAAAAATCCAGAAGAAGAACTAAATGAAATGGAGGCAAGCAACCTACCAGAGACAGAGTTCAAAACAATGGTTATAAGGATGCTCAAGGAACTTAGTGAGAACTTCAACAAAGAGATTGCAAGCATAAAAAATGACATAGAAACCACAAAAAAGAACCAGTCAGAAGTGAAGAATACAATGACTGAAATGAAGAATGCATTAGAAGGAATCACTGGCTGACTAGATGAAGAAGAGGACTGAATCAATGATTTGGAAGACAAGGTAAGATAAAACACCCAATTGGAACAGCAAAAAGAAAAGAGAATCCAAAAAATGAGGAGAGTTTAAGAGACTTCTGGGACAACATCAAGTGTAATGATGTTCACATCATAGGGGTACCAGAAGGAGAAGAGAGAAAGGAAGGGATTGAGAGCCTATTGGAAGAAATAATGACTGAAAACTTTCTTAATCTGGCGAAGGAAGTAGACACACAAGTCCGGAAAGCACAGAGAGTCCCATACAGGATACACCTAGACAGGCCCAAACCTAGACATATTATAATTAAAATGGCAAAGGTTAAAGATGAATAGAGAATCCTAAAAGCAGCAAGAGAAAGGCAACTAGTAATTTATAAGGGAGTTCCCATAAGACTGTTAGCTGATTTCTCAACAGAAACTTTGCAGGCCAGAAGGGATTGGCAGAAAACATTCAAGTGAAGAAAAGCAAGGACTTACAACCAAGACTACTCTAACCAGCAAGACAATTATTTAGAATCGAAAGACAGATAAAGAGCTTCCCAGACAAGAAAAAGCTAAATGAGTTCATCACCACCAAACTAGTATTACAAGGAATGTTAGAGGGACTTCTTTAAGATGGAAAAAACAAATTAAAATTATAAATAATAAAATGGCAATAGCTACATATCTATCTATAATTGCTTTAAATGTAAATTGATTAAATACTCCAATAAAAAGACATGGGGGGGCTGAATGGATAAGAAAACAAAGCCCTTCCATATGCTGCCTGTAAGAGACTCACTTCAGTTTGAAAGACACACACCGACAGAAAGTAAAGGCATGGAAAAATATTTTTTATGAAAATGGAAATGAAGAAAATAGAAAAAGCTGGGGTAGAAATACTTCTACCAGAAAAAAGAGACTTTAAAACAAAGGCTTTAAGAAAAGACAATGAAGGTCCCAGTAATCCTACTTTAGAGTATTTATCTGGAGTAATGCAAAATGTTACTTCCAGGGGATTTGTGCATCCACATGTTCATTGCAGCATTGTTTACAATAGCCGAGATGAGGAGGCAGCCTGGGTGTTGTCGATGAAAGAATGGATAGGGTTGGCCGAGTGGCTCAGTTGGTTAAGAGCTCACTCAAGAGTGCGAGCTCTGAGCAACAGGGTCGCCAGTTCGATTCCTGGCCTGAGCTGAGCTGAGCTGCTGCTGAGCTGCCAACAGGTGGTAAGATGGCTCAGCTAAAAAAAAAAAAAAGGATAAAGAGGAGGTGGTACATATATACAATGGAATATTGCTTGGCCAGGAAAGGGAAAGGGTTTTTGCCATCTGCGGCATGGATGGACCTGGAGGGTATTGTGCTGAGGAGTATATCAGACAAAGACAGATGCAATGTGATTTTGCTTATATGTGGAATCTAAGAACAAAATTAACAAACAAAACAGAAACAAACTCATAGATACAGAAAACATTTTGATTGTTGCCAGATGGGAGGGTGGTTGGGGTGTGGGTAAAAGAAGGGGAAGGGATTACAAATTTGTCGTTACAAAGTAGTTATGGGGATGTGGAGTATAGCATAAGGGATATAGTCAATAATCTTGTAATAACTATGTATGGTGTCATATGTCAGATGGGTACTAGATTTGTTGGGGTGATAAATAAGAGTGATTTAGGGGGAAGGTGGAAAAGGTGAGGGGTTAAAAAGTACAAATTGGTAGTTACAAAATAGTGATGGGGATATGAAGTAAAGCATAGGGAATATCGTCAATGATATGGTAATAACTATGTATAGTGCGAGGTGGGTACTAAACTAGTCAGGGGGATCATTTTTTTAATTATACAAATGCCTAACCACTATGCTATACACTTGAAATTAATATAAAATAATATTGAATGTCAACTGTAATTGATAAAGTTAAAAACAGGGGAGGGGAGTAAGAGGTCCAAATTTCCAGGTATAAAACAAATAAGTCATGGGGATGTAATGTACAGCATGGGAAATATAGTCAATAATATTGTGATGGCACAGCATGGTGTCAGACGGTTGCTGGACTCATCATGGCTATCACTTCATCAGGTATATAAATGTTGAATAAGTATGTTGTACCCCTGAAGCTAATATAATATTGTATGTTAGCTATGTTTTTAATAAAAATCTTAAAAAAAAACCACTAGTAAGCTTTATCAGTCTCCACAATGTGAATGTCAGGTGTACTTTCATCTGAGTTCTTCTCTGGTCTTATGATGACATTTAACTTTATTGACAATCTCTACCTTTTCATTAGAGTGTTTAGCCCATAAATGTTTAATGAAAACATGGATATAGTTGAATTTAGGTCTACTGCTTTATTATTTTTCTGTTATAATTTTTTTTATTCTGTCATTATTTTACTCAATTATTTTTCTTTTATTATTTATACCCTTAGGCTCTGTTTCCTTGTCCCTCCTTCGGCTCTCCTTTGAATTATTTGAATATGTTTTTAGAATATAATCTTATTTATCTATTGTCTATTAAGCTACATACCTGTTGAACTACATTTTTTAGTGGTTGTGCTAAGGATTTCAGCATATATCCTTTGACCTCCACACTACACAGAGTAATACTGTACCACCTGATGTAAAATGTAAAAACCTTGCAACCATATAGGTCCATTTACTGCCCCCTCCACCACTGTATTCACCCATCCCCTGGGTGCTATAATTGTTCTATGTAGTACATCTACATACGAGGCCAGACAATTAAGTTTTAGAACTTGTTGCAACAATGTTGATAACCTTTTTTGATATCAGAGGGATTATTCATTATGAATTTGTACCAACTGGACAAACAGTTAACCACATTTACTATTTGGAAGTGCTGAAAAGGCTGCGTGAAAAAGTTAGACGACCTGAACTTTTCACCAATTCATGGCTCTTGCATTACAACAATGCACCAGCTCACACAGCACTGTCTGTGAGGAAGATTTTAGCCCGTAAATAACTGTATTGGAACACCCTCCTTACTCACCTGATCTGGTCCCCAATGACTTCTTTCTTTACCCAAAGATAAAGGAAATATTGAAAGGAAGACATTTTGATGGCATTCAGGACATCAAGGGTAATATGATGACAGCTCTGATGGCCATACCAGAAAAAGAGTTCCAAAATGGCTTTGAAGGGTGATCTAGGTGCTGGTGTTGGTGCATAGCTTCCCAAGGGGAGTACTTTGAAGGTGACCATAGTGATATTCAGCAATGAAGTATGTAACACTTTTTCTAGGACAAGTTTGCGAACTTAATTGTCAGACCTGTGCACACATATATTACAAACCTCATACTACAATGTCATAATTTTTTTTTTAATTTAAACAACTCTCTGTATGTTAAAGAAATTAAGAGGAAACAGTTTTTTATATTTTCCAGATAGTTACCATTTCTGATGCTCTTCGTTTTTTGTGAATATTTAGATTTATATCCAGTATCTTTTTTCTTCAGTGCAAAAGACATCCTTTAGCATTTTTTGCAGTACAGACCTGATGGGGACATATTTTCTTAATTTACTTTTATCTGAATATGTCTCTATTTCATCTGCATTATTGAAGGATATTTTTATTGAATATAAAATTCTGGATTGACATTTCCCCCCAGCACTTGGTTTGTTTGTTTTTTCTAAGCTGAGCCATCCTGCCATCTTTGGGCAGCTCAGTGGCAGCTCAGCTTGGGCCGGGAATCGAACCGCTGTTGCTCAGAGCTCACACTCTTGAGCGAGCTCTTAACCAACTGAGTCACTCGGCCGGCCCTTCCCCTCAGCACTTTGAAGATGGGATTCCACAGTCTTCTGGCCTTTACAGTTTCTGATGAGAAGTTAGTGCGGTTGAGAGTTTCAGGAAGAGGGAATAGCCAGTAGAGAGGCTCAGAAGTGAGAGACAGACCGCGAACAAGGGAGTCCTGTCTGTCTGAGCACAGAGAGCTGGGAAGATAGAGGCAAGAGCTGGAGCCAGATACAACTTTCATTCTCTAAGCCTGGCTTAGCAGGGCTGGGACTAGGGTGAGGCAAGTGCGGTATTAGCCTTAGATGCAAAATATAAGAGGATTCAGTAATTAAAATAAATAATATTCTAATGTAATCTTTAAAAAAAATCCATGTTGAACAGACTATTAACATTTTATTTATTTGTTTATTTTAAAGATTTTATTGGGGAATCTGGGGAAGGGGAACAGACAAGTTGCTGTCCTTTTGTTCTTCAGTCTAGTTGTGGAGGACGCTGCTTCACTGGCCCATGTTGGTATTATCATTGCGCTCTTCCCAGGTGAGGCAGATCGGTCACCGGCCTCTGGACGGCTGCTCATGGCGGCTCTTGGCAGCTCACCCCGGCTGCCAGATGCTCACGCTGGCTACCGGCCACACATGGTAGCTTACGGCAGCCCACTGCAGCAGGGGCTGCAGCCTATGCCGTTGCCGGCGACTCACAGCAGCCCAGCTCCAGGTTGAGCTGTTGTTCACCATCTTAGCTGTAGAGGGCAGTGCCACTGGCCCCCATGTGGGATCTGAACAGGGGCCCTGCTGCTCAGAGCTGGCGTCCCAAGCCAGCTCTTAACCAACGCACCAACGCACCTATTAACATTTTAAAGATAGGCTCTGACCCTGCCTTTGCATGGTCGAGCCCCACTTTCCTCACCCCAGTCCCAGCCCTGTGGGATCCTGCCTTTATTTAGTTCTGATATTCTGCTCACGTTGGAATTTTTAGTTTTTGTATTTATTTTGATTTCTAAAAATAGTGCATTCAAATATTTATCTTGATTACTGGATATTTTGGCACACCCTTACGTTTTGCACCCGAGGTGAGTGCCTCACTTTTTTCACCTGAGTCCTGGCCCAGGACACTCCTCGTTTATGCATGGTATCTAGAGAAACTGCTGAAAATGCCCCCTTTCACTCTCAGAAGCATCCCGGTGTGTATGATAAATGACATGGTCACCGCATAGCACTAACACACACCTGGGCACTCGGCACTAGCAGTAAATATTGCCACCCCGTAGGTGACGTGGGTATCCAGGACCCCAGGTGGCAGGTCTCTTTCCCACCCCCTTCGGCTCACAGTTCCACCACTCACGCCCTGGGATGTGGGGTGTTGTGGGGGAGGTGGCCTCAGACATGGCATTGCTATTTCAGGGCAGACGATGGCTTCCTTCTCTAGCCCAAATGAAACCTTTCCTCTCCCAAATTCCTCAGCCCTCTCATTAGCGGTTGTGTTTGTGGATAATAGCTATAATGAGAAGGCAATAAAAAAATCCAGAATGTGCTGCCCGGCCTCTGCTCACCCCTTCCACGGGCAGCGCCTGCCAGCTCGGGCTGAGGTCTTAATGACTCCGATGTGGACCCAGGGGCCCAGAGTGGGCATTTGTATTACAGCTGGATTATTTAATCCCCATTAGTTAAAAATGGCCGGGCCGAAGGCCAGGAGCCCGGGAAAATAAGTGGTGACAGGTGAGAGAAAAATAGCCTCTCGGCGGCCTGTGCAGCCACTTCAAAGGCCATGGCCCTGCCAGGTAATTGAGGCCTAATGGACACTGTGTCCGGGAAACAGCTTGGTCAGAGATGCCCGGCACACAGGAAGGTAGATGGGCAGGGGAGCAGGGAAAGGCTGGCCCAGGATGGCCCCTGTAATTAGGTCAGGATAGAGCAAATACCTTTTCTGTCAGGCACTGAGTGGACTTAGGAATTCCATTTTGGGAGATGAAAAGACCCGGAGGCAAGCAGGCCTTAAGAAGAGCTGGTGCCTTCACTGCACGGGCCTCCATCAGCATCTGGTCCTTAGAGGAACAGGCATTGGTGTGTGTGTGTGTGTGTGTGTGTGTGTGTGTGTGCGCGCGCACGCGCACACGAGTGTACAGATCCCTCTCTGTGTGTCTCCCTTTCTCTTTCTTCTCACATTTGGAATCTCACTTCAGGAAGGTACTACAGCATCCTATATCCGAGTCCTTGCAACAGCCTTTCCCTCTAAGTAGATGTCCTATTGAGTTTCTAGAATTCCAGCTCAGGGCTGGAGGCTGGGCTGGATGTTTAGGTAGCAACTCAAATCAGCAGGGGACAGGGAAGGGGCTCCACCCCCCACAAGGGTCAGGTCCAGACCCCACTGACTCTGCTGGCGAAATCCATTTAGGGCTGTCCCAGTGCTCAGACTCCACAGACAGGCGGGGAAATCAGGTAGCCCAGGGCCTAGAGACACTGGGGAGCACAATGTAGCCTTTTCCATATTTACATCATTAGAGGACCTTTCACTCCCACTCCCCCACATCCACAGGCTGCTTTGACCATTCCTTGTTGTAATATCTTTCATTAAATCAACTCATTTTTTAAACTTAAATTTACTTAAAAAAAAAGAAATCTTTGATTGCTACCAGAAATGGAAAAATCAATGTCATTTGGCAGGAATAGCAAATAATGATAAAAATGAGCACAATGAAAACAGAAGGCGGTTTTAAATTCCAGCTAGCTACTGTGGCTGTTCAAGGTCCAGGTTCAAGGCCGGGCTCTCTCTTTGTTGAAAAGAAACTCTAGGGAACATATGGGAAGTGTCAAGACACAAGCACCAATTACTTCCCTGCTGACGTCATCTAGAAATGAAAGCACATCAACGCTCACTGCTTGATGGATGGAGCTAATGTCATATGCAGAAGCCACCCCCAGTCATCGCTGAGCCCACAGGTGGCACTGGGGAATGGTTACACAGCTGAGCTTTGAAATGAGGCTGCCGAGCACCATTGGGAAGGCTGCCTGGACCCGCAAGCTTGGTTTCCTCCTCCCTAAAATGGAGGTAAAATGGAACCTCTGTGGGAAGAATGGAAGGGAGTGGATGGAAAGTCCTGTGCAGAGAACCTGGCACGTAGCACACAGCAAGCCCTCAGCTGGTGTTCAGATTACTTGGGCAGAAGTTGGGTTTTGAATGCGGTCCAAGATTTGGAGGTTCTCAAGCTTGATGAGGAGCTCAGTGTGACACTGAGCTGACTGGGCTGGGGCGTCATGAGACCTTCCCTGCTATGAGCCAGGGCGAGAGAAGGATGCTGAAAGCGAATACTGAGGCCTCTTTTTCTCCCACAGGGCATTGGGAAGAGAACCATTTACAGGTGAGAAGGGCCCAGGGACTGAGGGGTTATCACCAAGATCCCTAGAGATGTGAGTGAAGGAACGTCACGCTTGGGCTCAGGAACCACTCACTTATGCCAGTCATTCTTCTAAGCATTTACACAGATATTAATTCACCTACTCCTCACTTAGTTAAGTACAGTGATGCCCCCTACCTGCGGGGGATACCTGCCAAGACCCCCAGTGGGTCCCCGAAACTGCGGATAGTACTAAACCCTATATAGACTGGTTTTTCCTACACACACACACACGCCCCTTTTCACTGAATGGAAGCCCTTCATGGCTTCTCTGTGGCATATCCAAATTGCCCGCATCACTACTCTTGCACTTTGGGGCCATTATTAAGTAAAATAAGGTTGACTTGCACACCAGCCCTGCGATACCTTGACAGTTGATCTGATAACCGAGACGGCTACTAAGTCACTAACGGACAAAGGGATGATTTATGTCTCAGGTGGGACAGAGCAGGGCGGCCCGAGATCTCATCAGGATACTCAGAACAGCACGAAACTTAAAACTTATTAATCTTGTATTTCTGGAATTTTCCATTTAATATTTTTGGACCACTTGTTGACCACGGGTAACTGAAACCGCGGAAAGCAAAACCAAGAATAAGGGTGGGGGACATGTGTGCTCTAATAGTTAAGTACTATGAGTTAAGGACTCTCGGTAGCCCATTTGCAGGCCAGGCTGAGGAACCTGCCCAAGGTCCTTCAACTCATTCATCAAGTGCAGGGAGCTGGGATGTGAACCCAGTCAGGTTCTGAGCTCTTAACCGCTGGGGCAGAGCTGCCTCTCTTCAGATGCCCACATGTGTGGCTGTGTTGTGTGTGGCGTGGGTTTGAGAGTGTGTACGTGGGTGTCAGTACCCATGTGAGTCAGATTGGGGCGTCTACAGCCCTGGCCACCACCAGGCAGCTCAGACCAAGCAGAGTTTACTTTGCAAAACCAAATGCTGCTCATTTCAGTTTGTTAACATGAAAGCTGCCTCTAATCCCATCTACAAACATCACATTCTCCAAGCTACAATTGGCAGGGGTGGCCAGAATCGCCCCATTTCACATTCCTGCGAGTCACCAAGTGCAGCAGCCAGAGCGTGGCCATAATTCAGGATTCAGGACTCAGGTTTCACAAGACAACATCAGAAATGCCTCTGTAACCACCGGACTCCTCTGTGGCACGGGAGGGGGCGAGGATGCAACCCAAGCCGCGGGCTGCTTCCCTGCTCCTGCCTGAGCCGGGGGGCCAGTTTGGCGGCCCTTCGCCGGCCCAGACAAGACTCGGCTGTGTCGGAGCTGAGGCCCAGAGCCGAGTGCCCACGCGGGCACTGCATCGCTGCCCACCACAGGACAGGAAGGTCGGTTTATAAATATACGCACCCAGCCAGCCTCTCACCTTCCCACTGGGACCAGGCATTTCTGTGGCCATGGGACAGGAACCCATATGGCTGAATGCTCCATTGATGGTGGCCAGAACTGCCTGCATGCTGGGGGAGGGGACGGCAGGGCTGGCTGTGGGCTCTGTGCCCACATGCTTGGGGCCCCACTGGGCACTGCAGACCTTTAAGCTCCTAAAGGACCAGGGTGGAGGTGACAGGGCCTGGGCTCTCAGCAAAGCATACTGTCCTCTTTGCTGCCCTGGCTCTGACTCCATGAAGGCCCGTGCCTCTCTTGCACAGTCATAGCCCTGCCTCCTCCAGTCCAGCCTGCATGTCCCCGGGGCTGTTGTCCTGAAGCCCAGCTCTGACTTTGGAGCTCCTGTACCCCATCGGTTCCCCTCTCCCTCCCAAAACCAAGTCTAAGACATTCCAGGTCATGACCTTCCAGGTGCTAAGGTGCCACTCACAGTTCCCCTCTACTGGGCAGCTGGCCCCATCCCACCTCCTGTGAGTGTTGGCTGCTAATGGTTTACTGCTACCGCTTTCTTCAGAAATTGCCCTCTGCCAAAATGCTGGGGAGGTCAGCCACTCTCCCACCTCATTAATCATTTGATGGGAATCCCTAGGTTTCCCTGTCTAGGTTCTGCTTCTTAGGGTGCCCAGCCTAAGATGATGCATGATAGATGATAGATAGACAGATAGATAGATATAGAGAGATAGATAGAGGAAGGAAGGAAAGAAGGAAGGAAGGAAGAAAAGAAAGAATGAAAGAAAGAAAAATATCCAGGGAAATAGAGATGAGTAAGTTAAAAGTTGGCTAATGTTTTTTTTTCAGATTGAACAGTTTGTCTTTCAATATAGTATAGCAGATATTTACTGAGCATATAGTCATTAGCTAGGACATACATGCAAAAACCATCCATGACATATTTACACAAACAACATCAGATACAGGCATACACATTTACACAGTCATATGCCATGCACATTTCCATATATACAGGTTCATGCCACAAGTCCACTTACATATAAAGCTTAGTACATAATCCTGTACCATAGACCCACAATCTCTGATACTTTGTATATGCTGGTTTGTGTTCTATATACACTCACACGCAGACATGCCTTACACATGATCATGCACACACAGAATCACATGACATACATGTGCACACATGGTCATGCCGCATACACACTTATGTACAGGTAGACCTCATTTTATTGCACTTCAAAGATATTGTCTTTTTAACAAACTGAAGGTAGGGCCCTCCACCAGCTAAAAGATTCTGATTCGCTGAAGGCTCAGATAATTAGTGAGCATTTTTTAGCAATAAAATATTTCCAAATTAAGGCATGGACATAATTTTTTAGGCATAATGCTACTGCACACTTAATAGGCTACAGTGTAGGGTGGACATAATTTTTATATGCACTGGGAAATAAAAAAATGCGTGTGACTCGCTTTATTGCGACATTCGCTTCATTGCCAGCCCACAGTATCTCTGAGGTCTGCCTGTATTTACAGTTATGCTCCATCTATATGTACCCATCTAGTCATATGTCATATTCATGTACATCACAGCGTGTATACACTCTGGTTCCTGGGCAAAGTGGTAGCTGATTTCCTTAACAAGAAGCACGATTGATTAATTTTTTCCCTCTGAATTTCTCCCTTGTCAAATGTGAGGAGAAAGTTGTTGTGTTTGTGTATCGGGCCCATTAGCCCAGATAAACTGTTGGCCTCCTGTAATGATTAATGACAGAATAGTGCAGTCATTGCAAAAATAAGTCATGCGGTGAGGAGAGAACTGAAGATTATATCTAGCACCAGGGGATGGCTTATTAATCTCACTTCTAGAGGAATTCCTGAGTAAATCGGTCTCCTTTATTAATGATATTTCACTCTGCTCTGCGAGACATCTTTTATCCAGCCAGAAGGGCAATTATCTATTTAGGCCAGGAAACAATATTAGTTACTGCCTCAGTTCCAGGACGAGGAGAGGAGCCAGGCGAGGATGAAAGAGAGAAAAACAGAGCGAAGGGCTCCTGCCCCCAGACTGATGCAGCCAGGGGCCCTGCACCCTCCACACAGGTGCCTCCCCCTGTGCCAAAGAGCTTGTGTGGTGTGAATGTGTGTGTGTGTGTAAGTGTGTGAGTGCGTGTGTATGAGTGTGTGTGTATATGTGTGAGTGTGTGTGTGTGTGTGTGTGTGTGTGAATGTGTGTGGGGGGTGTGTGTGTGTGTGTGTGTGATTGGAGTGAAGAGACTGGGGGACAGTTGTCCTGCTCCCCTGCTTGAAATAGCCAACACTGACTTATTTATTCGTTTGAGCACTTACTATGCGCAAGACTTTTGCAGGGTACTGAGGACCCCCCGCCCACCCCATCCTGGAGTCATTTCTGCTTTGAAATTTTGTTTTCATATAACCCTTCTTTGATTACAGTTTGAGGAGAACAGGGGATGAGGTAGCACACCATGGTAGAAGAAAGGGTATTTTCTATACTGAAACCACCATTTTTCTCTGATTTGTTCGTTGTCTGTCACATGTCGGTTACTGCTCGGATACAGAAAGACGTATGGGGGAGCGTATGTAGCCGGCTTACCAGGAAAAGTAACCAAATCGCCGACCCTCTTAAAGGACACTTGGTAAAGCTGCCCATTTCTTGTCTTAGTCACTCACTCATGTAGCAGGCATTTATGCAGCACCACTGTATACCAGCAGCTGTGCTAGACTACAAAATCAACGAGGAGTAAGACGTGATTCTTTCCTGCCAAAAGTTTATAGCTAATGGAAGATTTGGCATGAAAACAAAATAACTCTACGAGGCAATAAAGGACAAATGAGTTCTATG
>NW_017731354.1:9049909-9053776 GCF_001890085.2 Hipposideros armiger
AACATACTTTGGGAAACTGACTTTCATTGTGTAGATACATCAGAGAGAGCTCAGTGACCTGTCCTCCAAGGCCCTGTGGTCTGAGAAAACACAATGTGGTGTGTGTGTGTGTGTTTGTGGTGTGTGTGTGTGTGTGTGTGTGTGTGTGTGTGTGTGTGTGTCTAGCAGCAGATGGGAGGGACCAAAGAGGGCAGCGGAAGCAGGACACACTGTGTTTAAGAGCAGTCTTATCTGACTTTCAATCCTGGCTGAGTCACTGATCAGCTCTGACACCTAGCACGTGTCTCTTTATCTCTCTAAGCTTCAGTTTACTTATCCATAAAATGGTGCTAATGATAGCAGCTTCTTGTGAGGTTTTATGTGGACATCTCATTACCCTCATGTTTTTCTCCTAGAGGATCCAATATACAGAGGTGGCCAGTAAATGGAAGCTTTTTTTATAGATACACATGATGCTGAATCTCTGTCCTGAGAGGCAATCCAGTGTAATAATAATTGCAATTGTCATTTCTGAGCACTTACTATAATTCAGGCACTATTCTAAGTGCTTTACATGTGTCCTCTCTCTGGATGAGTCAAACCTTGGAAACCTTGAGAGACTGGGAATTATTCTGGATTTGAGGAGCCTGTGCATGACTCAGACAGGAACGTGCATTTCACCTTTGGGGAAAGGCATGGTGGGAGAGCCTCAGGGATCATCTAGGCTCTGGATACTCTAAGAGCCGGCTGCCGACCAGCAGCATCAGAAATGCTGCAGAAACACAGACTCGCATCCATACCCCACCTGGGGAGTCCCCACCTCCTTGGTAGGGGTGGCGGAGAGGCCAACACAGATGGTCCCTCCTGTGGCAGATGTTATAGGAGTGAGCCTGGGCCTGAGCCCCTCTGCAGGCCGGCAGTGTTGGTGGTACTGGCTGTAGGCTGGTGGGCAGCAAACGTGGAGGCCCAGCCCCTCCGTCAGCACTTTTGTGGCCCCCCCCAGCCCTCCCCATCCCAGTAATTAAATAAGTCTCTGGAAGAGGAGCCTGTACAGTATGTCATAAAATCTCTCTGAACTACCTATATTTACCCCTGAAAGTGAATTCTTTATAAGACCCAGGATATCAAAGCAGCCGGGGATCAAAGCCGTTTTAATAAGCCAGCCGAGTGCGCCTGCCCGGCCTGGCCTCCCCCCGCTGCCCTCCTCAGAAGGCACTTAGGACGCCCCTTGGGCCGCATTGTCACTCTGATTGCTCACTGCACACGCCTTCAGGGGAACAGAAACGCCGTCCTGCTCACTGCCCGGGCCACCTCCCCCTGCACAGGCTCTCTTCTTTGCCTGTTCTGGGCACCAGCCTTGGATTTTACGTGCCTGGAGGTGTCATCAGTAACAAGTCACAGAGTGCTGGGAGGGTCAAAGCCACCAGTGCATTTCGTCTACATTGCGCTAAAGAAAAGTGAACTAGGTGAAGCATTAACAATTGGAACAAAGTCTGGGAAACGGCTCTCTTGGGGTCAGTTACTGAAAGCGGAATGAAGGGGAAGGTGGCGTGCTGGCCACCTTCTGTTCGTGATCTGGGCGTTTGTTGCACGGGTGTGTGCAATTTCAGAAAATTCATCAAGCCAGGTAATCGAGACGTGAGCACTTTCTTGTACATGTGTTAGGCTTCAATAAAAAGTTTTCAAAAATCGCGACAGTTCCCATACAATTCTGCGTGCTCAGGTTCTCGGGAGACTGGGCCACCATCCATGGGAGTAAGTCAGAGCTGCCCAAGACGACAGAGATGGGCTGCAGCTTGCCCCACTCCCCACTCAGACCACGTCACACATGGAGGCCACTTACTTGCTTGCCTTCAATGTGAGATCTTGGGTCTAGTTCAACTCTCTAGTTGTACTAATGGGGAAACTGAGGCCCAAAGAAAGGGAGTCAGCGAGTTGAAACCAGCCTCGGTGTTTTTTAACTGTTGGTTTAGTCTTGTTCTCTCACATCAAGAGTTGGCAAGGTATGGGCTATGGACCAAATTCAGTCTGCTGCCTGTTGTGGAAATCAAGTTTTATTGGAAATCACCATAGCCATGCACTTGCCTATGGCGGATTTTGTGCTAGATGGTTTTGCATTGAGTGGCTGAGGCAGAGACGACTGCTCCAGACATTTCTGACTTGAACTTTTACAGAGAGAGTTTGCTAACTTCTGCCTTCCATCATAAGGTTATCATGTCCCAGCAGCAAATAAAATGGAGGCGCAATCAACCAATACTCATCCAAGTCATCATTTAATCAAGGAGTCTACTCGATGACCCCCTCTATCTGGCCCTGTGGGAGCCAGGGCATGCTGGGGTGGCCAGGGAGCAAGGCTGCTCTGCCACTGCCTGGCACTGTGGCCTTGGGAAAGAGTCTTGACCCCTCTCAACCTCAGGACAGCACATCTGCCACCCCCTAGTTCCTGAGGAAATTCTCACAGGTCACGTGACTGGAAGTGACTTGGAGGTTCTAAGGGGAAGGTGGTGGTGGTGATTACAATGGTAGTAACACTATCATCTCATAGTTACTGAGTGCCTACTGTTATCCACAAACTGGGCTTAGTGTTTTCAAAGGATTAGTCTGTTGAATAGTCACAACTAAACTTTGAGATGGGTGCTATTATTTTGCCTAGTAAACACACATGGGGAAACTACGGCATTTAAGACTTTAAGAAGTCTGGTCAGTCCACAGATATTTATGGAGCAACTTTTAGTGCCACACTCTGTCTCTGACTCAGGGGATAGAGTAGGGAACAAAACAAAGATGGATGGAGCTTGTCTGCTGATAAATTAACGAAGGTCACACAGCTAGAAAGTATGGAGCTGAGATTGGAACTTGGCTTTATGATGAGTAAGTAGCCGATAGGCTGTCTCACTGAAGATGACAGAGAAGGGGTGGAAAGGAGTGAAGGCCAGAGCCCCAGGACTTAGGCCAAGGCCACCTCTCCAGACATGTCCCAATTCAAACCCAGAGACCCATATCGAGAGCTTGGCAACTGGGCGCCCTGGAGAGTTCCCGAGAGCTGAGCAGCTCTGTTAGGCCGCCTTGTTGCTTGGGGACCTGGACATATGTCAAGTGGTCTCCTCTTGAGACAAAGTCCAGAGGCTGTCTGAGGCCTTCTAGGGGGTCATAGCGAAGAAACACCCCCATTTGCTTCCTGGTGTTCCCAGACAGCCCACCGGAGAGACTGGGCCTCAGTACTTCTTTGAAACTTGCGCTGCCTGTGGTTTTGACACATGGCTGGATGATGGCGAATCCTGCCCTTCGGGCCTTGAAGATGGCTCCTCCGTTGTGAATTGTAGGACGTGGAACTTGGAGCTAGCCAGGCCTTAGCCCCGGGGGCTGAGGGCAAGCAGGCCCTACACCCCAAAGGGCGTGCCCCAGCCCTGCCCTGCCTCGGAGGGTCTCTTTGGAATGCTGCCAGGTCTCTCTGCTCCATCATTTCCCAGCTCCTCTCCTCCCTCCAAGCCTTTGGGCAGCGATTCCCCCTTTACCTGGCAAAGTCCATTCTAGCCAGGGCCCCCCAAGGCTTTGCTCAAAGGCCACCCCTTCTGGGAAGTGTCCCTAATGCTGACACTTTGGCACCCACTACCACGCCCACCCTGAGGCTCACGGCCCACCCAGGGTGTCACTGGGAGATGTCCTGACACAGACTGGGAGTCCTGGAGGGCGGGGGCAAGGCCAGGGTCGTCTCTGGGTCCCCAGTGACAGCCTGGCCATATGTACCAAACTACAGGAAGTTTGGTTTCTTTTCTGGGTCTCCAGACAGCTCTTGGGCTTTGGGGAAAGACAAGAGTGTGAGGGTATGTGTGTGTGAGAGACAGAGAGAGAGAGAGAGAGAGAGAGAGAGAGAGAGAGAGAGAGAGA
>NW_017731354.1:9054317-9134285 GCF_001890085.2 Hipposideros armiger
ACACACACACACACACAGCCAGTAATTGGCCCATCAGACCTTCACAAAACTCAGGGGTATGGCCAAGTTAAAGGCAGTATCCCCTTTCAGCCCCTCTTGCCAGATTCCAGTTACCCAAGCCCTGCTGCCCATGGGCAAGAAGCAAGACACAGATAGATGAAGTTGAAAACAAAACACTGAGTTCTCAGTCTGAATTCCCCATCCCCACCCCCACCCTGCCTCTCGGCCCCATCCGCAGCCAAGCAGTGAGGACTGGAACCTGGGGAGGACACTGGCAGTTAGCAGAGGAGACCAAGAAGGCAGCGACCCCAGAGAGCACGTTCTTTTCTTAGGTCTCTGTGGACCCTCAGAGATTCTTGGAGACCAAGGTCAGCAGGGGATCATGATGCCCATTTCACAGATGAGGCAATCGAGACTCCTGCAGCAACAGGGAGCCACCCAACGGCACCAGCGAGATGGTGTCCCAGCCTGGGCTGGGTTGCAGCTGGCGGAAGCCACCCCTTCCCTTGGGAAAGGAGGGAGCGTGGAGAAGAACTCCTTACGCCTTCACGAGAAGAGCATGGATCGCCTTCAAACCTCATCTAGATCAAAGTGCGAGTTTTTCCTGGTTAGGCTTTTTAAAAAATGACTTTTGGGTTTTCAAAAGAAAACTCTCTGCCGACTTAGACATCAATAGCTCACTTAAAACTTGGGGAATTGCACTATTAACTTTTTTTTTTTCCTTTTTACTGGCCCTCTTCCAATCCTTACGCTCCTGGGTCCTGGGGGCAGAGCCCAGGCACCTCTGGGACCTCTGCTCTGTGGGGGAGGTTCCTCTTCCCAGGGGTTCCCCCGAGCTCCTCACCAGGAGCAGCTCTGTTGAACAGGGCAGGCAAAAGCTGGCATCTGCTCAGAAAAGGGGGCATGGTAATCCCCCTTCCTCATGGTAGCTGAGGGGACCTCCTGCTGGAGGTTTGCAAGGCTGCAGGTTGAAGGTGTGGGAGCAATTCTATACCTGGACCATAATGAGAATGCAAGATGGAGAGGGGTATCCACAGTATAAATAGGCCAACACATTCGTTCATTTCTCCTTGTTGAAATTTCTTTGCCATGCCCACCCCCACCCGCAAAATGGGAAAAATTGTAAAACATGATAAATTGGGGTTTTGTGTGTGTGTCTTGTTTTAAACCAATATGATCTCAATTCTTTTGTGAGCTTTGAAAGTCCGTGCAGGAATTCCCCCCTTGCTGTAAATACCCAGCGTCCGGACCTTATGGCATGTGATCTGTAATAAACTTCAAAAGAACACCTTTGACATTTTAGATAACTTGCAAATGATGATGCAGAGAGATCTTTTGCCACTACAAAGAAAGAACAAAAGAACCGACATGAAAGAGAAATCAATAAACATATGGCAATTAATAAAACATTTTCTATGAATACCCTACAAAGAGTTTTACAACGGTATAAAAACCCAACAGTTGTTTCAATGTGGATTTAAGAAGTCTCAGCTGGCGTATTAAGACATCCGTGCTGAGCAGCACACGGGAAGGCACAGAAAACCCGGGGCCAAGGCTGGACTTGTAAATCCATCAGAGGCCAAGGAACAGATCAGACGGGGAGATCGCCTGGAAAGGGACCCGAGGTGTCAGGTGATGCATTCAGCTTTAGGGGCTGAAAATGCAAGGTGGAGGGGAGTGTGGCTTTTCCACTGGTGGGAGCCACTGCTGAAGAAACTTATTTGGAAGTTGGGCGAGGGTCCCCCCAGCCTCATCAGCTACACCAAGCCCTAGTAATGTTCTCAGAGATGGGCTCTGTGGCAGACCCTGGAGACTTCCAGCTTGCCCCTGTCTAGTCTCTGCCATTCCCACCAGGTGCACCCAGCCTGGGGCCAGGGTGGAAATTTAATCATCAGTAAGGCATTCTTAATTATTCATCACATTAATTATAATCATATTAATATATTATACTATGTAATATGTTAATATATTATTACTCATCATACTAATAATTAGTAACTAGCATTATTAATCATCAATAAGGCATGGGCATTGACAATCAGACTGGGGTCAGCTATACAGACCCACGGATTGGAAACCCTGCTGGTTCTCCACTGAATTCTCAGCAGCAGCTTCTGTGATCCCCGGTCCTGTGCGTTATCCCTGCCTCTGATATTTCCAGCTCATTGAGTGGCTTCTCTGGATCTCTTTGGCCTCAGTTTCCCCTTCTGTACAATGGGGAATCCCAGCTTCACCATTTTCTATCACCTGAGCAAATGACTTGCCATCTCTGTGCCTAAGCGTCTTTGTCTGTAAAGTGGGGTTAACCGTAGCCATGCAGTAGGGTTAATCCAAAGAAGACAAGAGCTGGTGGGTGAAGAGCACGTAGCCCAGGATGTGGCTCAAACTATGTGCTCAACGTGACAGAGAAAATAATAATGGCTGTTGTTGATCTTAGGCCCGTCTCTGTCTTTGAATAACCTCACAGTGCCTAGGGTTCCTACAGGCAGGCCAGGGTGGTGGCAGCTGCCCAGAATTTGAGGACTGAAACAAGAAAAGAGGTTCCCTTCTTCTTTTGGCTCTGGATGGAGTAACCACATGCTTTTTGCTGGATCAGGGACTCAGCTACTGACCTTGTCATTAAGCAGCTCTCCCTACAGCTCCCATGGGGCAGTTACAGTGCTGGTCAGTGGAAGCCTGGAAGCCCACAGAGCTCCCCACAATGGCCTCTCCTTCCCTGGGTGGGGGGCCTTATTCCATCCCCATGACATCAAGCAGGAGGCCTGGCCTCAAGGCAATCAAATAAATGAGAGGCCCTGGGACAGCAGGGACAGCCCCCAACATCCTTTAGACTGATACCAGACTTCCGACTTGCCAAAGCATTTCCCCTTTTCAGAGTTCAGTGGAAACCTTCCCAGCCAACCTTTCGCTAATGAACTTGCCAGATTAGCCAATATTATCTATTTCTTATCCAAATGGCCTGGTTACTGCTCACTCCAGGCCAAACGTCCCAGCTGGTACATCACTCTCCTGTGTGTCCACGCACATGTGCTCCACAGCAGAACTGGGCAAATTCATTCCAAGTTGCTTGATTTTATTCCCAAACCTGGTTGTATGCTAGTTATGTTGGTTCTTGTAATTACATACATAATTACATTAAATATTGCATAAACCAATGAAACAGGAGTGCAAAACTGAGGAGGTAAGTGCTTTGGAAAGTCTCAGTAAAGGCAATTATCTTAGAAAACGTTCTGTCCAATAAGGAGGGAACCAAATAACTAGAAACAGCCGTGAACGTTGTAAATATCTAGACAGCTTTTGCATTCACATTGCTTTTCATGTGCACTTATGTTCTTTCTCCATATTGAATAAAATTAGAAATCAGAGGCGGAATGTTATGGGTTTCATTCATGTAAGAACGATTACCTGGAACTCCACTGGAGAGGGTCATGCTCGAGAAAATGGCCTTGGTGCTACATGAAAAAAAATCAATGACTGCTCATTCATCTATCAAATTTAAGATAAAATGCTTGCAACAGATAAGTATGTATTGTTTCTAATGGTTTTACCCTGTCATTTTTGATTACTGGAATTACTTTCCAGTGAATCATTTAAGATGCTTCTGCTGTTCCTCTTCAGGTCAGAGGCTAGGGCTGCCAACCTGTTGTACAGGTGAGCACACAGAAGTGCAAAATGGCTGGTCCACAGCCTCAGAGCCGGGAGAGGTCCAGCTGGACCCAGCCCCTCCGCCTGTGTGGGAGACAGGATTCTAAGATGGTTCCCAAGGTCCCTGCTCCCAGGGGATACACCCTGTACAAACCCCTCCCTTAGAGTATGGGGAGAGCCCGAGATTTCAGTCCTGCGATGAGGTGTCTAATCAGTGTATTTTGAGTTACCCGAAGGGACCGCATCCTGCTGAGCCTGGCCTGATCAGGTGAGGAGAAAGGTCTGAGAGGCATTTCTCCCGCTGGCCTTGAAGAAGATGGAAAGCCATTATGAACGCTACAGCTTCAATGCACTGAATTCTGGCTACAACCTGAATGACCCTGGAAAGGGACTCTGAGAATCCGATGAGACCCAGCCCTGGCTAACTCGTGGAGTCGTGCAGTCTTATGAGGCCTGAGCTAAGCTACCCCGGATTCCTGACTCTCAGAAACTGTGAGATGATCCATTCGTATTGTTTTAAACTTAAAAAATTGGTGGTAATTGGCTACACAGCAATGGAAAACTATTCCAGTCCCCAAGGACCCCAAAATACAACAGTGCTTCTGCCACCTCACCCTCCGGCCGACCGACCAGAAGGAACTTTCTGAACTTGGGAGCCAGTGAGCTGTCCTTGTGAGGATAGACTCATTCAAGGTGACCTCTTACTTCTGGAGTGATGTCTTGCTTTTATTCCAGGCAAATTAATTTTCCATATGAAATTCAGTTTCAGTAAATTATTAGGAAGTCTCCCGCCTCCTTCCCACTCCAAGGGAAGGGCACTTGCATTAGCGTCTGTTTTTGAATTAAACATCAATAAAATGGCCTGTCATTAGTGTGACTTCACATGGAGCTTTTCTGAATTTCATACTCTGTAAGATCCTCCTCTGCCTAATAAGTTTACTTTTTCCAAGGTGTCCAGATCCCTTACCCCCGCCCCCCAACATCGATGCAGTCTCGAATTGCCAGTCCCTCCGCTCAGCCCCTGGGCCCTGCATTTAAAAATAAAAGTGCCTGAAAAGGAACCGCTTGAAACCCTTTATTAGCTGCTCTGGGTGTCTTCTTCTCCCTCCAGGGAGATGGGGGGGGGTGTCTTTACCATTTCTACCAGAATGAACAGCTAGGGGCAGAGGCACGCTTTTATTTATTCTGTTACTCATGGTTCCTAGCACAAGGCCTGGCAAGTCAAAGATGCGCCAAAGGTGTTTGCAGAAGGAAGGCAGGGAGGAGGGGAAGAAGGGAAAAAGCAAAAGTAAGGAGGGAAAGCAGAGAGAAGAGAAGGGGGGGAGGAGAGAGGGGGCCAGGGAGACGGGAGGCAGGTGACAGCTCTTCTGTTCTCATGGTGTGTGGTGACATACACAAAGCACTCATCGTGGCCTGTGTGCCAGGTCATGTACCAGCCACATCCCACCCACCCAAAGGTCACTGCAGACCTTCCTGGCTTGCCTTCCAGCTGACTGACTCTTTCCACTCGAGGGCAATTTCCTGGCTGTGGGAGTGAGTTCAGACTACATTCTGCACCGGCCACAAGTTAATGCCAGGAGAGCCACTCTCCAGGAACGAGCCATGAGAATAGGCCAAATCCACCACCTGCTCTGCTCCCAAGTGGGGTGGTTCTGAGGTGTGTGTGTGCTGCAGTTTCCAGAAGGTCCTAGAAGGTATGGGCCTCCATTGCCCCAGCAGTAGCCCTCTCAGTACTGCCCCCTTCATTGGATTTCTGCCTTTCCTGTCTCCGTGCCCCACTTACTCACAGAGTTTCCTCGCATCACCTCCCAAATAAACTCCTTGCACTAGGCTTCCTCAGCCCTCTCTTGGGGGAGGTTACAGAAGCCACACTAAAGGTTCTTTCCTGCTTATCGCATGCCTGGGCAGACATCACCAATCAATCACCTCACTTGCTCCTTTTGGGCTCAGACAAGGCTCCATAATTCTTCCCTGCACAGAGCCCCGGGTACCCATGATTAGTCATCCATGGAACAATGGGCCCTAACTCCAAAAATTCCATCCCTGGACCTCCTCTCATGGGGTCAGTGGCAACCACTGTCCAGACACAGTGCTACAATTAACCCTTCAACCCTCTGAGAGACCTCTATCAACATACTTTATGATAAATGGTCCTGTATCACACCATATATAGTATGGAAAACCACAACGTAACAATGAGAACTCGTTGGCATTGAGTATTGACTCTACACTAGGCACTGTTCTAGGAACTTCACATGGAATGACATTTCATCCTTATGACAACCCAGTGACACAGATGTTTTCATCATCATTTTATAAATTGGAAAATGAGGCACAGAGAGGTCAAGTCATTTGTTGAAGGTCACACAGCTTGTCAGTGGTGGAACCCTGAATCAAAGCCAGGTTGTCATTAAACAATACTGTCTGTGGCAATTAACATACAAAGTGCCATTCATCAACGTGATGGAGCTTTACAGCACATCCTAGGTAACGAGATGGCATACCTGCCTAAAACGAAGTGCAGCCTGGAAGGGCCTGGATTATGGAACACACCTGCCCCTGTGAGTGAGTTGAGAACAGCTCAGAGGGTCAGGACCACACAGTGTTCCCTAACTACTGGGCCACTTTGCATCCAGCCAGGCCATGGGTGCATCACTCCCCTCTCAGGCCCTGCCACCCAGCGGAAACTCATTGCATGCGGGGTGGCACTCAGAGCCCACAGGTCCAGGGATTAGGAGCTTTTCCTGACAGGCCCAAAGTGCCTGGCTGGAAATGAGTCATTTCAATGCACCACTGCGCAGCCCGGAGGCCTTCTTCCAGAAAGAAGCCCGCTTGGTCACTTGCCGCTTTATCTGCTAGCAGGAAGGAGAAAATGTGTTTCTGCACCTCAGATCTCGCCACCATCTCCCTCCAAAGCTGCTTATGGGGAGCCCATTACTGCCTGAGACAGAGAGAGGCTGATAACGCTCTCTCCAGGGCTCAGCAAGTGGTTGAACTAATTAAGTGCATGTCAACTGCAGACCTACAGCTGCCTGCGAGGAGGGAGGGATAGGTCCAGGCGCCAGGGTCTGAGAGCTGGGGACATCAGGGCCTGGAGTTCCTGGAGACCCAGGGGCTGGCTTTGGGGAGATCAGGACTGGGCCCTGTCAGTGGGCCCATAGCAACAGCTGACATCGTGACTTCCAGGGGTAAGCCCAAGCCAGACAGGACCTATTTATAAGCCAAGAAATATAATGACAGACATAGCTAGTGAGTACTGATCATGTGCCAGGCTCTGTGCTGGCGGCTTTGCACATGTTCTCTCACACGAGGGAGGCAGTGTGGCGTGGCAGTTAAGAGTCTGCTGGGGTTCAGATCCCAGCTCCGTAGTAGCTGCGACCTTGAGTGAGTTACTTAACGTCTCTGAGCTTCAGATTCCTCACCTCTAAAACGGGGCTGCTGACAGTTCCCGCTACAAAGGGATCTGTGAGGGTTGAAGGAGTTAATGCAAATGAAGCAGCTGGAATAGTTCACAGAGTGTAAGCTGTGTTTGCCCTCACTTTATTTAATCCTCACAGTGGCTCTAGGAGCTATTGTTGTCCCCATTTTCCAGTGGTGAAAACTGAGGCACTGACAAATGAGGCCATTTGCCCGAAGTTACACAGAGGTGGCTGGGCCTGACTACTAGCCTACTTGCATCTTGTAAAGGTAGGGCGGCCTTTCTTCCTTGTGGAGCCCAAGGTCATCTGGGGGCTGAGGGAGTGGGCAGAGCTGCTGACTGGGGTCTGTTCTCAGCTCTGCCCCTAGGGACCTCGGCCTGAGATTCACTCTTACTTTCTGAGCCTCTGAGGCTTCACTGGTGCTATGGGCATGTGGACAGACAGGGTGCTGGACATGAGAATAGCTGATTTGTTCCTGCTCAGAGCTCTTCTCGTGGGTGAGAACCGCTTAGCCCCTGGAAGCTCAGACACGTGCACAATCGCTCTGGAGATACCCTTTGTCCTGGGTTCCTTGATATCCAGCTCCGATGCGAGCCCAAACAGCGCTTTTGTAAGAATTAGATATTGGCTCCCCTCCCTTCAGCGGGGATTTCAGGGTGCGTTTCAGCCCCTACTCGCCGCCTTGGCTGGGAGCCTTTGGCAGTACACCACCTGTACAACTGCACATGGCAGCCTTGCGGACACCTGACATCCTACCCTCAGCCTCATCTTCCCTGGGATAAACATGGCAGGCCCCCCTGGAGTATCTCTAAAAAAGCAGTCATCCTGGGGGTGGAGGCGGACACAACAGATCTGAGCCTGCACCATGAAGGGCATCATGAGAATGGAACTAGGCAGAGGCAGAGGTGAGGGAGGACGTGGCAAGGGGGGACGTGCTCTCTGTGGGCCAGCCCTATACCTGTGCCTCAATTCTGAGGACACATGCAGGAGCCCTTCTCCAACCCAGCCAGGAAGAGATCAGAGCCTCTCTGCCTTCTCCTGCAAGGCCTAGGTGGGCCTGTGCTGGCTATAGAGGTTCCCTCTCCTGACACAGGGCCCCAGCCTCCCAGGCCTGCTCTGTACCACACAGTAGGGCCCATGGACAGAATTCCGAAGCCCATTCTAAATTGGAGCTATTGGGGTCAGAGCACAAGCCACCAAAGTTGGCAGAGTGAACGGGAAGTCTGGGCTTGGAGCCTTCCATCCTGCTGCCTAGGTTGGCTGTTCTTCCAACCTAGCATCCTCCTCTGGCTCTCACTGCAGGCAGACAGAAGAAAATACCGAGGGTCAGAGTAGAGAACGGCTTGACAACGCTTGTGGGACCCAGGACACTTGCAGGCTCTAGGGTCCACGAAGCTGGCTCCAAGGAGCAGAGGCCAGAGGCCTTAGTTTTCTGTTCCCGTGGGTAGAAGATCCCTCTCTGCACCATCCACTAACCCCTCCCCAAGGCCTTTTTGTGGGCGTCTAGTCTGCAAAGTCAGCCTGGATTTCTCATTGTTCCCGGGATGACCCCTTTCCTGCCCTGTCACTATCTCTCAGAGATGGATGCAATGTCAGTTTAGAACGTGTCTCCTCACTTTGAGGAGAAGGTGAACATGTAATTTGCACAAAAACTCCCCACAGAATTAGTTGTTCTGTTATTATATGAAATTTTAAGTCCCTAGAAAGGATGTCTACCACTGCCAAGTGGCCAGAGGGGCAGACTGTGACAGTTAATTAAGTTATTGTCACTGAGCTCCAAACCTGCCTTTCGATCAGCCTCTGATGCAGGGGCTGGGGCTGTGCAAGCCTCATTTCTGGCTTCATGTTGAGCTCTGCAAATAGGGTCGCTAGAGGGAGACTGGGAGGCTAAAGGAGGCAGAGGGGGCTTGCCCCTTCCTATGCATTTCCATCTGCTGGTAGTCCATGCCAACACCATCCCAGTGACACTTCTTCACCCAGCAGCGGCAGTTCCCTCCCAAGGCAATGGCTGAGCCCAGTCTGCAATTTTTCCTTTTCTTGTAGGACCAGCCTTATTGTGCCCCTCAGAGATACCAGCACCAGCTGATAATGCCATCTTCCCAGCTTCCACCTATGGAGCCCCTCCTCTAACTGGTACCCCCTCCTCCAAGGTCTGGATCCCAGGCCCAAAGGGGGCCCTCTCTAGGCTTCTAAATTTTAATAATCCTAAACTCCTCCCTAGCTCTAGGGTTGGTAGTCATTTCCTGACATTGCAAACTCTATGAAAACTTAAAGAGTCATCGTTAAACCTTATCGGTTCTCTAATACCTGGTTAACAATTCCTTATGTTAAAGTCTCTCTGTTCGAATACCTGGAGTGGTTTCAGCCTCTAATTAGACCCTGATTAAGACACACCTCTAGGCCTTTATTTTACTTACTTCTCCACCAGGAGTTCAATCTCCACCCCGCCCATGTCTCCGTCTTAGTACCAAATCCTCTCCACTCCTCTGAGCCCAACCTCAGGGCCACTTCCTCCAGGAAGATCACTGTGTTCTCCAGCCACGAGGCCTCTCTCCCTGATCTAAATTTTCTGACACTTTCCTTGTTGTAGTGCGCTAACCACTTCCTGCTGTATGTCCTGGTGGCTGGTATGAGGTCTTACCTGCCTTATTCTCCTGCACTCCTCAAATCTGAGATTCTGTGTCTTACTGTTTTTTGTTTGCATCTCTCAGGGATTAGCACAGTGCTGGGCTCAGAGTGGGTGCTTAGTAAATGTTTTGTTGTTGTTGTTGTTTGTTTTTGTTTTGTTTTGTTTTAATCAATGAAGGACAACTTCTAAACTCTGCCAAACTTTGTCCCCAAATAACAGGGTTTCAGAAAATGAAAATGATCCTCAAACTTTACTCCCCTGCCCCAAGCATCAGGATCCTCTACTCCATCACCTGCTGGATACAGGTGGAGGTACCCACACCGCCATGAACAAGCAGATGTGCGTACATCTGTAACTGATGTGAACACATAACTGCAGAAAACTAATTTATATTTTATCTACATTTTCTCACCTCCCCACTATCACTTTTGAAAGACAGAGGACCTTGAGGAAAAGCTTTGGTTTTGCTGATGGAATGGGTGGAACCACAGGTTGAGGAAACCTGTGAGAGCAGGGTAAACCCAGAGAGAGGGGTAAACTGCTTCAAAACGGGATGGTGAGCTTTAAGGGGTGTCTAGGTGAAGGTGGGGTGCAATAAAGACGTGTAGGGAAGCTGATAGCAGAGGGAAGTGAAGGGGAAGGAAAAGACGAGTCAGCTGCAGGGAGCACTTTGGAAAAAGACAGAGGTATTGGAAATGCCTTTTCAAGAATTTCTAAAATGCATTTCAGGGTGTGAAGCCCCTGTCGACTTCCCAGGAAACCTTCAGTAAAATGCACATCATTCATCAGTTTTTTGGAGATTGTGTGTGCTGTGCTTTGTTTTGTGGATACAATGACACGTTGGCCTTCCTCTAGGTGATAACTGAGGGGAGAACATGGCTGGCACGAACATGCAGCTGGCCTAGCTAAAATGAGACATGTGTGTGCACGAACATACTCACTTAGGTCCAAGTGCCTATCTGGACATTACAGGCACTCATGAGCACACACAATAGCCATGCATGTACATTGGTGCTAGCAAACAGCAGTGTAGGACCACATCATTTAAGTACTCACAGTGCCTATGAGCACCTTTGGACACATGCTGCCACACACCTATGCACGTGTGCATAACTACCCACAAGAACACACATGTACAATGTGTCACATGACATCACATACCTTTAAAACTTCACAAAACATGGATGAATACACACATGTGTGCATTACCACATACGTTCACATGAGCCCATATGCACCACATGCACAATCATATGCCTGCCATAAACTGCATATGCACACACATGCACCATGTATGCACACACAAACACACCTCACAAATGCATATGCCCACATGTGTGTCTGCATATGTTGAGTGAGAAGAGGTAACCATACATATTTGCTTATGTACACACACACCACATGGAAGCACACATGCACTGTATATACATGCCGACATGAACCTCACACATACCCACGCACCAACCATGTGTGCGTGGGCAAATGCACCAGATATACACACGTGCACGTGCATGTTTGCAGATACACATAAGCACACACTTTCACATAGGTGCATACCACATCACATGTCCCCACATGCACACCGACCACAGCACACATGCGCAGACGTGCGCTATACACACAAGCGGAACACATATGTATGTGTAACCACACACGACACAAATCCATTGTGTACGTACTCACACATGCACACTTAACCACGCAGAGCATGTGTGCAGGCAGGCAAGCGCGCGCGCACACACGCGCACACGCGCGCGCGCCTTTTCAGGCCCTCCCTGCCAGCCCTGCCGGCCCTTCAGTAATTGCTCCCAGCCCCGGAGTCTGGCAAATCGCTCTTGCGGGGCGTTGGCGGCTGCCCCTGATTAATCCCAGCTTTTCCCGCGCCCCAAGCGCGGGTGCCCGGAACTGCGGCCGGCCGTCCCATCCCCAGCCCAGGCTCGTAATCAAAAGGCAGATTTCCGCGCCGGGCACCTGTTTGCGGGGCTGCGCCTCCTCCCGCCGCCGTGTTTTATCTCGGCGCGGCGCTGAATAATTCATGGCCCCGGGTCTGCTTTGCAGTCAAACGCGCAGCGTTCTGTCCGGCGCCGCCGCCGCCGCCCGCCGGCCGCTGTGATTTATTATTTACAGCCGCGCGGCCGCGCCGTGTAAGGTGAGCATTGTGGCTGCTCGCAGAACTGTTACAATCTGGCCTCGTTAGTGGCCTTTCTTGCTGCCTCTCCAAACAGCGGCCTCGCTTATTGATTTTCCCGCGGAACCTCTGCCATGAAATCCCACCGCTGCTGCTCTCAAAGCTGTTTCGATAAAGTCAGGCTTGGCCCTTCTTCTCCAGAACAAGAACTCGTGTTTGGATGCGCTTTCTTTTATCCATTGTGTCTCCTCCTCTGCCGAGGCGTCCCCCATTAGTGCGTCCCCCTCGTCTCCCTCCTTTCCTGGCGACGCTGCTCGGCTCGCTAGCCCAGCAGAGGAGGAGGAGGGATTTTCTTAAGACGGCGCAGGCCCGTTGGGGAAGATGAGGGGCTTTCATGGTGGCAGCTAGACGGAGCCGGCTTGGGAAGACGAGTTTTCCTGCTTTGGAAGTTTTCAAACGCAGAGCGGCTGATGCGGGTAGAGGACGCGCTGGCATGTCTGGCTACGACCTTCCTGCAACAGTGAGACAGGGTCTCTGGAGGACGCCTAAGAAGACAGGCCAGAGAAGGGAAGGAGGCTTGGGGGTGCCTAGTATGTGCCAGGCACCTGCTGGGACTTCCCGATTTATTTCATCCTCAGAGCAACGGTATATAGAAAGTGGGAGACCTAATTTATGAAAAATAAGTCACAGAGCTAGCAAGCAGGCCCTGGGATTTGAACGCAAGGCTCACGGAGGCCACGACTTGCTCGCCTTCTCCTAAGCCGCTCTCCACCAGGGCTAGGTAATGTCAGGACCACGTCTTCATGGGGCTGGGAGTGACCGGCATCCAGGTCCCCAGCTTCCACCCAGACGTAATGGGTCTGAAGTTTCACCGTGACAGCCACCCTCTGAAGCAAGGGACCATAGGTCTAAACATGCTTACGGTTGGCTGAGAGGGCGGCCTGGGACAACCCATTTGGATGCACCTATAGGGGACCAGAGCAGGTCTAAATGTTCCTTAAATAAGCATTTCACAGCTTGTAGCTTGGCAGAGAAGGGACCCTGGGCACAGCACCCAGAGTTGGCAGGGGACCCTGGAGATGACCTCCTGGGGGTCCTGGGCCAATCCCACCCATTCATGGGCTCCATGACCCCTTTACCATGACAAGGAGAAGATGGCTGAACTTGTCCTCCCCTCAGTCTGCTCTCACGTGTGGCAAAGATAGGTCTCCAGAAATCTCCCCGAAATTGGGGTGGGATGTGGCTGGAGAATGAGCAGGGGTACCGGTGGCCCCGGGCAGGACGGATTTCCAGCTTCCTTTATGCAGTTCTGAAGCCACTTGTAAAGGAGCCAACCCCATCCCAATATGCCAGCCTTCATGTAGGTGCACGCTACTCTTTTGCTCACAAAGCATTCTACTGTTAGACCCATTGCTTTGCTTTGTTTCATTTATTCATTAACAATCATTTATGGGGCACCTGTCAGCACCCAGGCAACAGTCAAAGCATTTAGGGACATGATTATAAATAACCAAGAGGGACAAAATCTTTGTCCACGTGGAGCTCACGTGTTGGATGGGAAAACAGATCATTTTAAAACATTAGAAAAATGTGTTGGTTATTAGCCACCGTCTTAGTCCATCCAGGCTGCTATTACAAAATGCCACAGACTGGGTGGCTTATAAACAATAGAAATTTCACAGTTCAGGCAGCTGGCATTCCAAGGTCAGGGTCCCAGCTCAGTCAGACTCTGGTGTGGGCCCTCTTCCGGGTTTGCTGACATCTCACTGTGCCCTCACAGGGTGGAAGGGTGAACTAGCTCTCTGGGGCCTCTTTTCTAAGGGCACTGATCCCATTCAGGAGGGCTCCACCCTCAAGACCTAATCACCTCCCAAAGCCTCCACCTCCTAACGCCTAAAACCTCAGGCATTAGGTTTGCAACATCTGTATTTGGGGAGAATGCAAAACCATTGAGACCAGAGCAGCCACCACTCGCCCCGCCACTGGCTGTACTCTCTGCCCTTCTCTGCTTTGCTTCACGTCCAGGGGCCAGAATTGTTGAGGCTTGCCTGTCCTCTGACTCCTGGTGGGCATGGCCAGTGGGAGGCGCTGGCTGGAGACTGGAGGGTGGGAGGAAAGACGGTTTTGGGTATGTCTCCCACAGTCCCTCCTTGCTTTGGCGCTGTGCTCCTGTCTCCCATCAGAAGCCCTCCACCAGGATGCCAGCTCCCTCGGGGCTGTGGCACCACTACTCCTTTCCCTGCTGCCTTTAGGCCTAGAGATGCTAACAGCTTCCCACGGCTGTCAGTCCTTGCCGTCTCACCATCCCTACCCCGCCCGCACCACTCTAAGTCATCCCCTCTTTAAAATCTCTTTAAAAGCCCAGCCGATGTGCCTCTGTTTCCTCCCAAGACCTTATCTGTTAACAAAGAAGTATGCAGTATGAATATGATATCAGAAAAATAAAGCCGGGGAAGAGGATAGAGTGATAGGAGTGTGGTTTTGCGTGGGGTGGTCAGAGATAGCTTCTTTAAGAAGATGGCATCTGAGCAGGAAAATGAAGGACGTGTGGGGCCTAGTCATGTCAGTGTCTGGGAGAAGAGCAGCCCATGGCTGGGGGAGCAGCCAGTGCAAAGGCCCTGAGGTTAGTAGTGTTTGGTGTATTTAAGAAACATCAGGAAGGCTAATGTGGCTGATGTAATCACACGTTTCCTTGTAAGAAGGAGGCAGAGGGGAATACAATTACAGAAGGGGAAATCGAAGCAAAGGGAGCAAAAGCAAAGTGGTGTGAGGCGGTATAATGAGCCCAGGAATGCAGGTGGCTTCCAGAAGTTAGAAGAGGCAAGGAAATGCCTCTCTCCTAGAGCCTCTAGAACAGCGGTTCTCAACCTGTAGGTCGCGACCCCTTTGGGGGTCGAACGACCCTTTCCCAGGGGTCGCCTAAGACCATCGGAAAACAAAAAGATATTTACATTACGATTCATAACAGTAGCAAAATTACAGTTATAGAGTAGCAATGCAAATAATTATATGGTTGGCAGTCACCACAACATGAGGAACTGTATTAAGGGGTCGCAGCATTAGGAAGGTTGAGAACGCTGCTCTAGAATGAACCAGCCCTGACACACTGTGCCTTTAGCCAGTGAAACTGATTTGGGATGGTTGGCCTCCTGAGAATACACGTGTGAGGGTGCAGGCCACCAAGTTTATGGGAAGTTGGTACAGCAGCAATAGGAAAACAAGCTAACTCCACACCTGTCCTCACCGCTCCTCTGCTCAAAGCCCTTCCATGGCTCCCCAACACAGTGCCAAAGCCACGGGCATGCACAAGGCCGGTGTGCCGTGTTTCCGTGACCTCCCAGCCTCGTCTCTTGGGCCAGCCTCGCTTACTCTGCGCCAGACACACTGGCCTCCTTGCTGTTCCTCAGAGCACCAGGCACATGTTCCCATCGGGGCCTTTGCCCTGGCAGCTCCCTCTGCCTGCACTCCCTTCCCCCAGATACTTTTCTATCCCTCTCGCCTCCCTCAGGTTTCTGATCAGATGTCCCCTTTTCAACGAGGTCCACTCTCCTATCCCACATAAAATTACAGTCTCATCCCCTTCTCATCCCTCTCACTTCTGATCCCCTGGATCTTGCTTTGATTTTTTTCTTTTATATTATAATGTGCATCATCTTCTATAATTTACTCATAATTTTTTAAAGCAAAAACTGTGTCATTTATTTCATTGTCTCTAGCATTTACCATAGTATATGAGTGGATTTGGATGAAGTTGATACCAAAATTATTTCAGGAGACCATGTGAAGACATGAGAGGAACAGGGAGATAAAATGGATCTTTACAAAGTGGCGGAATTGTAAAATTTCTTTAACATATTCAGGTGGCCTATAGTATAAGATATAGCTATAAGTTTTATTCCATTTAACCAAATCGAAAATTTGGATGTGTATGCCCTACTGTTATTTTTTCTTTTTCACCATCATTTTTTAATTGTCTATTTCCTGCACTAGAATGTAAGCTCTGTGAGGGCAAGGACTTTTGTCTGATTCAGTGCTGTATTTCCCAGCACCTGGGCCTCGCACATAGTAGATGCTCACTAAATATTTGTTGGCTAGATTGATGAATGAACTCCCTCTGGCACTGTCACAGTCGGCTGGTTGCCCCCTGGAGAGCCTAGCGAAGCAAAACTCCGAGGCTCCTCCATGAACCACCCTCTGCCCCTGTCTCCTGACGGGCTCACAGCACAAGCAGGTCTGCCAACCGTCCCATGATACAGAGAGAAAACATAAGGCTTGGCTTATTCAGCTGACAATGGAACAGCGAGTGCTGAGGATCAAAGAAAGGTTGGCATTCTAGCCCAGGATGGGTCACAAACCCAAGAAGGGGAAGGCCTAGTCAGACCAGGAGCCCACCCACTGTGCTTTGGGGTGGGGGACCCTCCCCTAAGCCATGTTGGGCACCTCTCCCTTGGGGGCCCTGGGAAAGCAAGGGGGGCAGAGCCCCTGCCCAGTATTGTAGTTCTTTCTCCCTACGCGTACTGACCACCTCCCATGTGCTGAATGCTGGGTCGAACTGGTGTGCTAGTGTAGGGTTTCTCCACCTCACAGCATGAATATTTTGTACCAGATAATTCTTTGTTGTATGGTCTCCTATACTTTGTAGGATATTAAACAGCATCTCTGGTCTCTATCCACTAGGTGTCAATAGCATCTCCTCCACCCTCACCCCAAACTGTGACAACCAAAAGTGTCTCCAGTCATTGCCAATTGTCACCTGGGTGAAAAATTGCCTTGGTTGAGAACCATTGGGTCATACACTTAGGGTGTCTTGCAATCCAATCAGGAAGGCAGTGAGGGAGATAGACAATGACAATAGAGCATGACCATTATAATGGAGGAATGCAGAACTTTGCCTAAAGCTGGTCCAGGCTCTGCTTACATACCGGAGTGATGGGGAGCTCATTACCTACAAAGCTTTATCTTTCTTCAGTCCATCACCAGCTTCGTCTGAAACCTGGTCCTAGTGGCTCTCTTCATTAGATCTGTTAACAGCCCCAAATGACCATGTCTGCTTCCTTTTATATGCAAAAATTTGCCTGGGCCTTGGCTGAATTGAGGCAGGAGCCTGGGGAACTTTTGAAGCCCTTAATGTCTCCATGGCCACTCCATCCCTGCATGACCTTGGAGTTCTACCAGAGACGTTTGCAATCACCTAACCTCATGCCATCCCACCGATAAGTAACTGGGGGCCTACAAACAAGAAACTTGCTTGAGGTCACTGAGAGAATTAGCAACACAGATAAGACTAGAATCCCATTCTGGTTCTGTGCTTAGGCTTCTTACTGTCTCTATTTACCCTAATTACCAGGTTTTTCTTTCTTCCTAGACTATGCCGGGGATATGTAGTGTGCACTCAGAGTGCCAGAGGCTGTGTGTCAAAGCCAGAATCCCTGCCCCACCCTCTGCCATGCTAGGGACACAAAAACAGCCTCAGCCCATGTAGCCCAGGTCCCTCAGGAACCTTTCTCCTCCAGACACTGCTGATTTTAATGTTATTTGATTATGAAAGTCTTAAATTAAAAGAATAAACCATTAGACAAGAAAGCAAGCCTTTTATAAAGACAAATATTAACTCTTCTGGCAACTAAAAGATATAAATGAAAGGATGTCAGTTTTAGTATACCATATAACTCAGCTGTGAGTATTATTTTCAAAGTCATAATAATGTGAATATTTAATGTTATCTTAACCAAATCTACATTGGGAGGATGGGGGAAGAGAAAAGGTGTGGGGATGGAAGGGCAGAGAATCTTCGGTTAGAAATCTAGAAAACTACAAAACCCTCAGCTTTTGTAGCCACAGGTCAACACAGATACCTAAAAATGAACAAATTAAACTTGCTAAAATCTTCCATTTCCAGCCAAAATGGAATCACAAGAACTAGATATATGCTCCACCTGAAACAACAATAAAACTGGAGAAAGTACATGAGGTAGTGGTTTTTAAGGCATTGCACATGAGATCATGATGGACACAAATCCCTAAGATGGGACACAAATGAGGAAGCTCACAATGACCCCAGCTTACTGCCTTGAGAGAGTTTCTAGGTCATGGCACAGGTAGAGGTAACCCAAGTGGGATACATTGGATTCCCTGAATTTAGGAGATGGAACAAAGAACCCTGGAAGACCAGGCAGCTAAGATTCACAGGAAGGAGTATGGGAGGGGAAGCAGCTACACATAGATCTGCAGAAGGTCTCCTGAAATATTCAGTAGGGTGCTGATCAGCACAGGCATACGAGAAAGCTTCCCTGGGTAGGAAAAGCACCACCCAAAAGGATTAAAGAATAGTATTGGGAGCTCACACAGGGCCTGCAATGATACCAATTTCCATCAGGCAGAGTGGAAACCCCTCATCATTCATGGAGCATTGAGTAGAGTACTCAGAAGGGTCTGAGTACTCAATATGAGGGAATAATTAGCTCTAGACTAAATACTCCTCTGGCAGGCCAGAGACAAAGAAGTTGATTTTGCAATGATAACGGGATCCATTCATCAAGAGGATATAGTAATCCTAAACATTTATGTACTTAATAACAGAGCTTCAAAAGATATGAGGCGAAACCTGATAGAACTGCAAGGAGAAATAGATAAATCCACAATTACAGTTAGAAATTTCAATGCGCTTCTCTCAATAATTGAGAAAAGCAGACAGGAAATCAGTAAGGCTATATAAGATTTGTACAGCAGTATCAATCAATTTGACCTGATAGACATTTATAGAACGCTCTACCCAACAATAGCAGCATACACATTCTTCACAAGTGCACACAGAATATTCAGCAAGATAGGCCATATTCTAGATCATAAAACAAGTCTCTATAAATTTAAACAGATTCAAAGTATATTCACTGACCACATGGAATTACGTTAGAACTCAATTACAGAACAACACCTGGAAAATCTCCAAATTATTGAAAACTAAATTACACACTTCTAAATAATCTATGGGTCAAAGGAAAATTAAATTTTTTTGACATAAATGTAAACAAAACAAAACATAAAAATGTGTGAGCTGCATGTAATCGAGTATAAAGGGAAATGTACAGCACTAAAAATGTATATTACAAAAGGATAAGGTGTCAAATCAATGACATCTGCTTCCATCTTAAGAAACTAGAAAAAAATTAAACCCAAAATAAGCAGAAAACCCAGAACAATAAAGATCAAAGTGGAAATCAATGAACAGAAAACAGAAAAACAATAGAGAAAATCATTAACACTAAAAGCTGGTATTTTAAGATTGATAAAATTGATAACCCTTTAGTCAGGTTAATCTGGAGAAAACACAAACTATTAGTACCAGCATTGAGAGATATAAAATCACTCCAGATCCTACAGATATTTACAAGGTAATAATGGACTACTATGACAATTTTATGCCAATGAATTCAATAGCTTTCATAAAATGGGTAAGTTTCTTAAAAAAAACACAACACCACCTAAACTCTCTCTAAAACAAATGAATTCCCTGAACAGCCATATTTATTAAAGAAATTGAATTTTAGTAAAAAAATTCTTTGTCATAAAAAAAGCTCCAGGCCAAGAAGATTTCACTGGTGAATTCTACTAAATGTTTAATAAAGAAATAATACCAATTCTACAAAAACTGTTCCAGAAAGTTGAAGAGGAGGGACTATTTCCCAACTGTCATAGGTCAGTATTACTCTGATACCCAAAACAGACAGGGGCATCACTTGAAACTACAGACCAATATCCCTCATGAACATAAAAGCAAAAATTCTTAACAAGATTTTAGCAATTTGAATCCCATAATGAATGCATACTACATCATGACCAAGCAGGATTTATCCCAGGAATGCAAGGTTGGTTTAACATTGGAGAATCAAACCATGCAATTCACTATATTAACAAACTGACTAAGAAAAAAACATATGAATATTTCAATAGATGCACACAAAACATTCAACAAAATCCAATATTAATTCCAGGTTTTATAAAAATTGCAACAAACTATGAATAAAAGGAAACGTCTCCAATTTGATACAGCATGTACAAAACCCCACAGTTAACATTATATCTCATGGTATAACACTGGTTGCTCTCCCCCTAAGTTCAAGAACAAGGCAAGTACGTTCACTTTCCCATTTCTATTTAATATTGTTTTAGAGGGTCTAGCCAGTGTGATAAAGCAAGAAAAACAACCAAAAAGAAATCCACATTAGGAAGGAAGATATAAAGCTTCCTTTATTCACAGATGACATGATTGTCTATATAGAAAACCCAAAGGCACCTACAAAAAAGCTACCAGAATTAATAAGTGAAAGTAACAAGGTTGCAGATGTCAAAATCAATATACCAAAAATCAACTGTATTTCTGCATATTATCACCAAATAATTGAAAATTGGAATAAAATACACCATGCACTAGAAAAAATGAAACACTTAAAAATAAAATACATCATGCACTAGAAAAAAATGAAACACAAAAAATTGTGTAAGATCTGTGCACTGAAAACTATAAAACATTGATGAATGGTATTAAATAGATCTAAATAAATGGGAGATGTATCATGTTCATGAATCAGAAGATTCAATATTGCTTCAATATTAATTCCCCCCAAAATGGTCTATAAATTATACACAATTTCAATTGGAAAGCAAGTTTCTTTGTGGAAACTGACAACTGATTTTAAAATTCATATAGAAATGTGAAGGACCTGGAATAGCCAAAACACTTCTGAAAATGAAGATTAAAGTTGGAGGACTAACACTACCTGACATCAAGTAATTAATACAGTAATCAAGACAGGGTGGTATTGTTGTTAAGATAGACAAATAGATCAATAAAATAGAACAAAGAGTGTATAAATAGACTCACACATATACAGAAAGCAAATTTTCAACAAAGGTGCAAAGAGAATTCAATGAAGAAAGGACAGTCTTCAATAAATCATGGAGACTAATTGGATATCCACATGCAAATGAATGTGCCTCGATACATACATCTCCCCATGTATACAAATTAATCATAGGCTTCAAAATAGATCATAGACCTGAAATATAAAACTTAAAACTAGAATTCTAGAAAAAAAAAAAGGAAAAAAATCTTTGTGACTTTGGGATAGGTCATAGACTTTTTAGAAAAATCATCAGAAGTCTGCTCCATAAGATAAAAATTGATCAATTGATCATCATCAAAAGTAAGAACTTCTGCTCTTTGAAAGGCACTGTTTAGAGAATGAAAAGACAAGCCACAGACTGTGAGGAAATATTTGCAAGTTATATCCCTGATAAAGGATGTGTATTGAGAAAGTAAAAAGAACTCTCAAAACTCAATAATAAGAAAGTAAACAGCCCAGCTGAAAAAACAGTCAAAGGTTTTTGTCCCAGTCAAGATGGCAGAGTAGGTAAACGCTGTGCTTACCTTCTCTCATGACCACATCAAAATTGCAACTAAACTACAAAACAATTATCATTGAGAATTGCCTGAAATCTTGATGAACTGAACCCCTACAACTAAGGACAAACAGAAGAAGCCACCTCGAGACTGGTAGGAGGGGCAGAGATGCGAAACAGTCTGGTCCCACCCCTGCATGTGACCATTAAAAATCAGGAGGGATATCTGGGCTGTGGGGGTCACCCCTGGAGGAGTGAGGGGTCCCAGCACCACACCAGGCTCCCCAGCCCAGGGTTCCAGTGCCGGGGAAAGAAGGCCCCATAATTTCTGGTTGTGAAAACCAGCAGATTGTGGCTGAGTGGGACGGACAGCAATTACACTCTCAGGTGCATCTCTTGGAAGGCTGGCGTCTTGACTTACTTGCTGATGGATTCACTCACTGTGAGCTCCAGCGCTGGGGTGGCAGCTTGAAAGGTGAAGGGGACATACAGGGAGGAACTGAGTTGTCTGGGTTGGGGATGAGAGCTGGAGAGGAAGCTTTCTCCTGGATGGAGGTGCTGGCGAAAGTCACTGTTTCTTTGTTGAGCCCTCCCACTTACCAGCATGCAAATGCAGGCAGCCATCATATCTGAGTGTCCATCAACTTGGCTAATGCCATTCATTGGCCCGGCCCTGGTGATTCTGAGGCCACGCCCCACCCAGCTTTCCGGCATACTTAAACCGCTTCCAGTGGCTTTTTCGTACAAACTGCCTGCCTTGGCTTATGCTACACAATTTTCTAAAGTTTCTCAAAGGTTCACAAAACCCAAACAAGCAGCATCTGGCTTCAGCATATCCCATACCTCTGGCTGAGCAGCCCTAAGCCTGGCACTAAGGACAGTCAGCCTTGGTTCGCGGCTTGGCTCTCAAAGCATCGCCAAGCACAGCGGAGGCAGTGGCCATCTGCAGCTTGCGTTACAGTTTATACCAGGTGGCCCTGGGCAGGGCACAGGCTGTGGCTGAACTGGCCTGCAGCGGGATCTCTCCCATGTGGCCCAAGTGATGGGATGAGCTAGAGTGCTATGAACAGGGGCTGGCACGGAGTGAGGGCTCAACAAATGAGGACCACAATGATGTGCCCATCTCAGCTCCTCGGCTGGGGTTAGCACCCTCATCTCCTCCCTGTCCTCTACTCCAAGTCCGCTGCTTATCCCTACTAACCCAAACTTGCTTCAGTTGTTGGTATTTATTAAGTTCTCCCAATTCAGGTCTCAGGAAGCATGGCCTGGTGGAAAGACCTTGACTTTAGGTTAAAAGAGACTGTGTGACTTTTGGCAAATTACTTAACCTCCCTGAGTCTTCCTTTCTTCATGATTATACTACCTACATCATAGGGCTGTTGTGAGAATTAAGTGAGATAATATGTATAAGATGCTTAGCCCACAGGAGGCAATCATGAACACTACTGCCCACCCCCCCACCCCCTAATCTTCCTCTCCTCTGGAAGGGCAGGGACCAAATCTGATTCCATAGCATCATGCCTGGTCTGCAGTGGGTCACCGGGAAATATTTCCAGTCAGTTATTCACTGAGTGAATATAGTGATGCCTGGGAGAGAGAGGCCACCCAGATTTCTCCCCCAGAAGCCCTGCCCGAGTGGCTGACATATCTATTATAGATGCATCACATCCCAATAAATATTTCAATGCAAATAAATAAAGGATGCCATGGGTCTCTCAGCGAGTGACTTTGCAGCTCACTGCACACAATGTCTATCCCTGATTCTTGCCCAAAGTCAGGGTGTCCCCTGGGAACCTTCACTGGCTCTAGCCAGACACAATGTGTGCCAATGTGGGGGCATCAGGAGGCTCTTTGCAAAACAGAGGTGACTTCTCATTTTGGGGTGGCCTGAGGGACACTGGGGAATCTGACCGTCTGTTCCACAGGGGGCTACACTCAAGTGGCATCCACCTAGCGCATCACATCACATGACCCCTGGGGAGTGACAGGGATTGTGCTCTCCACATGTCCAGTCTGTGCCAGGAAAAGTGGCAACTGAAGGTGTCTTCAAAGGAGTTGATTAGACGGTGAGTCAGAGGTCACCGTCCAGCTTATTTGTAACTCTGTCACACCCTTCCCTACCCAGTAGGAAGATATGAGCTGTGTAGCCATTTGATTCATTCATTCATTCATTCATTCATTCATTCATCCATTCATTCATGTACTCATTCATTTACTCTTTCACATATTCATTAAAAGGTTGTGAGCACCTGCGATGTGCCAGGGACTGTAAACATAGCATTGACAACACAGACAAGTCCCCCCTTATGGGAGACAGAATTCTGAGGGCTCCCTAGATCCCCCCATCCTGCTGGGTAAGGGTGCTGTATAATGCCCTCCCCTTGAGCACGAGCAAGCCTTGGGAATAATGATGAGATTTCACTCGGTGATCAGGTTACATATATGGCAAAAGCGAAGGAATTTTGCAGATGCAGTTGAAGTCTCAAATCAGTTGATTTCAAGCTAATTAAAATGGAGATTATCCTACATGGGCTAATCAGGTGAAAAATATTTAAAAGAGAGACTGGGCCATTTTTTTTGGGGGGGGTGCCATAGAATAAGTGTTTACTCTCAGAGCACTGGTGGTCTGAGAAGGCAGTGGGTTAACACCTCCAAAAACTGCCTTCTGGGCTATTCTTGAAGAGAGAGAATTTCTCCTCTGGCTTTGAAGTAAACAGCCATGTGTGAGAGGGTTTGCAAAAAGGCCATGTGACAAGGAACCGGGGGCAACCTCTTGAAACTGAAAGCATCCCCTTAACTCCCCCTCCCCCAACACCCACTCATGGTTAACAGCCATCAAGCCAGCAAGACAGCAAGGACCTCAGGCCTACAGCTTCACGAAACTGAGCCCTGTCAACAACCACAGCACCGTGGAGCCTACCTGACACCTCAAATGCAGCCTTGAGACCCTGAGCAAAGGACATAGCTAGGTGTGTCCAGCCTCCTGATCCAAGGAAACTGAGGTAATAAGTGTGCATTGTTTTCAGCAGCTGAATTGTGGTAATTTTCAAAGCAGCAATAGAAAATTAATACATTGCTTTCATGCTTCCCAGAGTCCCATGGGGGAGACAGACAACTCCAGTCTGGTGGGACTAGGACTGGCCCGGGGATGAGCCAGGAAGCTGTGGACATTCTGGTGGAAAGCTGGCAGAGGGTCAGGGAGGAGTCAGGGAGGCTCCAGGGGAGAGGAGAGGGAAGAGGGGGAGGAGAGGAGGGGAGGAGGGGGAGGAGGAAGTATAGTCCAGGTGGATGGAACAGCGTGTGCAAAGGTCCTGCTTTAAGCAGTTGGGCCAGTGGCAGATAGAACTAGAAGAGGTGAGGAGGAGACGTCGGCAACACCTAGTGGCGAGGGGCTTGGGAGGTCACACTCAGGCAGGGGAATTTTATCCTAGGGGCAATGACCAACCTTCAGAAGACGGCTCTGGCCTCTGGGTGGAGGGCAGATGGAAGGGGGCCATATTGGAGTGGTGAGACCAGTTAGGAGACTGCTGCATGTCCCGGAGAGAGAGGGAAGGTGAAGGCCAGCAAGGTGGCAGAGGAAGGCGAGAAGTGGCCGTATTTGAAACATAGTTAGCAAGGGGAATGCATAGCACTGGTGATGGCACGGGCGGCCATCAGGAAGGGGCAGGAGACAGGAGGAGGCTCCGTATCCAGGGAGGATGGGGGTGCCATTTGCTGAGATGGGACGGCTGAGGAAGGGGCAGGTTTGGGGGAAGCGAAGACAAAGTTAATAATAACAGGAGAATTCATGTAACAATTGCTATGAGCCAGGACTGTTCTATGGTGCTGTACCTACAGGAACTCAATCCTCCTTACAATCTAGAGATAAGTGCTATCATTATTCTCATTTTAAGATGGAGAAATTGAGGCACAGAGTGGATAAGTGTCTGGTCCAAAGCTGCACAGCCAGCAGTGTCAGGACCAGGGTTTGAACACATCCAGTCTGGCTCTAAGGTGTGTGCTCTGGACCACTTTGCGATGTTCAGCTGTGAGGTGCTGAGTTCGAAGCCGGTTGTAGGACAGACAGCTGGGTGGTGCCACCAGGTGGGCAGTGGGACAAATAAGTCTGAGGCTCAGGTAAGGGGTCTCAGCCTAGACTGAAGGCCTATACATGGTAAGCGGGTCCATGAAAGTCCATGAGACGGTTAAGCGAGAGGAGAGGGGAGGAAGTGGGGGCAGAGGAAAGAACCAAGCCCTGAGAAACTTTGAGGATGCAGGCTGGGCTGAGAAAGAGGCACCCTGGAGGAGGCTGAGAAGACTTACCCAGAGAAGGGAGAAAGCCACAGAGCGAGGGAACTAGGGAGTACATGCTTGAAGGAGAACCGAGGGATTCTCATTGTCCAATGCTGTCAAGGGTCTGAATCCACTGAGGACTGGATGTACTCATTAGACTTGGGGACAAAGAGACTACTTCTGAGTGACCTTGGAGAACAGCAGCCATGAGGGGAGAGGCCAGAGCACCATGGCTCCCGCAGCGGCCGCTGGAAAACGGAAGGTTTGCTCTGGGAACCGGGAGCCCGTGTTCAGGCCCCAGGTCCATCTCTGACTTGGATGTCTTTGGATAAATCGCTGCCCCTCTCTGGGCCTCAGTTTCTTCATCTATAAAACGGGGATGCTCGTCTCCCCTCACCTATTCACAGAGCTATTTGTGAAGGCCAAAAAGGATAAGGCGTAGATGAGCATGGAAGAGTCAGGCTTGGATGCAGCCTGTGAGGGTGAGGGCATGTGGGTCAGACATCTGGGCGGAGATTCCAGCTCAGCCACTTGCTAACAGTGTGAACTTGGGCGTGTTATCTCCCTCTCTGAGCCTCAGTTTCCTTGTCAATACAGTGAGGATAATGGGGGTTCCACCTCCTGTAGTGATGTGACTATCAAGCGAGCTAATGACCATAAGGCACTTCAATAGCCTGGCATTGGAGTGAGTGCTTAACTGTGTCAACTCATGGTCATCTGGGGTCCCATTGTACAGAAATGCCCATGGTGGGAGGTCCGCAGGGTCCCCTGAGGCCCTTCCAGATGTTGGCCCATAGGCCCCAGCTGATCTGCCCCTCGACAAGGAGGACCCACTGGTCCGTGTGGTCCTGCCTGGCGCGGTTTTCCGGCCTCTCGCTCCTGCCAGCCAGGTGGCTGCCTTGGGTGAGCTCTGCCTCAGGTCTGTTTCCTTCTCAAACAGTGATCACGTGGCAAGTGGTGCTTGCCAGCTTGTGAGCCCAAGAGGAGCAGACAGGCTTGTAGGGCTGGATGGCCAGAAGCTGAGGATGCCCCCAGGCCTGTTCCAGGCAGCAGGGAGAGGAGTGCACTTCACCCAATACCATGAGCAAGACGAGATTCCGAGAAGCCCTAAGTTGTCCAGCAAGTTCAAGGGCAGAGTTGGTGGGGAGACCAGCTGCCGAGATTCTTGGCCAGTGAGGATGAGATTTCTATTTACTGTAGCTCATCCCTAGAGCCTGGGAGGTGAATGGGCAGGGGGAGGGACCCCACGGCCAGTGATGATTCTTTCGGCCTCATGAGGAGGTCAAAGGAAAGCCCAATGGGAAGTCCTGGCACAGTGTACAGAAACGGGAGCATAACCCCACCTGATGTGTCCCCAGAAGCCGGGGCAACCAAAATGAGACCAAGAAGATAAAAGGGCCTTAAACTGAGGCGCGGCGTCTCGTAGAGTAGGTGATAACTGGGGGTAGCAGGCGGCCCTGGGGAAAAGGGGAAAGTCACTGCCCTCCCCAGACTCCTAGGCAGGAAGAGGAAACAGACAGCCCCAAGATGATGAGCTTGCGTCTCAGGAAAGAGCAGACTGGAAGGAGGGGGAGCTCCACAAGGGGGCATCAGAGAAGGGTTTCCGGAGGAAGGGGCGTCTCAGCTGGGACTTCAGCGATGGGGAGGGTTTCAGCAGGGCAGATGAGAGGCAGCATTTGTGGCCAGGGGCTCAGCATGGGCAAAGGCCCTGAGGTAGGACCTTGAGCCAGGCAGCCTTCCGAGCTAGGCTGGTATACACCTCAGACTCGGGCGCCAACCACATTGACTATCTGCTCTGCTAGGCCCATAAGATGAGTTTTTGCTTCTTGGACATTGCAAAGGGTCAAGAAGGGACAGGGCTTGCTCCCTGCCTAGATTCCTGGAGGTTATTCACACTGGATCCCAGGGCCTAGTCCAGCGGGAGGAAGGAATATAGGCGTATCCTTCAGGGCTCCTTGATTGCAAGTAACAGCAGCCTGAGCTCTGGGGCTTTGGAACAGGTTTAAGAACAGCGACTCTTGTCCCACCTCTCAGCCCTGCTTTACTCTGTGCTGGCCTCAGCCTCTGGCAGCCTTTCCCCATGGGTGACAAGATGGCTACTCTGCTGCCTCCTTGAGCAGGTGACAGTGACAGCATGTCTCCCTGTCGTTCCCACTAGGGGTCATGTGACCTGGCTGGAGCCATGGGTTAAAACAAGGACTGCATGAAGATGGGATATTTTTTCAAAAGAAAATGAGAAAGGAGTTACCGAAAGAAGAACAAATGGGTGTGGAGCCCCACAAAGAATGCCCATCCCCACAGTGGGCCATTGCTAACCCTCCCAGCAGCCAAAAGAGACTCACTGAATACTTCAGTAAGGCCACGAGGGGCCTAAGCCTCCTCTACCCGCCAGAACACTGTGCCCCAGCTGTCTCTACACCTGTATGTCCTGGAGTCCCGAATGTCCTCCCAGAGGTCTCGTCCCTACTCCCTTTGCTGCACTGCCTGAAATTCAATCCTTTGCGGTGAACAAGAATCGTGATAGTGGAGCCATAATACAACAACCCTATGAGGTAGGTACCATGATTATCACCCTCGTTTTACAGATGAGGAAAGTGAAACACAGAGAGGCCAAGCACTGTCTGAAGTTATACAGCGAGTCAGCAGCAGAGCTGGGACTCAAACCTTGGTAGCCTGGCCGAGTCCCTGCTCCGAACCACCACACCACGGATCCCTTCACTGCTGTGTATATAACGAGGCATTAAGGACAAATCCACACATAAGGACCTATGGATTTGTCTACCCGGTTTTTAATTTCCCATCCAGGAGGAGATAAATCACTATGGGTTCACCGGACAAACCCATCCATCCATCCATCCATCCATCCAACCATCCATCCATCCACCTATCCTCCCTCCCTCCCGTTTTTCCTCCCTCCTTCCCTCCCTCCCTCCTTCCTTCCTTCCTTCCTTCCTTCCTTCCTTCCTTCCTTCCTTCCTTCCTTCCTTCCTTCCTTCCTCCCTCCCTTCCTTCCATTGACAGGCTATTTTCTATGCCTTTCCTACAGGTCAGGCATCCAGAGAGTTGCCCAGGACGAGGTCGGAGGCCTGGAAGTAGCTTGACCCCCAGCTCCTGCTCACGTCCTCTGAGTAGGCCTCAAGTTAACACATTTTATCTAAGTCTAGTCTACAACTCAAAGGGGGAAAAAAACCAAACAAAACAAACAAAAAAACACCTAAAACCTCGGCATGGGCGCATTTTCTGGGAGCTGGGGCTTGGTCTTCCCTAAGCCTGGACCTGCCAAACTGGACAGACAGACAGACAGAGAAAGGCTGTGACCAGGAACAGATGCAATTATGGACTGAGCCAGCAACCCATGCTGCACACTTCCGGAAATACAGCGAGATCTGGGGCGTCAATTATTTAAACCCTCATTAACATAGCTCTGCATGTCTTTTTGGGGGGCGCACTCAGAACACACAGCATTGTTATCGTGGAAGAAAAGAGAGAATGAAATATTGATGGGGGCCGGCTTTGTTCTCGGCTCAGCAAGAGCGGGCTGGTTGTAGGAAGCGGATCCCCGCCTTGCTGCGGCTTTAATTAGGAAGGTCGGTGGCTTCTCCGGCGTCTTGGATGCCTTTAATTTCCACAGAGGGAAGCGGCTTCTGAATTTTATTGAACACAGTTGAATTTTTATTTTCAAAAATCAAAACAGAAACAGTTCTTGGCATCTGTTATGAGCGCTGGGTGTTATTTGCTCTTTAGAGATAAAGTTGTTTTTATACGGGGAGAGCGAGCCAGGGAAAACGGGGCTGGGGATTCGTCCTGGGAAAGATACTCAGCTGGGAGACGCTAGCTAGTCAGCAGAAAAACAAACCTCCACTCGACCCAGCTCGGCCTGGGCTCCCGGCACTCTGGCCGGCCTAAGAAATCCATTTGACAGCGAACAGTTTGAGCTGAGATTGCAGTGGTTAACTCTTGGGGCACTGGAGCCTGACTGGGCTCCGGAAGTTTCTGGGGCAGGAAAGGAAGTAGAGAGAAGTCACTGAGGCCCTAGGGACTGGGGGAAAGCCAGGGCAGATGCCTGGGAAGCAGGGGAACTGGGGGGGGCACTGAAAGGGCAGAGCGCGTGGGAGGTGGAGAGTGTGGGGGGGAGATAAAGCAGAACAGAACAGGGATGCTGAAAGCAGGGTCCCTGGTGGCACCCTCAAAGGCCAGAGTAGCCTTTGAATGCTTAATCCCAGGTGCATGTGGGGTGGGAAAATGTGCCTCAGGTTTAAGTAACATCCTCCTTCCTCTTGTCTTTGGGGGCGGTTGGTTGATGGGTTCATTTATTAAGCGTGGGCCATTCATGTACTAGAAGTCAGGTACCAAGCAGGCACTGGGGGACCAGACAGACAGAGGGACAACAGAGCCATAGGTGCTGCCCGGGTGAGGAGACTAACAAAAGCAGCTCTGTGTGATAAAAGCTGGGGGTTGGGGGGGGGGAGGTCTCATTCATTTCAGAAGAGAAATATGAACAGAAGGAAGGGAGGAAGGAAGGAAGGAAGGGAGGAAGGAAGGAAGGAAGGAAGGAAGGAAGGAAAGAAGGGAGGGAGGGAGGAAGGAAGGGAGGAAGGGAAGGAGGGAGGAAGGGTCATGTATTCCAAGGCCGAGAACAGCAAGCAGGGCATTCCAGGCAGAGGGCACTTGAGCTGCAGCTGAAGAAGCAGATGAAAATGAAGTCTGCTCCGGTGACAGGGTCCCCATGGGCTCAACCTCCAGATGCAAAGCATATAAACCAGCCTGAGCTGGAGTGGCTCTGCCTGAGCCTCAGGGAACAGGGATGTGGGTGCACAGCATATACCCACTCATTTAGCTCATGCCAAACTCTGCAGGCAGGTCCTAGCACCCTCATTTTAGTGGGAATCATGAGTTTCAGGGGATGGTGGTATGGTAGCATGAAATGAAGTCATTTCTTTAGCTCTAAGAATGTTCTAGTTGCAACTGAACTAGGCTGCAGTGTTTATCTGGCAAACATGGAGCGTATCTCCTATAGCCAACATTGTCAGAGGACCACCCACAACCCCCAGACCCTTTCCCACCTTGCTGTACACTGGATTCAGGTCGGGGAATGCTACCTCCCCCGACAGCCAGTACCCGAGTCTTTTGTGAGCGGGCTGTGCTCAAATTGTTGGAACATCCTTTGCCTGATTTGCACAGAGAGCCTGGGCTTGGACATTCTTCTAAAGCAATTGATGGGTGTGGGGTGTAAATGCTTTACCTCCCCTGCCCTGAGCAGGACAACTCAGATGTGTGACCCATGCAATCTCCCACCCGAGATGTCCTCTTGGGACTTTGTTTGATCTGTGCCCTCTTTGGGGTTCCTGCCCTTCCCATTCCACTTCCCCACTCTCCCACAAATGCTTTCTGATACATCATGGTCACCTGACTCTTTGTCTCAGAGTGTGTTGGGAAGCCAGCCTGAACACCCACTGTGTGCCGTCCATTGTCTCCTGCCCTGGGGTTACAGTGTTGTATGTGCGTAAGTCACACACATGCACCCACATGCCACCAAGAACATGCCAAGCAATAATCTAGATGCTGGGGGTGCAGCTGAGAACAAAACTGTCAGAGCCCTCACCCTTGAGGAGCTGACACTCTTATGAGGAAGACAGACAATGCGAACATTAGATAAATGACATGGTCAGAAAAGGCCTCCCTGAAAAGGTGACATTTGAGTAGATACCTAGAGGGGTTGGGGAGGGAGGGTGCAAGGCATGAAAATAACCCATGTTAGAAGTTAAGAGTGTTCCAGGGTGAGGCGGCAGCCAGTGCAAAGGCCCTGAGGTAGGATATGCTTGGAACGTTCAAGGACAATCCAGGAGGCCAGTGTGGCAGAGGCCCAGTTTATAAGGCAGAGAAGAAAGGAGGTGAGGGTCAGAGAGGTGAGGGATGTGGGTCCTGCAGGGTCTGTATGCTGCAAACACATTAGCTTGTATTCTGAATGTGGTGGGAACAGCAAAGGGTTCTATATATTTGTCTCATGCAGAGCAATTTCCACCCCATTCAGAAGCCCAGGAGGGAGCTGGCCTTGCTAGGCCACAGGGTCGCTCTGCCCAGAGTGGACTTGTGAAGAACTGTGCTGCTCGGGCGGAGACTGGCCTCCCCCTAAAAGGCTTTTTACACCAGTTGCCAAACACCACGTTTCTCTGCATCTTGTTGCATGCATGTGCACACAGACATTAAAGGGATTGTAACACACATGCTAGCTGCAGCTGCTTTTTTTTTTTTTTCTCACTTGCTTATTTATTCAACAAGCATTCCTTGGGTTCCTTGACATGTCAGGTGCTTCTCTGGGCCTGGGGGCACCCTGGTGAGCAAGGCAAGACAGGGTCCCTGACTGAGTGGCCCTGTGGGGGAAATGGATGATAAACAAATGATCAGAAAATCATGTAAAATATATTCCAGGTGTGCCAAGTCCTGTACAGAATACAAAACAGGTTGGACTGGTGGTTCTCAACTGGAAAGAGTTTGCCCCCAGGGCACATTGACAATGTTTGGGGACATTTCTGATCATCATAACTTTTGGAGGGTGGGTGTTACTGGTATCTAAGGGGTGGAGGCCAGAGACGCTGCTAAACGTCCTACAATGCACAGGACCCCCACCCCCCAACACGTAATAGAATTATCTAGTGCAAAATATCAATAGTTCTGAGGTTGAGAAGCCATGCATAGAGGAAAGAGAGTGTCAGTGACAAAGAAGAGCTATGGAAGCCCGGGTGTTCAGGGAAGGTCATTTGTGGAGAGACTTGAATGAAAGTGGGGGTAAACTACCAGAGAAGAGCATTTCAGGCAGAGGGAACAGCCAGTGCAAAGGTCCTCAGGGGACAAAGTACGATGTGTTTAAGGAAACCACATAGCTCATCCTTTTAAGACTTCAGGGTATTCCATTTTGGAAATTGGATACTCAAGGAGCACAGATTTCACCCTGGAATCATGTCTAAACATCCTCTTCTATAAAAAATAGCAAGGCATTCCTATTCACCAGAAGGGCTGAGGCAGAATTTCCACCCTACACCTGCCTCCAAGAGGGCATCATGGTGGGAAAAGTGTATTCCCTTTAGGACAGAACCCTCGACCCTTGGACTGGGAGCTACAATGCCTCCTGCTGGACCAGGGGCCCAGGGTGCGGGAGGGTAGCCCTTCTGCTCACAACCCTGCCAGGAGACCATTCCTCCCATCCTCATAAAGCATTTCATGTCCATGATAATTTTTTTCATCTCATAATAACCTGGAAAAGTTAGTGGGTCCAATGGCATCACCCCGATCTTTCATTTCATAGGAACAACTGAGCCTCAGGGAGAAACCAGGACTTGTCCAAGCGTTTGTAGGTAGCTGGGCAGGTCTCCTCACTCCCAAGTCCGTCCCCATCTTTAGCCCTGTTTGCCAGCCACAGAGCCCCACCCCCCAGCCTCGCTCCGACTTCATAAACAAGGCTCAGCTCTGAGAGTCTCTTTCCCCCAGACCCACACCCTCTTCGCTGTGACATTTCCTCTTCTCCCCTGGAGTCTGCCTCCTAGGGCCCAGCCTCGCTGGAGGCTTTGATTAAAAATGCACCTCCTAATCTCATCAGAGGCCAGAAACATGCATATATGCAAATCAACATCTGCTCCTCTACTCAGGGAAGGATCTTCCCAGAGTGCTCTGGGAAAAGGGGCTCAGCCCAGCCAGCTCTGAAGGGAAGGCTGAGAACATCTGAAAGTCACTTCAACACCCCTGGGTCCCTGATGGAAATGCACTTAGTGTAATTAGAGGTTGTACTTGAAGGGCAGTGAAGGGGCCGCCCCAGCATGGCCCACCTCAAGTGGCAACTCTTCCCCAGTCAAGCTTTTTCTGTGTTACAGGAGACGTGGTCTGGCCCCTGGTCTTGGGGGGAGCTCACCCCTCTGGCTGACAAGGGACGCAGCATCTGGTGATCGCTTCTTGGTTTTGATGGGTGTCTTTGTTGCCCACATGAAAGCAGAGGACCCTTTACTGGGAGAATTCCTGTATGTATGCATAGGGCCCACAAAACCAGCTGCTATAACAAGTGAACCTCAAAGTCTCTATGGCTTCAGACAGTGGAGCTCCATTTCTTACTCGTGTGAAGTCCAAGACGGAGGCAGGAAATGGGCACGAGGATCTTCTTGTGCTTAATGGGGACATTCATCGTAGGCTCCTTCTGTCTGGTGGCCCTGCTGGCCTCTAGGACATCAGCATCCTTCCATGGAGAGTTGCATTGAGGCTCTGTGGGTCAAGCCTGAAAGCGACCCACGTCACTTAATACCGACATTCCATTGACCGGAACTTAGTCACATGGTGCCTCCTAATTGCAGGGAGGCTGGGAAATACAATCTATCAGTAGGAGAAAGATGAGGACATGGATATGAGTGTTCCAGAGTGGTCTCCATCACCACTATTCTCTCAGACTACTTTAGAATTGGAAGGCCCCAGAGAGCACTGATTGGCTTAGGTCCTTTGGTTGTATGCAACAGAAAGAGACTAGATTTAGGAATTTTATTGGCAGGAAATCAAGGAATCAGCAGCTTGGGATATAGTGGGGCTGCTCTGAAGCCTGGGGAGCAGCCACTATGGCCATGGAGTCACAGTAGGAATGGCCTGGTCATGAGACAGGCCACAGCTTGGGTGAGAAAAGTCCACCCATGTCTGCATCCTGGCATCATGACTTGCAGAAACAAAATCCCTGCAGAGTACCTGATGAGCCCCACTGAGGTCCCACACCTGACCCCCTGCTGCAGAGTGGAGGGGAGAGGGCTAATCTTGTCCTGGTGGATGGTATGCACCTGCATTTGTTATTCTACCCAAACTACCCCTTTGAGAGAGAGAGGGGTGATTCTCCAAAGGAAATCAGGATGCTAACTTCAAGAGATTGGTTATTGGGACTCCACAGGGTCTGTTACTAAGATCAGAGATCTTCCTTTCCAAGTGGGCCCACTGTGGATCAGAGAGAGGAAGTCAGAGAAAAGACAGGCTGGATGCTGATCTTCCCATGGTTACATGGTCCCCTTTTGTTTGGTAGCAGATGGAATTTGATTCCATTTTCCTTTTCAAAGCCTTTGAGGCCCAGTGTCTCTTTTCTGGGGCTTCTGCCTTATCAGGGTCTGAAATCACCTTGATTCTCTCTAGAAGAAACATGTCCATTGGGGAATTTGATTTTCAGGGGTGGCCCATGTGGCTGGACTGGGGGGGTTTGTATAAGAATGGCATAATAGCAAAACCACCTGTGGAAGAAATTGCAGGGTCTAGCCTCAGGTAGGGCCTAGAACTTGCTTTTGGATAGCTAGTTAGCATCTGTGCCTCCCCAAGCTCTTATTTTTTTGGGGGAAAATATATTTGAGTATGATTATATCCCAAGTGTGCGGTGGCATGAGTTCACCATATTTTTTACCATATTTTTTTGGGGGAAAATATATTTCTCTATGATGATATTCCAATTGTGAGGTGGACATGAATTGTTTTGCCTCCCAGCATCCAATCTTCCTGTTAGGAAGAGCATCTCAAATTTCCTTTGGTGAACTGAGCCTCCCCCCATCCCCACCCCTTTTAGGCCCTGTGCTCACATGGGGCTACTTGATCCCCAAGAACCAGTATGAACATGTGGCACAGGCCTGGCCAATCAGAACCCAGTGATTGGTTCAGGGGTGGGCACATGACCCAGTCTGAGCCTATCAAATGGAATCCTGGGACTTTGGTGAGAGCAGTGGAGACAGAGGTGCTCTCTGTCTCTTGTGGATAAAGAGGTAGATCAGCCTGGAGTTACTGGTGGCCATTGTCCCTGCTAAAGGATAAAGCCCCACAGATGGAGAATGGTAGATCCTTGATGTTATGGACTGAATTGTGTCCCTCCCAGAATTTATGTTTTGAAGCCCCAACCTCCATTGTAACTGTATTTGGAGATGGGTCTCTAAAGAGGTAATTAAAGTTAAATGAGGTTATAGGGCCCCCTAGTCCAGTAGGACTGTCCACATAAGAAGTGGTAGAGACACTAGGAGGGTGAATGCACAGAGAGAAAGGCCATGTGAGGACATGGCGAGAAGACAGCCACCTGCAAACCGAGGAGAGGGGTTTCAGGAGAAACCAGCCCTGCTAACACCTTGATCTTGGACTTCCATCCTCCAGAGCTGTGAGAAAACTAAATTTCTGTTGTTTAAGCCACCCAGCCTGTGGTGCTGGTTACAGTCACTGAGCTAATATACCTGATGACATCAAGTGACACCTGGGCCAAGCTGTACCTAATAACTGACAAGCTTCCTCTGAACATTTCAGTCACATGAGCTCATCAATTTCCTTTTGTCTTAGGCTAGTTTGAGTCAGGTGTTCTTTACTTGCAAATTGTAAATTAAAGAATTCCCCATAATACAAAATATTAACACTGGTAGTCTTAGGGTGTAGGGGGCTCTTCTTTTCTTCTTTTATTTTACTTCTCTGAATTTTATAAAATAAACTTGGATAGCTTTTGTAATTTAAAGAGTTTTATGTAAAAAATAGTTTGTGGGGCCGGCCGAGTGGTGCGATGGTTAAGAGCTGGCTTGGGACGCCAGAGGGCCCCGGTTCGGATCCCACATATGAGGGCCAGTGACGCTGCCTTCTACAGCTAAGATGCTGAACAACAGCTCAACCTGGAGCTGGGCTGCTGTGAGTCGCCGGCGATGGCATAGGCTGCAGCCCCTGCTGCAGTGGGTTGCCATGGGCTACCATGTGTAGCCAGCAGCCAGCGTGAGCGGCCAGCAGCCGCAGTGAGCGGCCATCCAGAAGCCGGCGACTGATGTGCCTCGCCCGGGAAGAGCGCAATGATGGTGCCAACTTGGGCCAGTGAAGCAACGTCCTCCACAACTAGACTGAAGAACAAAATAACAGCAACTTGTCTGTTCCCCTTCCCCCAATTCCCCAGTACTGTTCCCATCCCCCAATTCCCCAATTTAAAAAAATCTTTAAAAAAAAATAGTTTGTGTATCTCTGTCATAAACAGGGGCCCAAATGGTTCAACTCGATACCTATAATTATACCTGATGTATATTGTCTATACCTATAGCTGCTCTTTTGCATAAAAAAAGGTTCCTCTAATATTGAATCTGGGAGGCATTGACCCACACCACCAAACCCTACCCCCACCAGGAGTCTGGTTGCCCTGAGATGATGGAGAGGAATCAAGGCCTTGGGGACCCATGGGTAGCTGCCCAGTGGCTCCCTCCACTCCCCCTGCTGACCAGGGAAAACCCTAATTAACTGGCCACTGGCCCTTCCACACCAGAATGGAGGGATCAATGGACCATTTGACACTGACTTGTTATGAAGGGCAAGGCAGAGGCAGCACACAGGGGATGGGCCTGGCCTGCGATGAGGTCAGAGGCTGCAGGGCAGAGCCAGGGTGGAGGGAGGGAGGCCAGGCCAGCCTCTCCAGTCCTGTCCACGCTTTCTGCAAAGGGAGCTTGAGGTGACTGGCTGGCTCCCCAATCCTGCCTGCCCGCTGTGCCAATCCCCTCGCATGCTCAGTTAGCCTGGCCTCCAGGCACCACATCCTCAGTCCCCGAGGCCTCTTGGCTGCCCGCTTGGCCCGGCCGCCTCCTCTGGCCGTAGGGCTGTTTGTGGAGCCATCCCAGGCAGCCCCGAGCCTCTGTCTTCCTATTTAGACAAACAAACAAAAGCCGGTTCGGTTACCATGGGCGGGCTGTGAGGCATCCAACACAAACCGAGGCCGCCCGCCTGGCGTCTCCAGATGCCCCGGGTCCGGTTCAGGCGGTCCCAGGACATTTCCCTCGTTCCTGCTCTGGCCTTGTTACCCTCTCTGTGCCTCAGTGACATGCATCCCTCAGCCCCTTCATGGAGGCTGAGTGAAATGGGGCCAGGTGACTCCAAGGCTGCAGAAAAAGACTGGAACCCGGAAGTCCCTGGGTCCCAGCTGAGGCTGGAGCCTTCTCGAGTCGTTGAAGCCCTAGAATGTCCAAGAAGGGCTTGGAGAGAGTCTTGTCCAATCCCCGTTTAACAGATGGGAAAACCGAGGCCGGCGAGAAGGGATTTTCCGAGGTTACACAGGGAATTTGGGACACAACATTTAAAAACCATAAGCAGCATAAGGAATTACGTACATGGTAGGATTTGAGGAGTATCTCCTAGAGGATGTTTCCTTCCATGGGTCCCCTGAGGACCTGCGTATCCTGAACTTCTACCATTAGAGCTCTATTCATTGAGTCCAGATGTGCTGGCAAATATCTTAATGCTAAGTTAAGGAAACAAAGCAAGGCATAGACAAGTGTCTAAAAGCATTCTATTTGATATTTTACAACATGTGTTTGTGTGTGTGTGTGTGTGTGTGTATACACAGTTCACCCTTGAACAACATGGGTTTGAACTGCCCAGGTCCACTTGTATGTGGGTTTTTTATTATGACATTTGTTGGCGTAACATAACATTATAGAAATTTCAGGTGTACAACTTTATAATACAGCAGCTGTATACTGTATTGTGTGCTCACCACCCAAAGCCTAGTCTCCTTTTGTCATCATATATTTGACCTCCTTTACCCTCTTAGCTCACCCCCACCCCCTTCCCCTCTGGTGACCGCCATTCTGTTGTCTGTATCTATGAGTTTGTTTTATTTGTTTGTTGTCTTTTGTTTTATATCCCACATATGAGTGAAATCATGCGGTTCTGGTCCTTTTCCATCTGACTTACTTCACTTAGCATAATACTCTTTTGAACTTCCTGTAAAAAGAACCCTACAGTGCATTGTGTCTTGCTTCTTTTGCTCAATAGCATGTGTATGAGATCCACCCAGCTTGTTGCCTATAGCAGTATTTTGGTGATTTTCATCGCTGTATACTACTCCCTTGTAGCGATAGTTCTATTGTTGATGGGCATTTGGGTTGCTTTCCAATGTTGGGCCCTTTAGTAAAATGCCATCATATTTATCCTTGACCATGTCTCCTGGTGGATATGGGCTTATATTCCTTAGCATGTGCCAAGGATTAGCATTTCTACTCACAGCCTATTCACACCTTCAACTCTTCTAGATAATGTCTTCCTCTAGCTTTCACTCCCTCCAGCGGTACCTGAGATTGCGGTGCGAGCTGTCCCTCACGCTGGGTTTAATTTGCATCTCTCTGATAACCAAAGTCCATCAGCACTTCATATATTTTATGGGCCATTTGGATTGCCTGGTCTGCGACATGCCTAGTCAAGCTCTCCTTCCATCTCTCTATTAGCTGTATAGCCTTTAAAATGTTTAATTTGTTTCCAAGCTTTAAAACTTGAGAGGCTCTATACTAAAATACAGATATATGGCTATGGCAGAGAAAATACACTCATGGGCCACCCTAGGAGATGTCCCTGAGAGCAATAATTGGCTGTGACTGATCATGGAAAGTCCCGTAGGTCAAGGTGTGGGTCGTCAGTGTTCTTTAACGCCTGTTGCCATGCTGGACGGGTATATGTACTGGGACCTCTGACTTAGTGTCTCAGGGCTAGACCAGCCACCCCTATCTCTAGGCTGCTCCTGCTTTCCACCTAACCTGCTGGTGGCTTAATTGTGATGATGGCCCAGTTTGTTCATGCCTCTTCCATCTTTAATCTTTGCTAGTGCCCTCCACCACATGATTTTCTTTGGCCAATGGGACAGTGACAAATATATATGATGCAAGCAGAAGCTTGAAAAGCATCTGAGAGTGGGGGCTTGCCCTCTTGCAGCTCTTGAAATCCTGTACCCTGGGCTACCCTGCCGGGACGATCGCCCACCTGGGGAGAAGCTCCAGTTAGCCCAGAGATCCCAGCTGAGGCCATTGTCATGCAGCCAGCCCTAGCTGGCCCACTGGTTGATCACAGATGCGTGAACAAGCCCAGCTAGGATGAGCCAGATGCAGCCTAGACCAGAAGAAACGCCCAGGTGAGCTCGGCCCCAATTGCTGTCCTGCAGAATTGTGAAATAACGACAGGCTGCTCTTCAAGGCACTACATTTTGAGATGTTTCATTACACAGCAAAAGCAAATTGATACACTTGCCAACTGAGTATTCCACAAAGCCAGAAAAGTCAGAAGGACATGCATATGTTTGGAACCAGCTTCCACATTCGCGTCTTCGCATGGAGAAATAGCTGATGTAGGGTCCCCTTCTCACGTTGCCTGGGGGTCCTGACTTGCCCTTCCCCACTGTTCCAACCCTAACTCCTACCCTCCCTTGAACCCCCAGACCCCTGTGTGCTGGTCTATTGTGACCTCACCATCCTACAAAGAGCCCAGGCAATAACCCAGTATAATTGGTTAATATTTCCTTACCTTAATTAAAAGTCCAAATGGGAATATTGGCAGCTTAGGCCCTCATTTCAAAACTGAGCCATATTCCCATTACTGGGAGTGTCTAATTAAAACATCCGTTAAAAGTTCCTAACATTAAGTTAATGGGGACAGCCAGAAGGAATTCGATTAGATTTTATTTCTTTAAAATTAATATTAGCAACTTAAAAAAATGTCCCCAATGCTGATTGTTATTCATAAGAGGCTCTCTGGGCATTGGGACGGGAGTTTCATTTAGATGGTCTTAGAGATCAGGCTGAACTCAAAGGGGATTCCAGAAGAATATAGACAGTGATGTGCCAAGTCCTGGGCTGAGAAGATGGAATCCAAAACTTCCTAATCGTTCTAACCCATGAGGCTCCAGGCTGGGAACCCGGAACCTGGCATGGGGACTTTGGGGAAGCCACTTAAGCCTCTGGAGTCAGCTTACCCGTCTGTCAAATAAGGCTGGCAGTTATAGTTCCGACCTGCTATTTCACAGGGTGTTTTGAGGCCATAAGGTAATGAAGATGAAAGACCTTTAGGGAGATAAGTGGGTCCTGGGAGGAAGAGGAAGAGGAAGAGGAAGAAGGCTCGAGTGGAGCCATGCAACCTTTAGTCTGCTTTTGGAGAGACTCATCTAGATTGTGGTGGGCGCTCAATTTATGGCAACTGTGGTCTTTATTTTATCAGCAGTTTAGGTTTTGTGAAGGAAAGATGTAATAACTTTCTTGTCTGGTAAAATAAAAAGTGGCCTGCTCATTGAAAAAACATGCAAGATATTTAAAAATGTAAAAAATGAAAGTCAAAAGGAAAATTATTCTAAATTCTACTGCTAAGAAATAACCATTGTTCACATTAGTGCATATTATTCCTGATGTTCCACTCCCACATAACGCCGATGGATCAATAGGTAGATCAATAGAAGGATGAACAGACCGATGGATCAAAACAGAAACAAGTTGTAAAAATAGGCTCTGGTTATTCATGTTACTTTAAAGAAAATCTATTGAATATGTTTAACTTGAAGTTAAAGGAAGAAACATAAACTTGTGAAACTAAAAACATTGCTGAATATTTCATATCAAGAGATATTCATTCTTAAAAGAACCAAGGTTTAAGAAAAAAGATGGTGAAAACATTGAAAGGCTGGTCTACTGCTGTGGTTTGAATGTACTGCCCCACCCCAAGTTCATAGGTGGAAAGCTAACTCCGGAGGTGATGCTTTTAGGAGGTGGGGCTTTAGGGAGGTGATTGGGTCGTGAGGGTGGAGCCCTCCTGAATGGGATTCGTGCCCTTAGACTAGTGACCCCAGAGAGCTCCCTCACCCCTTCCATTAAGTGAGGCTACAGTGAGCAGTCAGCAGTCTGCAACCCAGAAGCGGGTCCTCACCAGAGCCCAAGCATGCTGGCACCCTGAACTCAGACTTCCAGCCTCCAGAACTGTGAGAAACAAATTTCCGTTGTCTATAAGTCACACAGTCTATTGTATTCTGGAATAGCCACCCAAATGGACTAAGACATCTACGTCAGAAGAGAAGCTTTGGCCTGCAAGTAACGGAAAGGTGGCCCACGCTGACTTAAATAGTAAGGGAATTTATACACTTACAGAAATCTAGTGTTTACAGGCTCTGGTCACTCAATCAGGCAGGTCAATGATCTCAAGGATTAGATTCCTTCTCGCCTGCTCTCTGCTACCCCAGAGGTGGCTCTGCACCGAGTGGCTTTCTCATGGCTACAGAACTTCTTGGTGCTAAGATGACTAACCTTCTAGAACAGTTATTTACTTTCCTTCCCTGCTTTAACTGGGTCTTCACAACCACCTAAAAGGAAGCTACCATTAGCATTTCTCTTTCATAGATGAGAAAACTGAGGCTCAGAGAGGTTAAGTGACTTGCTCAAGATCACACAGCTAGCAAGTGGCCGAGCCAGAATTCAAAAGAAGCAATCTGGGACAGGTTGTATTATTGGTCCTGATTTTTCACCATGGGTCATGTGACTTTATAGTACCTCTCAGTGAAAGGGTGGAGGACGTTTCCCCCTCCTTTGGGTTCAATCATGTGACTTCTTAGTCAGGAATGACAAAATACCAGTTTTGAGTCTAGGACTTAAGAGGTTTTATGCTTCCGTTTTCTTTACTGGTGAGGATATTCTCTGGCTCGCTCACTGGACCCTGGAAAATAACAGACAAGCGGAACAGACTTCACAGATCTCCAGGAAAGCAGAGCCAGCCCAGCTCCACATCCTAGAGCAGCTCATTCCTAGCTGAACCGCAGATATATCAGCAAGCCCAGCTAAAGGTCAGGGGAGCTGTTTCAGCCCACCCACAGAGGCATTCGCTAAATTAATTTTTTTGTTGTTGTTAAAAGCCACTGAGATTTTTTCTTTTTGTTACACAGCATTATTGCGGCAACAGCTTACTGATACAGCCAACTCCAGGGCCTGTACTCTTTTTTTTTTTTTTTTTTTTTTTTTAGCTGAGCCATCCTGCTACCTATTGGTAGCTTAGCGGCTGCTCAGCTCGGGCTGGCCTCGAACCGCTGTTGCTCAGAGCTCAAACTCTTGAGCGAGCTCTTAAGGGCCTGTACTCTTAACCACCGCTCCGGGGACATGCCCACATCTGCTGTGTGCTTCCCTTCTGTGAGGTAGAGGCTGTTTTTCCTGAGTGAGGAGAGGGCTAGAAGCAGAGGGAGGTGTCTCGGAGCCAGGCAGCAAGCCTCAGGACTCTGGGGCTGGCAAGGGGCTGCATCTCTCAGGCACACGGCTGAGTAACCCGCCAGTGCTGAGCCTCTCAATTATGCATTGTTATCGATTCACAGGACCTGCAAAACACTTGGTCCATTATTGTCAGTAAGGCATACATCTGGTTTCCTCTGGATGCCTTTCTCTTTATCTCTCTCTCTCAAAGCGGGGCTGGCGTATACCTCTGGACATCAAGTGCAGAGGGAGCAGGCTGGTTCCAACTGGTACCTTACCAGGCCTGGGTCAGGACCGCAGCTGGAGCAGAAACTTGGGGCCTGGCAGGCCCGGATCCGGTCTGCACCCTGCGTCCTGACTGCATGGTCCAGCCACCCGGAATCATGGTGTAGAGCCCCTGGAACTTCCCCTTCTCTCATCTCCAAGGGCTTTACATAAGCTGTTCTTTCTGCTGGGGCAGTCACCTGAGCTCTTAGGATCCGTTCCTTAGAAACAAGTTGACATGGGGATTCTTATGCAAGTGGCTTTTTGAGTTGTTCCCAGGGGGAACTCTGTGAGGGAGTGGTGGGAGAAGGGGAGGGCAGGGGAAGAAACTGAGCAAAGCTGTGGGTTCCTCAGGAGTCAGTCCTCAGCCTCGTCCTGCAGAGAGCTCTTGAGAGGGAATCGTAGTGGAGCTGTTCACCTGAAGACAAGGTGTCTGGGTTTTTGTGCTCACTTATCAGTCATCAATTGACTCCTTCCCTCTCAGGGGGGTAATAGGGGGCACGCGGAATCTCTGGCATTTCTGGATGAAGTACCCCCCTCCCCCAGCTAATGATTCTCTGGAGGTGGGCAGCAGTGGGCCACTTTCAGCAGCCAGAGTGGGCGCACCAGCATTTACTGCCCCTGGTTAAACTTGAATGCCACCTCCTCTTGGAAGCCTCCCCTGCCTCCTTTCTCTATGGCTCTGTTGATTGGTTCTTATCTCTACTCTCATAGCGTTAACCCTCAACATGCAGATAGTAAACGTTCATTCAGCGCCTGTCTCCCCACTCGTGTCAGCCCCAGGAAGGCAGGACTGTGTCCGCCGTGTTCATTCTTAGATCTTTAGCTGGCCCACAGTAGTTGTTCAATCAATAAATGCTCCTGGAAGGAAAAGAGCAACGGAGGAGGGAGAGGGAGGAGGAAGAAAGGATGAGAGAAGTATGGAGAGACGGATCATGGCCAAGTAGTCTTAGAACGGCTCCATGAGCCCTAAGTTTGGGAAAGCAGAATGCTCTCCAGGCCATGCTTTGAGATGTCTGTGAAACAGGAACTGAGCCACAGGATCGGTGCTTTCACTAAGGCTCTGAGCACCGTCAGCGTCTCGTCCTGGCTGGAACTAGAGTGTTAGCCCACAGGAAGCTCTGGCTCGCTCATTCAGGAGGTTCCCCCCCTCTACAGGCATCCTGACTACCTCTCCCCGCCTCCAGGGCTTCCTCCAGGCCCAGGAATCCAGACCTCAACTCTCCCTTCCATCTTCCTCCTTGACCCCTCAGGTGCAGGAAAGAGTTATAAAGGCCAGCACAGATCACCTTGTCCAGCTCCCTCCCTGGACAAATGGGGACACTGAGGCCCAGGGAAAGCCAGAGACGGGTCCAGGGTCTCTCAGCAAGCCAGCAGCTTCACTGGGACTAGAATCCTGCATTCCCGGGGCCCAAACATGTGCGTCTGTCTCCTCTGTCCCAGGCAGCCCCTGCACGCTCTCAGGCTCAACGCTTTCAGATCGTCCCAAATTAACTTGGTGCTGAGGCAGAACCCCGGGGCAGCTGAATCTGCCGTTGCTTCATATTAGGAGGCACAGGCAGAAGACGGGGCCCGGCCTTCTCCACTGACACATGAGGGATCTTCTCTGCTGGGGGTGTTGCAGCTCAGTCACCACATCTCAGTCACAGACACAGAGCCACAGACACAGAAAAGTGTTTGCTGAGATCACTAAGCTCAACTCCTTGCTGGGGCAGAAGGTAAATAGAGGTCCTGAGAAGGCAGGGATGGGACCCAAGACACACAGTGCGGAAACAGGGCCAACCTTGGGGTATCTTGCCTTTAGTCTGTGGTTCTGCAGCAGGTGCTATCCATTGCCTACCCAGCAGCCATCACTCGTGCCCCCTTCTTTCCTACTAATCCAGTTCCAGCCAATGAGAGGTAAGAGGACAACCTTCAGGGGATGGCTTCCCTTACCAAATGCCAAGATGAAGCCATACTGAATAAAAGCCTTTGCCTTGACCCCCTTCTTCCTGCCTTGGATGCAGATGTGAGATCTAGCGAGTCACCAGCCTTTTGGGGACCAGGAAGCAAACGCTTGAGGTCCAAAGTCAACATGCTTAGGATGATGGAACTTGAAAATGAAATAGATCTTAGATCTTGGTCTGTTTCACAGATCATAACATTGAGCCGCTGAACCACTGCCCCAAACTACTACCCTCCAGGTATCTTGTTATGGGAGAAAAAGACTCTCATACATTTAGATCAGAGTACCAGGCTTTTCTGATCCTTGAAGCTGGAGGCACTTCTAACGGACAAAGCCATTTTCCACACTGTTTCCTAACTACCTTTGGAGATGGCCGGCCATGTAGCAGCACACCCATGTCGTGGATAGAGAAACTGTAGCGAGCCTATGTGGTTTCAAGCTGCCTTCCCTCCAGCCCTGGCAAACTCCAGATCTGCAGAAAAGACATGCATGTCATTTAGCCCCAGGCTTGCAGTAAAAGGGGCGGAAATGTGTTCTCCAAACAAACACTGTCCCAGCACATCGTGTGGGTCCCGGGTTTGCAGGAATATCAAATAGCCCCGAATTAGACCATGGTTTGGGAAGCCCTGGCTGCTGCCCCACTGGTTTCTCTGGGGCTTCGTTCCGGGAGAGCGGTGGTGGGGCCGGCAGGGAAGGGAGAGAAAACACGATGGGTCTCAATTACTCAACAGAAAATGGCTTCATTTTGGAAAAACAACAAAAGCTGCCATTGGCGACTTTTAGTTGAATAGGAGCTGCTTCAGTCAATATGCAATACGAAAGGGAGGGCATTGGACATAAATTTCCTGCGGGCTGAGTTCTGCAGACGTCCATTGCACCCCGAAGCCTGTTGTTAAAGCCAGGGCAGATAGATGTGGAACACCACAGCTCCAGCCAGCTGTGGGTCTCTGGAGCACGGGGAACCCAAATGCACAGGTCCCCTCAGAGAAGCCATCTCCTGGGTGCCCCAGCTCTGGGGTGTAAGTGCCTTCTCAGCCTGGGCTCCCCACCCTGGATGGAGTCAATCCCTCAGGAGATGTGCTTCTGCCATGCCTTGAGGAGCCACTCTTAGAAGGCAGGGGTCCCTCTGGGGGCTGCTCTGAGCTCCCCATCCTGCCGAGCCTTACTATGTACAGGATTTGATCTGCAACAAGCTCTGTGTGTTGGTGAGTTAATTCTGTCCGCTGGAACAAACAAACCCTAGAATGTCCATGGCTTGACATGATACAAGTCGACTTGCTCACTCTCATTAGTAGTCTAAGGCAGGACTGCCCGGTACGCAGGCGACTTCTCGGTGATTCGGGACTTAGGGTGTTTCTGTAGTGTGGCTTCACCCTCCATAGTATAGAAGGCTTTGCTGTCCTCTATTTAATCCATATTGTGGCCGTGTTCTCAGTCCCCAGACCTCCTTAGCCTCTGAGCTTTCTGTTCTGCTCCATCTGCAGCACCCATCCCATCCAGTGGGCAACCCCCCACTGGGTGAACCCTCAAAAGCTCGGAGAGGTAAAGTGCTTTGCCCAAGGTCGGGCAGCTAGGGAGCGGGGCGCCACGTGGGCAGACGCGGAGTCCATTGCCATTTCCTCGGCTGGCTGTTTGCAGGGCTGAGCTGCACTGTGGGGTAACAGGCCCTCTGCCTCCTGGGCCAAGAGAGGAAACTTTCTGACACAAATGATCAGAGGAACTGGGTTATGGGAGAGGCTTCAAGCGAGAGCCAAAAAAAAAAAAAAAAGCAAAGGATTCAGAGCTAGAGATTGAGTTTTTAATAATAAATAAACGCCAAGATCGGGCCCTTCACATGGAAGCCTTGGGGTGCCTGCAACCAGCATGGGGTACCCAGGAAGCCGCCCGCCCTCGGCCCACAGGATTCTCTGGTTATCATCCAAGCGGTTGGTGGGACTGGGTCTTGGGGGGATGATCTTCAAACCCCAGAGGGGAGGAGAAGTGAATATTTTGGGATGATCCCTTTTTTCATACAAATAAAGAGGCCCTTAGAAGTCATATCGAGTGTCTGAATTTCCTGACTGTATATTAATCCGCTTTCATGTGAATTATGCAATATTGTCGTGGGGAAAGGAGCGGCTGGACGTTGGATGGGCAGCCCTGGAATCAAAGAGGACCCATGCTGTGCCGTAGCCTCTGCAAAGCGGCTTGCGGAGGCCGGGCTGCTCCCTGGCGCCCCGTCTACCTCAGGTCCATGGGGCAAATGTGGGGAGGTCAGAGCCAATGGCGGGGACTGGGGTGAGCTAGGGAATAAGTCAGATGCCCCATCAGAAGGGGCCACCCCAAACTGAGGCGGATGGTTGCTATGGTGACAGGCAGCCCCAGTGAGGGGAGACTTTCTGATTTTTTTCAAGGAAAGCCAGAAACCCAGGGTTTATGGGCAGTCTTCCAATCTTTAAATATTGGCAACCAATTCAGATTTCTAGAAGATACCATGGAGGCCAAGGAAAAGCCCCTGAAGGCTGTCCGTGTGTGACCTCTGTAGATTCAATATGTCCGAGGGGTGTCTGCTTCGAGGCTTGGCTTTTCGACTTGGGATGAAATTAAGCAAAGACCTTTGCCCGTCCTTTTTCCTTTCCTTTTGACCTCCTCAGGTGCCTCTCCTTCCTGGTGTGATAGGGTGAGCACCAGGCTAAAGGTATGTTGTGGACTGAATGTTTGTGTCCCCTCAGGAAAGTCATATGGCGAAGCCCTAACCCCCCAGTGTGGTTAATAAGGGCCTAAGGGTGCGGCCCTGATGGATAGGATTAGTGTTCTTACAAGAGGAGACACCAGGGAGCTCGCTGTCTCTGCTCCTGAGCACACGCAGAGGAGAGGCCATGTGAGGACACAGACAGAAAATGCCATCTGCAAGCCAGGAAGGCAGTTCTCACCAGAAACCAACCGTGATCCGGGACCTCCAGCCTCCAGAGCCGTGAGAAAATAAACCTCTGTTGTTTGAGGCACCCAGCCCGAGCTGACTAACGCAGGGTCCAGGCACTTGGTTCCAGCTGCTCGTGTCCTGGAGACCCCAGTTTCCAACCCACTGAATGGAGGTCATACCCTCTTTGCAGGTGGATGATGGGATCAGTGATGGCCATGAAAGTCCCTTGTAAGTGTTGAACCCCGTGATCAGGTAGGAGTTGGTGACAACCTGAGGACCCCAGCCACCTCATAAATATGAAGCAGGTACGACTATCGGTCTGTATACTCAGGTGTACGAAGAGCATAACCTTAGTCTTCCAAAGCTGATCAGGTTTCTATTTTGGGAGGGAGCAGAAACTTACTATCAGACAGTTTGAGTTTGCCCCCCCCCGTCTCACTCGGGGTTTGACTAGGCAGACAGGAAATACTTTGGGTATTTCCAGTTGGGAGAAGTTTACTTCAGGAAATTGGGAAATTGTGCAATCCTGAAAGGTGGTAGGGGGTGGGGTGGGAGCAAGGGTTGGGAAGGCTGCTGATGACTTTCAGGAAATCTGGAAGTTACGAATTGTGAGGGAGCTGCCGCCAATGACCTCAGCCGCATGTGGCCCCGGTGTGTGAGCTGTTCAGGAGGAAGTCTGGACGTCACAGGAAGCCTGTCGCTGCTGGTGTTCACAGCTGGGAAATTCTTTCCTGCCTTCTCTCTTGGATCATTACGACCCTCCAAGCCTCTCTTTATACCTGAGCCCTGTAGCTTTAAAATGGCATCTTGGGTAGCAGCTGCAGATACAGTGCCAGGCCCTGAGGCGAGCTCCAAGCTCCAGGGCCAGCCAGAGGGCCTGACCCAGGATCACAGCTCTTCCTTGGTCCAGTCTCGGCTGGGAGACGGCCAGCAGGCCACTTCTGTCCTATGGAGCTGAGGACACCTCTTGCTTTGGAGCTTGCAGCCAGACACGCGCTCCAGTTTACTCTTCCAGCCCTCAGCCCTGAGTTCTTCAGCCAGCGGCCACACAGAGTCTGTCACAGCATTCCTGCAGAGTCTTCAGGGGGACCCTGCTCCCCCCCCACCACCACCACCACGTGTATGGGCTATGTGCCCTATACAACTCTCTCTTCCCCTAGGATGGCATTCTACAGCTAACCCACGTGGCTAGTGAAAATGGTGCCAACCCTCCCTCCCCTCCTCCCTTCCCTCTCTTCTTCTTTTTTCTTTATTTTCCTCCTCTAGAAGTCAATATTTGTAGTAGAAACTACACAAGCCTATGGGGGTCATCCAGACTGGGATGTGAATCCTGGGTCTGACCTTGGACCTCACTACCCTGTGCTTCAGTTTCTTCACCTACACCTTGGGGATCACAGACCAGGAGGCTGGAAGGAGACGAGCTTGTGGATGAAATGCACGACTGTCACCGGCATCCTCCCAATGTTGGGTCCCCTCGGGTGCTCAGAGTGTGAGAGGACACTGGGGGAAACGTGGCGCATATAGAACAGACAACCTAGCAGCATCTCCCCCCAGCTCTCTGCCATCGTCGAAGGCCTCTTGACTTGAGTGAGGCAGGGGGCTGATGGGCAGGGGCTGGACGATATACTTGCTCAGCAGCATCTCAAGCACTTTATGGGGGCGTGAAGCGCTCTCACAGCATAAGCCGCACAAATCCCACAGCCTTGAAAATCCACTCTGCCTTACCCGGCAGGGGCCCCAGGCTCCTGGAGTACATGCAAGGGCTGCCTTCTCTGGCTCTGAGCTTAAGCTCGTTGTTATTGGATGTGCAGGCTGGTGTCTGCACGATAACCCCAGAGCTAGAATACTCGAGCAAGGGGCAGATGGGAAAAATCCCCAACATGTGTGTGTTGTCAGAAGATGACTAAGCTGCCCTCATCGCCACCAGGCCTTGTCACAGTGGAATCGTGTTTGTCAGACATGAATTGTAACCCTAAGGTTATCACACAGGGCCAGGGAAGCCATGAAGAGCATTTGCACTATCCCCTTCCATCAGCTCTCCTGGAGGCACGGAGATCTGCAGGGGTGGGGCTCCGACACAGATCGTTCCAGCTCCAGCCAAGGCAAGGGGCCAGTCCTGGGGAAACCCAAGCTCTGCCACAATGCCTTCCAGAGAGGATGATGGATTGAGACGTGTAATTAATATACATCTATATATTTATATATAAAAACCCTTACAAATCACATCCCTCAAGCCAGGTTTTAAATAATGGAAGACGTTAGATTACTGCTTTATTAGTCCCTTCCAAAGCTTATAAAAATTATCTTTTGCCGCTGGGAAGACATTTTATCAGAATTTATGGCAACTCAGAGAGTCTTGAGATATCAGATTCAGGAACTAAGAAGCTTTCCGCGGCTCTTTCTGCAGCAGACAGACCCTTGGTCTCCGCTCTCCTTGTAAATTAAAATCTCTAACACTATCTACTTTATGAAATAAGACACTTGGCTCTCCTGTCCCGAGCCTGCTTTTTAATTAATATAGACTCGGGTAGGCAAAAGCCATAAATACAAGCGAATGGCTCTGGAGTGTGGGTGTGGGGCAGCAGAGGGGGACGCATGGTATCCAGAGAGAAGCAAACTCACAACACGCCGCTTTAGGGGAAAAGCTCTGACTTGGGGGGTAAGCATTTCATTCATGGCTTAGAGAGATTTTCCTGGGTATGGTTCCTGGCCAAAGCTGGAGGTCTCCAGTTTTCATTAGCCAGCCTTCTCCAGGGCCTTGTATCTTCCACACGGAAGGCTGCTAAGCTGGGTATTCCCACAGAGTCCTTGTTAGCAAAACACAGGCTCTGCCCACCAAGAGCTTGCATCTAAAGCAGGGCCACTGAAGTGTGTTCAGAGACCAGTGCCAAGCCACAAACCTTGTAACTGGCCCACCATGAGATAAGCCCAGAAACGGAGCGGTACGCGGAACTTCTCCAGCCGTGTGATGCTGCCATGGCCTCTGGGTGCTTGATCGATGGGACTGTTTCATTGACTAGGAGCCAGAGGGGTTGAGTTCTCTTCATCTCCTTTTCCGAGCAATGCTTTCTCAGTATAGTTTGCAAAGGTTCACAACAAACCATTTCATTTCTTTAGTCTCTAGATTACGCTCTAGATTATGTTATTTTGATTTTATTTTTTTTCTAGAATATTTTCAAAATTATCTTATGTTTACTGGGTTATTTTCTAGAGTATTTTAGCTAGGCAACTTTTGTGGTTTTCTAGATTAGTGTCTAGGTCGCTTAACTTCTCTAGTAATCTGCTTTTATCGTATCTTACAAAAGTCCATGACCAGTTGGAGAATATAAACAAAACTGGTCTCTGGCCACAGATAGTTTGAGACCTAAAGGGCAGGGGGGACCCTGGGCAAGAGACAGTAGGCTGTTGCAAGCTGGTGCTGGGTAGGCAGCAGCTACATCAGGGCCAGCTGACAACTAGCTGGTAGAGAATGCTTTCTGGGTGGGCTGCTGCCCCTCGCCCCATATTTGCACACTCAGCAAGATTTTCATTGTCTTCTTCCCTCCTGCCCAGAGCATTCAGGACCCCCATCCTGTCCCTACACAATCTCCCTGCTCTGCCATCCCTGCTGCTGTACCCCATAAGCCAGAGCCGTAAAAAGTTGCTCTTGCTGTCATCATTACAAATGATAATAACAATTCCTCTTAATTGTAGAGCACTTTTGTAACAGAGACAGTGACAGCTCACCAGATACTCACATGCCTCCCTGCTCCCCAGCCTCACTGTCACCAGGCGGAGCCAGGTACTAAGCCTGACCAGTGGGCTATGAGTGGAAGCAACCAGTATCATTTCAGGTTCAGAGCCTTTAAAGGTTGGTGTGGATCTTACACCCCTGTCGTGGTGACTTGGGAACTGAGACAGTGAACTCAAAAGATGGAATCAGAGAACTTGACAGGAGAGAGAAGAGATCATGTGTTAAACCACTGAGAATTCAGAGTTTGTGGGTTACTACAGCACAGTCTGGCCTAACCTAATACAACTTCCCAGCTTCCAAAGCACCTTTTGAAACCATCATTTAACGTGCTCTCCATAAGAGCCCCAGGGGAATGGTCCTATAAATAAGCACTATTGTTCCCAGAAGATAGGTAAGGAAACTGAGCCCCAGAGGGGAGATAATTTGCCCAAGATTACTCAGTTTATAAATGGCAGATACGGGATCTAAACCCAGTCCTCCAAACCTGGGTTCAACAACACTCTTTCCCAGCTAAGTCACATTGACAATGAACCTTCTTTCCTAGGGGTATTTCTGTTTGAAAGCAGGCGGCTTATAGAGAGACAACTCCCAAGAACAAATGTCTTAGGGTGAAATTAACCCTCTGCTTACACAACAAGCGAAAATGCCTCGTGTAGACTTGCTGGCAGGGCTATTGGAAGGTGGAGGGGGTTTAGGGGGTGCGTATGAGTGGAGAGAGTGCTACCTGCTGAGCCAGAGCAGGAAGGTCGGCTGTCTGGCCGCCGGTTATTGGACAATCCCTGGTGCCCAGGTCACAGCGGAAGGAACTGGGACATTACCCCTGGCGACCTGGCTGACAAGCCTCGTGGTGGAGGACTCACAGGCAAACTCTATCTGACCTTGACCAGCGCTGCCTGGCGTCCGGTCCCACCTCCTTCCCCAAAGAGGGTGTCGGGCAGCCTTCCAGGATGGGTTTTTATTCCTTTTAATAGAGAAATAGGAAATGAGCCTTAAGAGAAAGTGAGGAATTATTGCTGCATTGAATCGCTCTAAAAATATCTCGCTGGGGCCGCCTGTGAGTTCACTCCGGGTGCCAATCCAGTGCTCCAGGGAGAAGCAGCCAGACCCCCGGTGGCCAAAATGGCCCACCGAGCTGAGACGAGAGGGCACTCGCCAGGCCAGCTTACTACGGAGCAGGGCCCGGGTCCCCTGGCTTGGCTCAGCCCGGGCCACGCCAAGGCTCCCGGGACGGGATGGTGTGCAACCCACTCTGGGAAGGGTCTGGCATGGGTCCCAGTCCTGTCTCTGCCCTAATCCACAGGGAGACCCTGGGTACATCGCTCCCATCTTCACTCGAGATCTCCGCATCCCCCATCTGTAGGAAGAAGGAAAGGTTCAGTTGTTTTCGAGGCCCCTTCTGTCATAAACCCCACTGGTGGCCTTCCCAGCACCAGGACCCTGTCCTTTCTCCTGATGGCACAGGTCTTGTTCAGGACCCTTCCATCCCACTGCAGCTCCCGGAGGGGACTCTGGCTCATCTGAGCCCGTCAGCACGTGGCATTCTGAAGGGTTCTCGTCACTTTAGAGGTGGCTGTATGTCTTGGTTGCTCTGAAATTCATTGCAGCAAATGATACCTAATCCTATAAACAAATAGCCACTCACTAATAGATCCAGCGAGTCAGCACGAGGGTTACTTAAATTTGGTATTTATAAACGAAAATGAGCAGGTTAGCAGTTTCCTGAAGACTCGATTCAGCATTTGGCTAAGTAGTCGGGCTGCCATGCAACCCTTGGCAGCATTGCAAAACGCTACCACATGTTCCCACAGGCAGCAGTGTCCTAGGCAAGATGCTCGGGCACCATCAGGGCCGCCTCGGGCTGGTCCTGGTTTTCAGTTGCTGCTATTCTTACGTTTTAATTATGAATCACTGTTGGTTTGGTTCCCTCGTCATCAGTGCCGCTTGTGGCGGGTTGTTGGTTAACCCCACAGCATGTAGAGATGCATATTTGCACCAGCGGAGTGTGGGGCCTGTCATTTTCCAATAACTAGCAGACTCTGAAACATGTAGGTGTTGCAGTTTGGTTATGAATCAGCCCGTGACCTTATTCCTGCAGTGGATGTGCCCATACAGCTCCCTTGGGGTTTCTCCATGTGACCACCACCTCCTCTTTTCTCCCAGCAGGGGATAGGGTGAGGTGGATGGTCTAGGGGCTTGGGTTTGGCCTAAGTGGGCTGCAGACGCAACTGTTGGGGAGCCAGTGTTCTAGAAGATTCTAGGGCTGAGGCACTGGGGGGTTGAGATAGGAGAAAGGGAGGAGGGTGACATGGAAGGAAACAGGCTCTGGAGCCTCTAATCTTATGTCAATCAGAAAATCTGCACGGTAGCTTGCCCCCTGTGCTCTCTGCAGTCCTGTAGGGGCTGGGTGGGGCAGGATGGGGTGGCGGTGGGGGGCTCCTATTCCACAGTGAGCAGTGACTGTTTCATCACTGGTGTCTGCTGGGGAGGTGATCCTGACCAGATCCTATACCTCTGCTGTGTCACCACAGGGTTAGGGTTTTCTGGTGACAAGCAACAGAAACCAACTCGAGCTAAGTTAAGCAAACAAGGAACTTATTACAGACATACCGAGTGGTTCGCGGAATAGACAGGACTGCAGAGAGTCAGCTCTGGAGTTAGGCTAGGCAGTAGGGCAGCTTGGGATACCAAGGCAGAAAGAAATACTCCAGGCACCATTACGGGGATGAGGATGAGAACACTAGGCAGTCTTTATTGAGCTACTCTAAACGCCTGATGTGTCTTTACTTATTTTAGCCTGACAACAATCCTATGAGGTAGGAACCATTATGATGCCCATTTTCCAAAATGGGCATGCTAGTAAACTGAGTAAACTCAGAGTAAGCTGAGACACAGATATTGACTCGCCCAAAGTCACACAGCTAACAGGTGGAAGCACTAGTAGCCTGCCTCCGTCTAGCCGTGTCCCCCTCTGAAGGTCACTGCTCTCAGTGGTTCTCTCTACCGACACCCTCCTTCAAGGTTCTGGTAACCACTCCCCAACCTCCTTCTTGAGGTCTGGGGTCACAACAACCTCTCTCCTACTAGTACCCAGTATCGTATTGTAGCCAATGGTTTCCCTATACCCTGCCCATACTTCTGTGTTCCTTTAGTAAAACCTCATATTATCTTAATTCCAATGTGCCATCCGTTATAGTACTAGTACTAGCATATTTCATAGAATCCTAAACACCACTGATTATGAACCACACCATTATTTTAGGTACTATTAAGGCAGAGACAAAATATGGCCAGTGAAACAATGCCACCCTATGGATTGTAAGGCCAGTGTCAGAGCGTGCGCACGTGTATCTTAAAGTCAGTGACATAGAGCATTAGTTGCACTTCATGGATGAAGTGATAGCGACACAAAGATGGTAACGCGCTTGAGTAACCCAACCAGCAGACGGCTGAGCCAAGGTTTAAAGCAGACAGTTTGTTCTCAGTCCTGCACACTAACCACCCCATGCTGCTCTGAGTGTGGGGAGCGGGGCTCCAGGGAAATGCTGCAGGGAAAGGGTGCTTGTAGCTAAGGCCAGAAGGGAGAGGCGAGGACTGACCTGAACCATCGCTAACACACTGAGTCTGACGGTCTGGGGAAGCCATACCCAAGGGCTGCTGGGCCGCCCAGGTGGGACAAGGAGAGCAAAAAGGCCAGCTCCCCCTAGCGGAGAAGTCACGTGCTGCCCCAGACAGTGGGGAGGCCTGAGATGATTCCCCAGCCTCCCCGAAGAGGCCCTGGACCCCGCCAACCCGTGCCTTCCAAGTTCAACATGTCATCCGTCGACAAATATAGACCTGGAGAAACCTAAATAAATGAGTGGCTGCTCGAAGCCACAGGACAGCTAACCATAATGGGAGTTTTTGGTTTTCTGCTTGAGACGCAAACAGCACATTCCTTAGCCGAAATAGCCGGGTGGAGAAACAGGGCATTGTTGGATGGGAACACCCGGCCAGGATGAGCCAAACAAGACAGAAATAGGCCCAGGCCACCACATGAAGGGAGCTCAGCAGTGCCTGGCCCTGCCCGCCCCTGCCGGCAGTGGTTGCTCTTACCTGGAGAGGCTGCGGCTTTGCCCTCGCTCCCCGCTGGCTGAAAGCAGCCATGTGCTTGCCTGGCAGCTGGGGCAGCAGCCCCTTCCTCGGATAAAGGTCCTAGGGAGTTCAGAGGGGATGTGGTTCTGGTAGCCCTGCCCCTACCCCCGTCCCCATCACCCCCACACACACACTTATAGACTCACCAACACACAGCACACGTCCCCTCACAGATACCCACAGGCACATAGCATATACATGCAGGCCCAGAAATACATACGTGAGCTCACGCAGCAATGTACACAGATTCAGGTGATGTGTGCACACAGCCCACGAGGTCACACACATATCCACAGACACACAAACAAAGGCAGACAGGACACACACCTGTGTTCACACCTGCAGTATCGCATGCAGGCAGAGATCCACACAGCCGTGTCCACTTATTCCTATCCTTATAGACACACAAGCCCATAGCATGCATCCACAAGCACTCACATGTACACACAGGCACACACACACTCATATGCACATGTAGCTACACATATTCAAACACCCATGTGTGCAAGTGAACACAACCTTAGCCACACTGTCCCTGGCCCCAGGGTTGTCCTCTTTCCCTAGACATGATCGCCCCAGAGGGACCTGGGCCAGGACTGCTGTCAGGCAGAGGGGGCTCTGGGACTAGAAGGGCAGGGAGAAGTTGCCAAGGAGATCCAGAATCTGTCTTGTTCTTCACCCCACGCCCCCAGCTCTCAGCCAGCCTCTCCAGGTCATACCCAGGAGGGCGTAAACAGCAGGCCAGTTCCACACCCTCCCAGAGACTGGGCCTGGGAGTGTCCACATCTTGCAGGTACCACATTTGTCATGAAACCATGTCGGTCACTGTGAGTCTGTGAGCTCTGTGTGGCCAGGGACCCTGGAAGACACACTCCTCCCTTTGTACCCAGAGCCCACCAGAACACCTGTGCTCAGTGCCTAAATGAATAATCAGGTGAAGTAGAAGAGCAGGAATTGGCATACCCACTTAACAGCTAGGGAGACTGAGGCCCAGATACGGTCAACACTTAACCAGCTATCCTCAGCAGAGGCAGGCCGAGCTTGACCTGTGGCCTCTGTGGGTCTGTCCCCCAGTGCTGCCCCGATCTGTGGAGCCCCTTGATGTCCTCATCCTCCTCATATCCAGGTCTGGGCAGTGAAATCTGAACAAGGCGAGTAGGCAGATGGTGTCCTGGGAGCCCCTGGGCTCCCACCCTGGCTCTGCCCTGCCCCAGCCCCAGGGTCGGAGGGAGCTGGTGGCTCCAGGACAAAAGCCCAGTTCCGGCACCAACTCCATCCCCTCGAGCACTGGCTGCCAGGTCTTGTCCCAGCCTCAGCTCCCCCATTCCACATTCCACATCTAGGGGTCCCCTAGACCTAGGGATGGACCTGTTTTCTGGCCCTGAGACCAGGCTGGAGGGAAGGAGGAACAGCTGGAGACAGCAGGGGTCAGTGTTCATTGGAGGCCACGCAGGGGCAGGCGTGGGGAGGATGAGTGTCTCTCAGGCAGGCACCCAGCAGACACGTGGACACAGGGTGTCAGGCCCACAAACCAAGCCCCTGCCCTCCGCTCAGATAGGGAAGGGCAGCCACTGGGCTCCCCAGAAACCCCCACTGCCATACTGGGAAAGAGCGCCCCAGTTTAGAGGTTCACCCACTTTTGTTCTGTAGCAACAGAACCTTTTCTTCAGATGATTTCATTTTTTAAGTTTTATAAACTAAAGTGTAATTCACATTCAATAAAATTCACCCTTACAGTGTATAATTCTGCTAGTGTCACAAACACAATGAAGATACAGAAGTATTCTATCTCCCACTGCACCCTCCCCAAGCCCCGGCAAAGCCCTCCGAATACCTTTGTAGTCGACCTTTCTCCCCACCAGGCAACCACTGGTTTCCTTCAACAGAGTTTGGCTGTTTTCAGAATGCTGTGTAAAACAGATCCTACATATTGTAGCCACTTCGTTTGGCGTTCCTCTTTGGTAAACAGCTATGAGTGGGATTGCTGGGTCACAAGGTAAGCATATGTTGAACGTACTAAGAAACCACCAATTGTTTTCCAAAGTGGTTGTACCATCTTGCATTCCTGCCAGCAATGAGTGACACTTCCAGTTACTCTTCATCTTCACCAGCCATCAATACTGTTATTCCCCACCCACCCAACCCCATTCTAACAGGTGTGTATCAAGTGCAGTCTTACGAGGAACCCCAAGGTATAGAACAGGTAAGTGGGACTTAATACTCACAACGGTCCTTGTAGTGAGTCGAATGGTGCCCCTCCCCCCCACCCCCAAGTCTTAACTTCCAGAACCTATGAAAGTGGCCCTATTTGGGAAAAGGGTCTTGGCAAATGTAATTAAGTTGAAGAACTTAGAATGAGATCATCCTGGAGAGAGACCCAAGATGGCAGAATAAACACTGTACTTGCACCCTTTTGTGAACACATTAAACTTACAACTAAATTTTAGAACAATTGACCTGGAGAACCATCTAAAGTGTAGCCAGACGGAAGTCCTATAACTAAAAATATAAAGAAGAAGCCACATCAAGACCGGTAGGAGGGGTGGAGACACGGAACAGGCCCCAAACCTCCCTGTGGTGGTTGAGAATCAGGAAGGATATCTCGGCCGCAGAGGTTCCCTCCACAAAAGCGAGGGACCCCAGCTCCCCACACCAGGTTCCCCAACCCAGAGTACTGGTACTGGGAAGAGAAGCCCCCAAAACATCTGGCTGTGAAAAATAGTGGGGATTCCAACCGTTTGGGTGGGACAGAGGCTGCAGGAAGCCTTGACGTCCTCTTAAATGGCCCGCGCACAGACTCCCTCACTCACAGGCACTCACCTTGGGCTCCAGCGGAGGGATGGTGACTTGGTGGGGCCTTGAAGACATACAGGGGAAGACGGAGGAGTGTGGCTCAGGGGGAGGAGTGGAGGACAGTCAGCATTTTCCTGGTGGGGGTCCTCCTCCCATGCAGCCGGCAGGCGGGCGCCACCTTCCCTGTGTTGAGCTCGCCCCCACAGGCCAACTCTGAATCTGATTGGCCTGGTGAGCTCCACCGCTCTGCCCTGTGACTCAGCTGGGAGCCTGCCCCATCCAACTCAAAAACTGCTGGAGGTACTTCCTCTGTAAGCAGCCAGCCACTCCCAAATCATACTTTTTCTTGGAAAACATCGTAATTCACGGGCCAGGGGAAGGAGGAATAAGAGGTCCAAATTTCCAGGTAGAAAGCAAATAAGTCATGGGGATGTAATGTACAGCATGGGGAATGTCGGCAACAATATGGTAATAACTGTATAGTGCCAGGTAGGTACTCGACTAGTCAGCGAGATCACTTCTTAAATTATGTAAATGTCTAAACACTATGCTTTACACCTGAAACTAATATAGAATAATATTGACTATCAACTGTAATTGAAAAAGCTAAAAAGGGGGGTAAAAGGTGAAGGGGAATAAGAGGTCCAAATTTCCAGGTAGAAAGCAAATAAGTCATGGGGATGTAATGTACAGCATGGGGAATACAGTCAATAATATTGTGACAGCACAGTACAGTGTCAGGTGGCGGCTGGACTTCGTATGGTGATCACTTCTTCAGGTATAGAAATGTTGAAGGTGAGATCATCCTGGATTACCTGGATGGCCTTAAACCCAATGACAAGTGTCCTTGTAAGAGACAGGAGAACAGACCGAGAGGAGGGCAAGACCATGCAAAGACAGAGGCAGATATTGGAGTGGTGCATCCACCAGCCAAGGAACCCCAGAGCCACCGGAGGCGAAAGAGGCAGGACGGACTCTCCCTTAGAGTCCTCAGAGGGAGCCTGGTCCTGCCAACACCCTGATTTCAAGCTTCTGGCCTCCAGAACTGTGACAGAATAAGTTTCTCTTGTTTTATGCCACCCAGTTTGTGGTAATTTGTGATGACAGCCCAGGGAAGCTAACACAGCCCTAGAACTTAAGTGCTATTATCACCCCCATTTTATAAGTGAGGAAACTGAGGCACAGAGAGATTAAGTAACTTGTCCAAGGCTACACCACTAGTAAAGGGCAGAGCCCAGATTCAAATCCAGTCATACTCTTAGCCATGATGCCCAGTAGAGAGAGGTTATGTGACTTGGTCACTGTCCCTCAGCCAGTAAATGGCAGAAGTAGGATTTGAACACAGGACACTCTGACTGCAGGATGTATTGGGTGCCCCTGAGGCTGTAACACCACCTGGCTCTCCAGTGCCTCCCTAAAGGCTCCTCTTTGAAGCTTGTGCCCAAGCCACCTCCTTCCTGAAGGGGTGGGGGCAGAGGAACAGTTCTGTACGCAGGGGCTCCCCTCCAAATAGGAGCATCCTCCTGGCTGACAGGGCCCTAGGTTGTACTACAAAAGACTGTGATTTACACAGTGCAATCCGACACCCCCTTGCTTCATCTTCCCACAATTAAGCAGGGCCTGGTGGTGACAAATGGTCCACACGCCCATGGCATTGCTGCTCCCAGGGACCCTGCTCTCATCTGCAGGCCCCTGGAGCTAATTCATCCTTTTCTGGCTGCCCAGGTTGGAGTTGATAAATCAAGCTTACTTGAGAGCCAATTACAAGGTCATCACTCAGTGGAGATAGAGGATTGCCTGGAGTTTCTGAACTTCATATTTTATTGGAACAGCTGGCAGCATGGGGCCACTGACCCCCTCACCTTGGGAGAGGCATGGCTTCCAATCCATCAACACAGCCCACCTGCCTAGTGAAGGGGCTGCCTCCCCTCAACTTTACAGGGCTCAGTGTTCAGCCCTCAAGGAGAGTCCATAGACACAGGAGTGTCAGGGTGGCCCCATTCTCTCTTCCTTCCCTCTCCCAAAGCTGCCCTAAAGCCCTCTTTCTTGTCTCTGGGAATACAATTGCGCACAGCCCAATGCCAGGGCAGGGGTGACTCCAGCCTTAAATAGTTGTTTGGAGTATGCCATCTCCAGTTCAAACCTAGGCTTCATCACTCACTAGTGTTTTGTGACTATAACGAGTTATTACTTTTTGTTAGCCTCAGTTTTCCAATCTGTGAAATGGGTCATGAGAATTTAATGAGATAATATGTGCAGAGCACTTGGCTCTACACAAGTTCTCTGGTTGTTTTTTTTTTTAAAGTCTTTCTTATTATGTAGTACACTTGTTAAGTTTCTGGGCAACTTGGAGGAGGAGATGCTATATGAGATGGGCCTGTACAAGGTGGAACCTCAACCGCTCCTCACAAAAAGACCTTGGGACAACTCAGTCTCCTTTGGGGTCCTTGAGGTCAAGGGTGGGGGTGGGCAGGTTGGCCGTCATGGAAGCTTTGCCCTCCCAGCCTCTTGAGCTTCTGATTTATTCCCACGGCTGGGTCCCAGGAGGGGAATAGGCAGCCCCCTCAATACCACTTCATCCCTGTACAAAAATATTGATCACATTTATTGAGTGTGAAGACCTTACACTGCTATGTAAGTTAAGATTGGGCTCTGCTTCATAAACTAGAAAACCTGATTGACGGTGGCTGGAACCAGTGGTTCTCAATGTCTGGTACCCACAACAGTACCATCAGCATCACCTGGGAACATGCTAAAAACAAAATTCTGAGGCGTGTCCCCCGCCCAGGCCTATGGAATCAGACACTCTTAGGACTGGAGCCCAGCTATCTTTGTTTTAACCAGGCCTCCAAGTAATTCTAATGCATGCTTGAGTTTGAGAACCACTGACTTAAACAAAAATAGAGGTTAATTCTCCACCCCTTAGAATAAATCCAGAAAGAGACAGTTGGGGCCAGTGTGACATGTCCATCTTTTTGTTCCACCATCTGCAGCACATGGATCCGTTCTCAAGATGACTTCATAGTCCCAGATGGCTGCTGGAGCTCCAGCCATCATGTTTGCATTCCAGGCAAGAAGGAGCATGAAACGGAGGGAGGAGCAGTAGGCTTGTCTCTCAGTTGAGGCAAACCCTTGTGATGTTCCTGGGAACCCCCCCACCACCACCAGTAACTTCTACTTATCTCTTATGGGTCATGCCGAGCTGCAAGGGAGGCCAGAAAATATAGTCTTTTATCCACTTATATTTGCTGCCCAAATAAAGAATCACGGGCCTGTAAATAATGAGGAAGGGCAAAATGGACATTGGGTAGGCATCTAGCAGACTCTCCCCCACAAACACTAATTCTTCCAATCCTCCCAACAATCCTCAGAGGTAAATGTGATTCTTTCCCCTACTTCACAAGTGAGTAAAATGACCTTCAGAGAGACCAAGGTCAGGTAGCTAGAAGGAACTAATTAGCTTTGGCTGAGCTACTTCATTCTCTTGCTCCCTACCCCCTAGCCTTGCTCTTTACCGGCAGGGGCCGCCATGGGGGGGTGTGCATGGGCTTATGAAACTTCTTCCCTTTTCTAGACCCCAAAGATTTACCATCCCTCCCTCCTGGAGCCTGAAGGGTTTCCAGGCCTGACCAGGGTGAAGGATGGAAAGGAGAGAGGGGAGGGGTCAGGCCCTCTTCAGAGCCCACGAAGCCTCTTCTCTTTCCAGAGGTAAATAGTAAAACTTAATTAGCAGGTCAAGTGTGCCTGGCAAGTAATCTGCAGGCTTTCAGAGGCATCTGGTTCCACAGGCTCAGAGGGAATATTACTAGCTCCCCTCCACCTGGGCACCAAGCTCATGCCTGCCTGGTCTCCAGTGGGGCTTGCTCGGCAGGGGAGGGTTAAGGGTGAGGCTTCCTTTCCCAGGCTGTGCACATGGGGGGCTGTCTAGTGAATCCCACTGACCCAGGCCCTTTGGGAAGTCCAAGGGAATAGTCTCAAACAATATGGCAATTCAAGGCATGAGGCACCAGAGGCTGATCCCTCATCTCATATGGAGACACTGAAATACTTCAAGGAAATATTGCAGAATTGGCCGGGAGTGGGGAGAGAATGCAGGTTCAGAAGCAAAGGGAACCAGTTCAAGCCCCAGTTTAGGCAGGGGCTCGAAGGGAAGCCAGACAGGTGAGCTGTGGTTCTGGAGCAGTGGCGAGGCCCTCTGCTCTCCTCTGAGAGCGCGCTCCCTTCTCTTGGCCTTCAGCCAATATGCAGGCTTTGCAGTTCGTTGCTTTGAGTTAAGCACTGCCCTGTCTTTTGGATTAAGAATTGCCCCATCTCCCGCCTTGTCAGAGCAGCACATCAAGTCCCCAGGATACTCACTGGGGAGTGAGTTTGGGGGTCTCTTTTCTGCATAGGAAGGCTTGCACTCCAGAGTTTCTGGAAGGAGGAAAAGGAAGAGACACAGACACTTAAAACGGGAGAGGTACAGGGACTTGAGTGAGAAAATAGAAGACCACAGGTCAAGTTTCCCTCTGCCCCTTACTAACTGTTAGCCTGCGTGAAACTCTTAGTGTATCTGGGGCTCACTTTTCACTCTGTAAACAATGGGAATGACCCAACCATGTGTCTCAACTGTTGTAAGCTTTGACCACCTGCTTTCAACTAGGGCCTGGGAATCCATGGTGCACTGTTGGGAGAAAGGCCTTGGCATTGGCCCACCTCCCATCCCTGGACACCAAAACAGCCTGAGGTTTACAGGTCCTGGTGACATCCTCGGCCAAATCCTCTGGGCATCTGAGCAAGAGGAGCAACTAATCTAGAAGCTGGCGATGCTGGGTCCACTGAGAAGGCATGGCTGGGGAGGCCCTAGGTCTCTTAAGGAGTAGAGTCTCAAGGTGAGAAGTGGTCTGGGGGTAGCTGAGGCTGGCCACCATCAGCTACTGCAGGAGAAGCTGTAAACAAGCCTCTTTGGAGGCATAATCCTTTGGAGTTGACACCTGCACAGCCTAGGGCTTTGGGGACCAGTAACCAGAGTGTAGTATAGTGAACTTGGGGATCTGACAGCCTGGGCTCTGCCAGGTATTGACCGAGAGACACGGGCAAATCATTTAATTTCTCTGAGCCTCACATTACTTGGCAGCAAACAGGGGATTCATAACAGTAACTTCCTCATAGGGCCACTGAGAGGATAAGATGAGACAATGCCTGAAACGGCTAAGCACATGCCTAACATACAGAAAAATACTAAGTAAATATTGACTGTTATGATTATAGGGATGGCCTTCCCCTGCTGCAGAGTCCTGGCATAACCCAGGCCAGCCCTAAGAACAGGTCCAGAAGTGAACATGCCCCCTACCCTGGGAAGAGTTCATGCGTTCTCTTGGGGATGATGAGGGTTTCAAGATGAGGGTGGATGGCAGAAGAACTTCCCGCTTACCTAATATCCATATGCTGACTCCCATTCCTAGACCTCTTGCAGTAAGTAGGGCCATGTGGTTAGTGCTGGTCAAAGGACTGTGCGCAGCAGTGGTAAGTATTACTTCTGGGCCAAAGCATTTAACAGTGATTCTCAACCTTCCAGTCGCCTGTTCAGTCATCACAGAGGCCATGTGTTGAGATGGTGGAAACTGTCCGGATCACTGTCACCGCATGGAGACCAAGATGCCCCGAAGAGCTGCTTCCTTTGCACAGAACTTTTCATGGATGACAAAGGAACTTCTGTTGGGTTGAGGAATGGTGATACCAAGGTTCTTTTGTTATTGCAGCATAGCTTAGCCTCGCCTGAGTAATACAGGGTGTCTGAACTATTTGATACTCTACTGGTGGCTAGCCTATGAACTCACTAGCTGGCCCGGTGAGGAGGGTGTTTCTAAGTATAACAATGTACTGAAAGGATTGTGTTCATAGGCAGACTCTATTAAGCGGAGCTAAATTTGTCTTAGATGGAGCCTGTCCACCATCAGCTTCCAAGGATAGGGCAAGGAATGATGCCACCAGAGAAGGACAAGGATTGTTCAGGGGGATGGTCAAGAGGTAGAAAAAGAAAGGGGACCCAAAGAGAGAAGCAGCAGCCACACCCCCATCTCAGGAGACTTTGTGTGGCATGAAAGACCTTTCCCAGGGGAGGGACAGCAGTGAGTGCTTTATACCATCTTCAGTCTAGGGTGAGTTTGTAATCAGCTTGTAGGTAAGATTGCAATGCTTCTGCTCTCATCCCCCACCTAATATTGTGGACATCAGTGAGAAATACACAAGGATGGAGCTATGCCCTTTTCCAAAGGGCATTATCCATCCTGAGAGTCTGAGAAGACGAGAGGAAAGAAATGTGACTCCAACCTCCAGTTGGCATTCTGCTATAAGTCCTATTACCAGGGGACACTCAGGACATGGTCCCAGCCATGCCCCTCCCCGAGCTGAGGAGGGCAGCTCTCTGCCATGGCCACCAGCCAAGCACAGCTCATTTGCTTCAGAGTCTTAACAACAAACACACAAGCCCTCACCCCCCAAACCCATGGGCCTCTGTCTCCCTCCTCCCATGGCTGATGGGGGGGGGGGGAGCAGGAAGGGGCTGAGGTTATTGAAATGCTATTTTAAACTCCAAGTCAATGTTAACCAAAACCTTGAGGCTGATTAAACACGACCTTCGGGCCACGGGGCTCCAGCTCAAAAAGGCAACAGCTTCCACCCTCTCAGCAGCTCCAGGCTTGTTTATTGGTTTGAAAGCCCTTCAGGGGCCCGCCAAGGGAAGGGGCGAGCAGGGGGAACTTTAATATCTAAAGGGAGAGATCAAAAGCAGTTGACATTTCTGGCAGAGAGCAAGCGCGTATGTATCTTTATATGTATAATGTTATAGCTGCGCAGAAGGGAAAAGGCGTTTCTTCTCTGGGTTAAATCAAATCAGGCCACATGTTCTTGATCTTGACTGTGTTGTCTTATAATCCAACCAAATTTAACTGACATTGAGCATTTCTGATCTGAACAGTTAACATGGGAATTTGGCCCAAATAACTTTATATACATTCTGAACATGAACTTGGTTCAATCATCAGAATTGATGGGAAAGACCCCTCCTGGCTCCCGTCCAGGGGGCCAGGCAGAAGGGCGGCTGGTGGGCGGGGCTCCTGACTGTTGACTGTCTCTTCTCCTGATGGAGTTGCACTTCTGAATGTGGGCATGCTATTGCCACCTTTGACCTTGGGGCCCTGGGATTTGTTTCTGGCCACCTTGAAGAAGAGAGATGACCTTGATTTGGCAAAAGCATCTAATTGGCCATGAGCTCAAGGAAGATCCTCAGAAGGTGTGTCTGGATTTACCTACCTTGAGAATCCTCGTAACTGTGGTGAGGGCAGGTTCAGGGCAGTGCTGGCTGGGAGTTAGGATGGTCCTGGTCAATAGAACAGATGCCTCTGCGAGCAGCTAGCACAGTGCCTGGTACAGAGCAGGTGCTCAGTTGACATCTGTGGAACCGATTTTGAATAAATAAATGTGTGATAGACTCAAGGAACTGATTACTCAATATCCATTTTCTCTCCTTCTTCCTTGCTAATTGAATCCTGTTTTAGTTCCAGAAGGCAAAGTACCCAGTCCCAAGTGATGAAACATGATGGACATAGCTGATTGTGACAATCCTATCCTGTTTTCCCAGCTTCCCTTGCAGCTAGGGATGAGCATGCCATGTAGTTCTGGCCAAGAAGACCTAAGTAGCTAGTAGTCTGCTGGAGCTCTAGGAAAGCTTTTGCATTTTTGGTCAAAGAAAACCAATGAGGTTGCAGTGCCTGCTTCTTCCCTTTCCTTCTTCTTCCTGCCTCCAGGGAGGACTTAGCATGACAGGAAGCTAGTTATCCTAATTCATCCCTTTCATTCCACACTGCAGCGTTGCCCCAGAGAGCACTGGCCTTCCCTTGTTGCATCTGAATTTGGCCACATCACTGGCTCTCCTCAATGGGATATGAAAGGAAGTGGCAAATGTCACTTTTTTTGGGGGGGGGTGTCCAAGATTCTAAGCCGTGGATGTGCCTTCTCCATGTTCTCTCTCTCCTTTCACTGAGTGGGTATGGTTGACAGAGACAAGGTCCTAGGGGATAGCACAGCTACACAACAGAAGGAGCCTGGGTCCCCAAAGCACCATGGAGGGGACACCACCCAGTGACCAGAAACACCTGCATTGGAATGTTGGGGGTGATCTAGAGGTGAATGTCTATTTTGTTAAGCACTAACGTTTGGGGGGCTACTTGTTACAAGGCTAATGCTATCCTAACACTTACTTTCTGTATAATTTTAAGCAAATTACTTAAACTCTCTGTACCTGATTTCTTATTCTGCAAATTGGAGATATCCATGGTACCTACTTCCTAGGATAATGGAGAGAAGTAAATACATAAAGAACCTAGAAAAGTGCGTGTTACATAGCAAGTGTTCGCTGCATATGAACTAATCTTATTACTACTATTATCATCCCTGAATTAGGAGTGGGTTAGATGACCCCTAAAGTACCTTGTAGCCTTGAGATACCAAGATTCTGTAGGTGGCTCAGATCCTGAGTGGAAAGAGCAACGAGGTGCTATGTCTCCAGTGGAGGTAAAAATACCTGCAGAGGAAGGGGTAGCTGAAGTGTGAAGCATCCTCTGCCTCACACGGGGTGCCTTCATTTTAAGCTGATGAAATATTGATTGGAGCTGAGATCCAGCATTCTGTAATCAATCTTTCCTCCCCACGTTTGCATGATTCATGCTAGGAGACCAGAGTGCTTAGCTTTGTTATGGTTTGCTTTTGTGAAGCATTACCACTGCCTCCTTACGCCCAGAGGGTGAGATGAGAAACACTGGGAACCTTTTCAACAACATTCTCACCTGACTTTGTAGTAGGGTGATGCCCTCTCTCTGTGCAGAGGGACACAGAGAGCCCCATTGAGGAGTCAGGAGTGCAGTATTCCAGTCCTGATTCTTCCCTTTCGTGGTCCTCCTCAGGCCTCAGTTTCCTCATCTGCAAAATGGGAATAATAACATTCCCTACTTCAGATGATTGTAGTGAGGGGTAAATGGAGTTCGTGTATGTAAATTTACCAGCACTGTGCTTGGTACGTAGGGAATGCTTGGTGTTAGCTATATTCAATACTATTGTTGTTGCCGTTATCGTTGAATGCTCATACCTTGGCAGCTCTGAGCAGGAAGACGGGAAGTCATCTAAGTCTCAGTGCTGTCCTTGAGTGTCACTTAGCCAATCAAGAGAGACAGAGACATAAGCTGACGATTGCAAGACAGTATGGTAAGAGCTTTAATGGAGACAATAACCCATCTGGACTTGGGACCTGGGTGGATAGGACTCTATAAAAGGGGTAGTTAGACTAGATGAAAGGTTTGACCCAGATGTGGGTCAGATTCCCTAGAAGAAGAGCCCAGACCATGGACTTGGATGATTCGTTTTCCTCGGGATAAAGAGAGTAAGGGAAGAAGGGGAGAGTGAGGGAAGTTGCTGAGGAAGAACCTGGTCTTAGCTGGAGTCTAGCCTCAGGGAAGCCTGGGGCATGAATTACAACTCAGAGGGGGGTTCCACCCTGAGGCAAAGTGTCCAGGCTTTTGTCCCCTCCTGTCAGTCAACCACTGGCCACAAGTTGCTTTCAGGGGTTGGAGAGTTTTACCTCCTAGGCAAAGGGGCTTATGATTGGCCAAGGAAAATGGTCTGGACAATTCCATCGGCACCTGTGAGCCAATCTCACAGTTACTGAGGGTTGAGGGCTCCAGCCTCAGAAAGGGAAGTGGGTAGGATACCATAGGATCCACTAAACTTTAGTCTGCAATCTCAGGCTGCACAGGTGAAGGGATATACCTCAAGGAGTGAAATGGGGGAAGGGGCTCAGAGCAGCCTCCCTTGGAAAGCAAATATGAGGCTGAAATGAACCAGCGCAAGGCTACCATCACTGCAAAGCTGAGAGCCAGACCAGAGAGCAGGGGTCTGGGAAGGCACCTGAAGACCTGCTCCACTAACCTGCCACCTTCAGGCCCCATCCCAGAAGGGAAGGGCACGCAGGGACAGCCATCCAGGGGCCCGGCTGGCTCAGTCTGTGCTCTGGTCATTTCTGCCCCTTGGGAGAAGATCCAGCTGGCATACTTCAGAATTCATTGAAAGAATGAATGAAATCAATAAGCTCCCTGAGCCTCAGTTTCCTCATCTGAAGAATAAGGATCCTAGTATCTATTTTATAACGTCCTCTTGAGAATGAAATAAGAGAAGGCTTAGCACAGTGCCTGGTAGATAGGAGGAACATTTGCTGAAGGACTGAATAAATGAGGGTGAGGAATAATAGGTAAGCTCTATGGTCCTCAGTTTCTTCCCCTGTGAAATGAGGACGTTGCTAAGCAAGAACCTGCTCACAACACCCACTCAGAGGAGCAATGAGAAGAAATCAGACATAAATGTGAAGCACTCAGCACAGGCCTGGGTCCCAGTTGTGCCCAGTAAAGACTATGGAACAAAGGCATTCTGAGGTGACAATAATGCCAGGAATAATCCCTGGTGGAGGTCACAGCTAGTATTCCTCCTCAGGTCACAGGAAGGTGTGTGATCTAACCAACCAGATTCCTGGGCTCCCTGCCCAAGGCTCTCTGTTTTGAGCTTTCTTCATGGTGGTGAGTCTCCTGTGTCTGCCCACTTCTTGGACCTTCTTCAGCCATGTCTGTACCCACCTGGCTCAGGTAAAGTGGCTCATCCCGAGCAAGGGCCTCTTATTCCCTGCAAGATGGAGCTTTTGTCATTCATCATCAAATACTTACAATAATCTGCAGAGTGAGTGCTATTATTCTACTTTGCAGATAAGGCAAAGACCTATAAAGAGACTTGACCAAGGTCACACAGCCAGGAAGTGGCAGCTGGCTCCAAGATTTGAAACCAGTCTAGCTGATTCAAGAGCCAACACACTGTACTCTCAGTCTCGGGGTTGCTCCGCTTTGCCCATGTTGAATCTTGGCCACAGCTGGGCACATAATCTGCACATACTTGCAGCATAAATTTGAGATGAGATTCTGGAATAAGGTTTCATCAGTTAGGGATGTATTTAGCTGCAATGAACGGTCAGCCTTTCTACAGTGGCTAAAATGGATGCGAGTTTATTTTTATCACACAACAAAGAGTCTAGGAATAGGCAGCCTAGAGCTGTCGTAAGTGACTCGAGAACAACATCAGGAACTTTAGTCATATCCATCTTTCTGCTCCACCATCCTCAGCACTGAGGCCTGCATCCTCAAGCTTATAACCTCATGGTCCCAACGTAGCTGCTGTACCTCCAGACTTACATCCACATTCCAGGAAGGAGGAAAATGGGAGGAAGAAAGAGAAAGAGGTAGTTCATGCATTGGGTCAACAAACACTTTCCCAGAAACCCTCAGCTTGTGTCTCATTGGCCAGAACTGTGTGGTCGAGCCAAGCTTCAGAGAAGTATGGGAAAGCCAATGCTTTCAGCACAGCACGTTGTCCACCTGAAAACAAATTGGGGTTCAGCTGGTCAGCAGAAAGGAACAACAGACCTGGGGTGGAGAACTATCCGTTCTGCTTCAAAGGTGGAGACAGAAAGTTATTAACCACCTCCTGACAACAGCCCCCCACTACTGATGCTCTGCATTTTACCTGCAGCAAATGACCAAGTCCAACAAAGAGCCAAGTGAACAGTTCGCATTTCACAATCACACTTTTGAGAAGCCGCTCATTGTTTTCTCTGCCACAAGCTATTTATAGGAACTGATTTCTAATAAACACAGATTGGCAGCTGAGGGTAGGGGGAGGTCAAAGTACACATGCACGGCTTTATTGATGCCTTGTCAATCAACGCCTCTTATTTCGTTGTTTAGTTTTTCTTTTAAGTGCATGTAAGCACTTTCTCTGCTAATAGCAGGTTTATTGAATGTCTCCACAATGGAGTTCATCTCTCCCCTCCCCGGCTGTGGAGGCTGATTATCAACTTTGTGGCTTGGGGTTGGAGGATAAATTGACCCCGTACCCGTGGCCCCTTCCAGGGGAATTACAGGGGTCTGAACAAATTCAATACTGTCTAATAAAATGTCCCACCCTTCCCACTCCGGGCACCTCACACAGGGCCTTAGCTTTGCTGTCGAAGCAAAGGATGTAATTTGACAAATGGAACACCCAAGCATGTGGTCATGTTGGCCATATTGTTAAGACCAAAGGAGAATTCTCTTAGCTGAGAGCGTTGGCCTCCGCTAGAAAGCAGGGCTGTCCTTCCCAAGCACTTGCAGCCCCTGCTCTGATGAAATGAGCCTCCTAGTTTCAAGCCATGCATGGCACCCTCCACCCTGAGCCTGGCGCTTAGGCCCGGCCTAGCCTCCCTCTTGTCTCTGCCCACCGTCTACATTGCTATCCCCACTCCAGTTATATGTGTGACTTGGGACACCCTGAACACACGTGGCACCCCTCTTCCACGCCTCACTTGGTTCCCTCCATCTGGAATGCCATCCTCTCCTCTCCTCTGACTGCCATCTCCCCCCATGACATTGCCACTTGTCCAAATTCTTCCCATTCTCCAAATCTTCATTATGTAAGAAACTACCTCTGCCCGTTCTCAATGGATGGGGCCCAGTTCTCTTCTGGAAGCGTGTTGCTCAGTGTTGGTTTTTCTGGAAGCCCAGATAGTGGTGATGATGATGGTGATGGAGGAGGGTAGAAGAAAGGGAAAAACAGCTCTCATTTATCATGCTCTTACTGTTTACCAGGCAAGGAGCTTTTCATGCGTTTTCTCACTTTACCTTTATAATGGCTCCATGAGTAGGTGCTAGCATTATTTCCATTTTGTAGATGAGGAGACAGGGACAGAGAGAAATTAAGTGGTTCCCCCAAGGACACAGCTGGTAAAGGGTAGGGCCTTATGCTCTGAGCAACGCGTTTCCAGGCCCACCCATGTGGCTTCATGTCCTTGTGTCCTTGCCTGGTACCTGCCACCCTCGACGGCTCAGTGTGACTCCACACTCTGGAACGCAAGAGCCCTCAGGTACATCTGATAGGCTGTGGCCTCCCCCAGTGTCAGTTTATAGCATCTAAGAAAGGGGCACAAGGTAAGAAAGGGCCAGAAAATGTTCACCTGATCCAGAGGGGGCTGCAGTCAGTCAGGACCCCAGGCCCTGGTGTGCAAAGACATTGGGGGGAAAGCCCCTCTTTGTGGGGGCTGATGCCTCTGGCAAAATGAATCCAGCAGGGGCTGGAGGCCAGGGTCCCGAAAGTTTAAAAGCCCCAAACCATAGATCCGTTGACAGAGAGACTGTCAACAGTCTCTCCAACCTGAAAGCAGCAGCCATCTGTACAAGACAGGGTTTACAAAACAGGTCCTCAGAATAACGCAAGTGAAGATTAACTCCCCTGGTGGGGGTGGTAGGGGGGCCTGGCAGAGAACTTGCCCCTTTCATTTGTACAGATTACCAGGCCTTTGGTTCCAGGAAATGTTGCGGCCACGAGGGCAGATCGGGGCCCGCTGTCTGGGGTCTGCTGTTCTTCCTTTGCTCGGCAAGGGGATGCCAGCAAAGGTGGAAGTACTTAAAAGGCCTCATTTTTTAATGACCCAGGTCTGGAGATCTGACTTAGAAAAGGGTTGTTAATCCCGCCCCTCCAATTATTCCCCTGCAACTCACCATTGAAACCAGTCGGCTGGTTAATCTTAGAGTGAACACGAGAACAGAGGGCTTGAAATGTTCCAGAAGGAAAGCGTGAGGCTGGGTGGGTGGGGAAGAGGAGAGAGAGGGCCCAGGATGCTGGTGCTGTTTGCCCCATGCGGAAGGTCAGCCCCCTCCGGGGATTTGGGGGGACAAGCCTGTGCAAGGACGGTGGCTTTTCTATTCAGGGGCAGTGAGCAGCTTGCCTGGATCGCCACTGCCCCAAGCCCAGGGCACACGCCATCATGCCAACACAACACTGAGAAGAAATGGAGTCAAGACAAGGACTGAGATGAGAGGCAATTTCCTCTCGTGTCAGGCCTGCACAAAATGGCTTAAAGCAGAGGGGCAGAGTCAAACGTCTTATACGTGGGTCTGAGGAGCTCCTAGCATCCCGTGCCCCTAGGGGCCCTTTGGCCTCCTGCTGCCAGGACCTGCCTCTCTCTGGACCAGGGCTTTCTCTGGCCACTGGCTCTCTCTCTCCTTGAGCAGCCTCCACGCATGACTGACGGGAGTTGGTGTGCAGATACCCCAGCTCCTGCTCTCGAGAAGGACACGAGGCATGTTCTGCACTGAGTGTCACGGTGACCCTGGCAGGATTAGACTCAAGCTGCCCACAACAGAAACTTGGTTGGCTTTCATCTCCCGCACCCTCCCCACTCTCTGCATGGGCTCTAGGCTCACCTTCCACGTAAAAGGCTTGCTTTCCAGGCCCCTTCACAGGGTCTGCTTTCGGGGGAAGCCACATTAAGACGGGGGACAGCTGGTGAGGGAGACAAGGGCAGCACAGGCGGTGAACTGTGCCCTGACGACAGGTCCACGTCCCCAGATGTGAGTTTTACAGACAGCCTGGAAATCTGAATTCCTTACATGAAATCCCTCTTTTTGTTTGTTTGGTGGTGGAAAAAGCCCACCATAAAAACAGCAACACCCATTTGGTGAAACCAAATGCATTGAGCTTAGCCTGTGGGCAACCTTGGCCTAAGGCAGGACGCAAGGCTGAGGGAGGAAACGGCACTTTTCAGAACGGCAATATGTACACGACAGGGCAGCTAGGGGGTGACGGCAGGGCCGGTCTAGTTTGTCACGGTAGGGCGCTGAGACCTCCAAGTGTGTCACCAATGAACCCTGGGTTCTTGGGCCTAGGAAGTCCGAAGTGACAGAAGTCGCTGTGGTCTTTTCATGTGGCACCTCTGTGCCACCTTCTCCGCCTGCAGCTTTGCAGACACCTCACCTCTGCTGTCTCTCCCATGCGGCCCTCCAGTCCTCAGACAACGTGGGTTCAATCCCCCGAACTGGATGTGAGAAAGACTTAAGGGGCTCACGGAACTGGAGGCAGATGGGCCCTCTTCGAAGGTATGAGGACAATCTTTAAAGCCCTGAAATGTCAAACCTACAAAGCGGTGGCTGTTTTGCTAGAGGCATGGAGTTCCCACATCAGACGTCTCATCTCGAAGCACATAATCAGAACTGGAAATCACGGCATCCAACCCCTGCCCTGGTCACGAGTAATCACTCTGCCCCTCCTTACATACCTGCAGCTGCAGCTACGGGGGCTCCCTACCCTCCACGTCAATCCATTCCATGCAGGGTAGCCCTAACTTTTAGAATGCCTTTGCTTCCATGCTGAAATCCACGTCCCTCTAACTCACCCCCATTTACTGAATTCCGCTTTGTGGAGCTGCCTACTTGAACCAGCAAAACTCAGCATGGAGGTCAGGAAGCCAGCTGACTGGGTGTATCCCAATCTCCAAAGTGGAGACGGGGTTAGGGGTGCAACTAGGTTGAAGGCACACATTCTAGTTATGATATTTAAAGTTGAAAAATGAAAATTAAATACTACTTTCCATGACACAAAAGCTTGGGGAAACCATAGCTGATGGGATACCTGGAGGGTAGTCACTTGTGGGTAGAATTCCTGGACCAGGCAAGATTTTTGTGTTTCTCAGAAGGGGACACAGCATTTGTTAAGACAGAAGACACTGGGTTGATCCATGGTTCGGGTTTCTCTTCTGAGACCTGAGGCAGCTGACGGGCCCGCCCCTCACCCCTTCCTCTTTGGGGCCACCACTCCCAGTTCCTGCAAATACTTCTGACTGTCCCTCTGTTCTGGTCACTTCCTTTAAGCCTCTTCTCAACTCAGGTCATCATGTACTTTGCACCCTGGGCATGTGCACCTGGGAAGGTAAGTGGAGGGAAGGCAGCAACGAGGTGAAAATTCAAGGAAAATATTCGTTTAAGAAACTATTTTAAATACTCACGCTAACAAGGACTTTATTTTCAAGCAGCCTACAACAGCAGAGTAGAATTTGTTTCAGCAGTTTAAGCAATTCTGCTTCTAGCTTTGTGTTTACATGGCTTTTCCTCTGCATGGGAGAGAGCCCTCTTTGTGTCTCATCTGAGAAGGACACTGATCCTAAAAGATTGGGGCCCCATCCTTCTGACCTCACTAAACCTTCATGTGCTTGCATGCTCTGTCTTCAAATGCAGTCACACTGCGGGTTACGGTTTCCACATAGGAATTGGGGGGAACACAATTCAGCTTGGTCTATAGAAGCCCTACTGGCACTGGTTGCTTCAGCAAATGCCCCTAAATTATGCAAATCGTGAGTTCCCACCCCTCAACTCTAATGGTGTTTAGGTCGGGAAGTCTGAGAAGCCCTGGGCTCTCAGTGTGTCTCCTGAGGGCGACGCATAGAGGAGGAGCCGAGTGGAAGGGACAGTTGCGTCCCCCGTATGGGACATATGTAAGGTGCAGATGTCCCCCCACTCCCCTTTATTATTGGCCAAAATTGAGCCAGGCTGGAGCCAGCCTTGGAGTATGCAGACGGGCCAATTTAGAGCTTGGGAACCTTGAAAGCAAAACCAGTGGAAACTGCCCCCATTTAAATCTTGGATTTCTGGCCTCTGGTCCCCCAGGTTGTGGATAGAGGCAGGTCAGCTTATTTTTGTTTGGACCTCAAAATATTACATTTCTCTCAAAACCCTCTATAATCCAAAGAGCATGTGGTGACTTCTACAGTGACAATATGTTCATTTATTCATTAGTTCAGCAAATATTTATTGAGTCTCTACCATATGCCAAGAATGGTGTTTGGCAAATAGTAGTCCCCGAAGACCTACTTTAATGACTAACTAAAATCCACTGTATTATTAGCAAGCCCACCACTGGGGTGTGTGTGTGTGAGAGACTGGTTCCCGTAAGCAGGCCAAAGGAGCTCCCTGGCAGTCTTATTTACATCTTTTCTCTATTGAACAAAGCCATTTCCTCATAGTTTGAGAACATACATAAATTCCCACCTTGAGTCTAAATGAATAATGACTGATGTACTTCAGACACGCCAAGCTGGTTTGACCTCAGTGGTGACAGGAAACATCTGAACTCAATTGTCTCCCAGCCCACCCTATTCTTCCCATTTCTCCCACCCAACCCCAGGAAGGCACTCAGGTGGGTTCATGCTCAGTGCTCAGCAATGAAGATCCAGCTCTCACCAGCTCAATTATTTTCACCCAGCTCAGTGGTTCTTGGCTGTGACTGCATTTGAGCCATTTGGGGAACTTCTAAAAAGAATGATGCTCAGGTCCCCAACCCAGAGGCTATGATTCAGTTGGTCTAGAGTGTGGTCCAGTCATCAGATGGCTTTTTCCTTTTGCTCTTTTTTCAAAAAACTTCCCAAGTAATTATAAGGTGCTGCTAGCATTGGGAGGCTCTGGCAGTCATTTGCCCAAGACAGCTGCCAGATTCCTTGAGGACCACAGCCATTTGATGGGATGACACCAGCTAGTGAGTTTGAAGCTAGGTCACAGGCCTCAGCTTGTTGCTGATGCTAAGATGGCATTATCAAGCACAAACCTGGTGCCTAGACATTTGCTAGATGCTACAAGGAGAAGTCACTTAAGCTCTGAGCCTCAGTCATGTCATCTGTAGAATGGGCTGTCTCCTTCCCTCTGTGCTATTCTGTGCTGACCTACATAGAGTGGAATGACTCTCATGGTGGAACATAGGACAGGTGGGCAGGGTTGCTTTTGGTCAAGGCAGCTTTTGGGGAACCACCAAATTGCACAGCATAGTCACCCACTTCTGTCTTTATTGGCATCTCCAAATGGGAGAGAGAATTAAGAGGCTTTGCATAGATGTTTTTTAAATGGAAGTGAATAGTAAGAAAGTATTGTTGGCCAGTCTCACCTGCAGGCACCAGGGCCATCTTAGGCCATGATATGATGACCACCATTTTCTCATATGGTTGGTTTCTTCCTGGCAAAGAACAAACACCCAAGTTTGCACAAGAAATAAAAAGGGGACTATTTATCAGATGCATCTCTCAAAACCCAAGGCGAGACCATGAAACGGAGCCTCATGGACAACAGGAACCAGGGTTCCATAACCAGGTTCTCTCTCAAGACTCACTGCCTTGCATCACTTTTTCCCTCTGGATGGTCTTCACCCATCTTTCTTTGTATAGTGGCTTCTCTGTGAAAGGCAGCCACCAGCATTTTCTGAGTGTATATGTCCGCAGTTCAAGTAAAAAGTAGAAACTGACGAACATCCACAAATGCTAGCTCCAAATGCTGGGGAGAGAGAGTCCGGTTCTGGGGAGCTTTAGTCAGGTGACCCCTTGTGGTCCAATGGCTTACGTACGGTCAGGGCTGGGACCTTGTGACTTAAATATGGCTGTAGGGTAGGGAAGGGTTGTTCTCAGAGGCAGGAGACATTAGCTGGAGAGACACCCCAGTTGGTTGTTGGCTATAGTCACACACAGGGTGGTTTCGGTGACAGTCTTTGGGGATCTGAGCTAGTCTGAGAGTGTACTGGTCTCCCACCTAAAACCAGACATCACCATCCAGCTCCACTCAGAGCAGGAAGGCGGGAGGTGAGGGCTCTCCCAGGGTGTCCTGCTTTCCTTCATCCTTCATGCATCTCTTGGGAGCGCTTGGCACACTCTCCAACCTAATTACCAGCCGGAATTAATCAAAGGTATTCCCAACTGCATGAGCGATGCTAGCCAGGAATGTCTCCAAGTAGAAATTCTTAAAATACTTTTGTTTATGAGGAAGTTTTACATGGTAACTTTTTCCAAAAGCCGGTGAGAGGAGCAGTCCCCACAGACATCTGAGAGCACTTTGGCTGTCTTAATTCACTCATGATGTTTCATTAATATCAATTTTCTTCCTGCATCCCAGCCTGGCAGGTTCTTTTTACAAGTGTTCTCTTCCCCCAACCTCTTGGTTTGTGTGTTTTGTTTTCTTTTACCTTTTCCTGAAATTCTTTCTCCATGTCCTAAGAAATTCTCCTAAATCTTCTTCAGAATGCACACATCTTTTGACTCCAACAACTCCATTTTAAAAATGAGGATATCACAGACTTCATGGATTTTTCTTTTTCCACTTGGAAGTTACAAGAGGAAAGTTGGAGGGAAAATAATCTACAGAAATAGACCTTAATCCTGTTTCTCCCTTGGGGTGGAAGGTCCAGAAACTCCATCTTCTTCTCCCCCACGCCTCCAAACTCTAGGAGCATCAAATGGGCGCCATCTTACTTGGTCTTCTCAATGACCAGGGACAGAGGGTGAGAAGTTCTAATCCACCGCCACCACCATGGTCAGAAGTTGATTGGAGGTCATTTCCATCTGGCTAGTTCCCAGATCTCTCTCACTCCCTGTGACAGTTGTTGGCTTGCTTGCTCTCAGACCTATTCACTGTCTGTCCCCTGCTCTGTCTTCCCAAGCTCCCTTACCAAGTGGCTTTCAGGTAGATTCAACCAGTGGAAGGCACTGGCAGAATACTGGAGAATGAGAGGAGGAGGAGAAGGAGGAAAGTCAAGACCTTTCTCTTTCTCTCTGTCTCCAGTGGCATCTATAGCAGTGGCTAAGTCTCCTCCATGGCTCTAGCTCCCACTAGGAAGCCCTAGCCACAGGTCTAGCTTCCTTGGATGACTCTGAACCTTGAGTTTTGGTTGCACCACATCCTCCAGTTGTACCTCCGGCTCTAGTAGTTTTAGCAGCTTCCTGCTGCAGCCAATGTTTGGGTTGCATCATCGTCCCTTGTTTGGCTTTCCATATCTTCCATTACCTGTGTAAGCAAACCCCTCTATTAAATTCTCTATGTTGAACCACCTAGAGCATATTGTGCTTTCCTGGTGGACCCTCTCAAAATTAAAGTTTCCACTCAAAATTAAAGTGTCCTGCCTGCCTATAAGACAATGTTTCTCCAACTATCTGTTGCAAAGGACCATTCTTAAATATTTCCAATCCATCATAGATTGACACATAGTCCTCCTGCAGATGACTGGCATGCGGCTTGAGCCACATGCAGTTGACCACGCAAGTTCCACAATCACTGAGCTTGCCTATACCGTGCTCAACGAGACGAGCCTACCAAGCATGTATTTGCATATCACAGCAACGTAACACTGCTATGAAGTTTCTAAACATTTACCCTCCACAACTGTAGTCATCTCATCACAGATCTCCTACAAGGAGTTTGCAGGCTGGTGTGGGAGCACAGACCACACTTTGAGTAGCACTGTACTGGGATCCTTATTATTCACGCGTGGGACCATCCCATAGTCTGGGGAGTCTAGATGCAGCATAGATCATTTATCCTTTGGGTTATGTACAATTTCCAGATAGAAGTTGTATTTCTCACACAGGCCATATTCCCCACAACTTTCCAACGACAAAGACACATGCCTAATAAGGAGAGCAATAATGACCATCATTTACCAGGGCTGACTTTCTTTCTTAGGCATTAGTTTATTTAATCTTCATAAAGGCCCAATAATGAAGTGTCATTGTTATTCCTGCTTTACAGAATGGAAAAGCAAAGCTCAGAGAAGCTAGGTAGCTTGGCCAAGATCATAAAGTTTGAGAGTGACAGCGTTGAGATCTGCACTCAAGTATGTCTGATTCAAAGCCAGTGTAGAGTTTTGAGCACTTAGCTACGACACTGTTGACTTATTCATCTTGTGTCCTTGGCACCAAACACAGAGACCAACACATTGGAGGAGGCATCATTAAAAACCTGAATGACCAAGTGAAGCAAAGCCTGGTCTATTCCTTCTCTCACCTGGGATAGGGTTCCCCATGAAACATGGACACCCGCTCTTTCCCAGCCACGTACTCCCCATCAACAGCCTCCTTAGACAAGCCTCCCCGACTCTCCCAGGCCACCTCTCTCTACTTTCTCCTGCTCTTACAGCCTGCAGGGTACTCTTTGAATTCACGTTGAATACCATACAATCCTGTTGTCCCCAGACTGTACTTTAGAGGCACTTCTTGTCTCCCCATGAGTTTAGACATTCTTCAAGAACAGAGGCTTTTATAATAACAGTGGCTCCTGGCACACAGCTAATATTTATTAAGCACTTCTTGGCGCCAGGCATTGCTTTAAGCACTTTCCTTACAATAACTTGTTTAATATTCACAACAATATGAGGGAGGTACTTTTATTATACCCTTTTGACATATGAGGAAACTGAGATGGAGAGAGCTTAAGAAAGTTTCCCCAGGTCCAACAAGTAGGGGCTGGGCTGGGATTTAAACTCTTGAATTGTTGGCTTCCAAAGCTTATACTCTCAGCCACTGTGCAGTTCTTGAATTTTCATGGTATGTCCGCATTTGCTATCTGAGTAGGTCCTCCCAGTGCTGCAGGGAAGGAAGGAAGTGCAATCATTGGAGAATGTTTAACTTCCCCATTGTGCAGGTGAAAACACCAAGGCCTAGGATGAAATGACTTGCTCGGGGTCACACAGCAAGCCTGTGTAAGGAACATCAATGGGTTCTGAGCTAGCATGGAGATCTCCTGTCTGCACCAGATAGAATCACAGGCATGTGGACATTCGTGTGACCACTGAGCAGCTTGCAGTATTTTCTGGGACTCGCGACAGACAAGCATTGATACTGTAGGGGAAATTGTAAAAGCCACAGATGCTGGGAGCTGTCTGTGAAGGTGGAAGTTTCCAAGCAAGGAAAGGCAGCTCAGTGTAGAGTTTTGAGCACTTGCCTAGGCGTCAGAAGACCTGGGCTCAAAACCCAGTCCTGCGGCATGAACTTTCCTAAGTTACTTAACTTTTTTGAACCTCCATAGTTTCATCTGCAAAATA
>NW_017731354.1:9137326-9138100 GCF_001890085.2 Hipposideros armiger
AATGACTTAGAATAGTGCCTGGCACCTAGTAAACACTATATAGCGTTTTTGCTTAACATTATATTTAATGTCTTTTTTTGACAAGATTGAAAGTTCTTCACGAATAGGTTTTTCTGAGCTTGCACCAGCTTCCATTAAAGGAGGTACCAAGAGTTCAGAAAACCAGGGAGGCAAAGGGTGGGCCTCCAGTTGGTGCCACAGGCTGCTCCCAGATCCTTTCTTGGAGGGTCCATTTTCCCTCGTGGGGCATCGCCGTCTCCTGCAGCACTTACCTTCCCTCTGCAGTGGATGCCTGCTGCTCTGCCCACACCCCTGGGCCCCTTTTCCGGTCCTGTGAGCACCTCTTTCTCCCTCTGCTTGCTGTGCTGCTGACAGCTGGGAGGTTCCAGGCCAACCATTTTGTAGAAAGTCCCTCATCCAGGGTTGTTTGATGTTTCCCTTTGATTGAATTCAGGTTATGTACTTGAGAAGAAATCACCGAGGGAAAAAAAAACCTTACATGGAAATATTGAACCCATTTGGAATTAATTTGGATATAAATGATATATTTTTCCTCACTCATATGAAACACCTCCTTTATCATATAGCAAATATTTAATTGCATATATCTTATCTTTCTGTTATTCAAAAGCCAGTGTCACACTGTTTTAATTAATTACCAGGGCTTCATAATATGCCCCCAAACATGGAAATGAGCAAATTCACCCTAATTATGGCATCCGCCTCAGGCTGTCTGACAGTGGACACGTAGAAAGGCGCCCTGCACATGTTTAG
>NW_017731354.1:9140184-9148714 GCF_001890085.2 Hipposideros armiger
CAATAAAAATCTTTAAAAAAACAAAACAAAACAAAACACAAATTACCCTCTCCCCGTGCTCTTTGCTGAACTAACTCCTGCTTGCCTTTCAGGTTTTCCCTAAATCCCTGCACAAAGTGGTCCTCACCCCCTTCTCTTAAAATAGTTGGACTTGTCTTCGTGGAAGTCATCACAGTTTGTGAGGATATACTTAATTTTAGAGAATAAGTTGTTTATCATCTGTCTTCCTCATCAGACCCGACTGGCTGAGTCAAAACCTGGCTCCATCAGTTTCTAAATGAGTATCATTGGAGTGTTCCTCAACACCTGTGCCTCAGTTTCCTTACCTGTAAGAAGAGGCTAATAAAGCCCCCTGCCTCACAGGTTTGTTCCAATGACACAGTGAGATAATCAACGAGGGAGCATGGCGCAGGGCCTCGTGCACTCTTAATAGAAGTTAAGTATTATACCACCATGACCACCTCCACCACCATGGTTACCATTATCACCACCATCACCACCTTCATCATCATCATCGTCATCATCATCATCCTTAGAGCTGGGCTATGTCTTTCTTGTTCACTGTCCTATCCTTACTGCTCAGCACTTACAAGGACTCAGAATACTTATTAAATACATGAACGAGAGGTTGAAGGTGTGAATAAATGCTTCTCTGCAAACAGCTGCTCTCCTTCTAAGAAGGCATTCCCTTTGAGCCAGGAAGTTGACCCTTCTTATTTTTCAAGTAGAAAAACAAAGCTTTGCCCCAGGCGAAAACACTTACATGTAGCCTGTGACAGAATCCTGAATGTCATGGGCTCTCAGAGACATTTTGCCCGGATACTTTATGGGGACTATCGTGAGGCTGTGTAATTTTCCTTGTGAAATGTCCAGGTTTCTTTTCTCAGTCATCTTTCATGTGCTTGTCACTTTCCCAGACTAGTTGGTGGGCTCCTTTCCCTGGCTGTTTGCACAGGCCCTCGTCCATCTGGCCCATTCACCCCTCAATGTGACGCACTTGGGGCGTCTGGGGGAGTACCCAGGAAGGGAGCCAGGAATTGTGCATTCTGCGGGGCTTTGGGAAAGTCTCTGTCCTTCTCTGGGCCTCAGTTTCCCTAGATGGAATATGCAACACTTTGACTAAATGTTTGCTAACAGAATTCCAAGTTCAAAAGGAAGCCACTGACTCAAAGTTGGGCAGTTTCCTATTCTGGGAAGGTCTTTTGGCTTTGCACTGCTCAATGTTTTTTGCTTCCATCATCACTGGGGTCAGGGGCCCACTGTACCCTAAGTCCTCAGAGAGCAGTAACCAGTAATACAGCTCTGTTTGTGGAGTAAATGCACGGCCCGGGGCCATAAATCCATGCACAGACAGTTTTAATTGTGAATCCCGGTTGTAGCCCCACATGGAGAGACAGAGGCCTGTAACTCAGTTCTTCTGCACTGAAAACTTGATCGTCAGCCCCTCAGGACGGGGAGGAAGATCAACCTTCAATAGAGGTCCCAGGATCTCACTTTTCTACATGAACTCTGGGGAACTACCAGGAATTGCATTTATAAGTCCCAACGACCACCTGGGGGGACCTGGGAGGATGTATTGGAAGGGCAGGCAGCTCACAAATGATGCCCTTGACCTCACTGTGAGAAAGGAGGTCAACCTGCAAATGCAGACCTTTTTTTTTTTTTGGCAGTGAGGGACCATTTTAGCTGTGACATCAAGGGGCGCCACTTAAATATCCTCTTACCCAGGCTTCAGGAGATTCCCATCAAGTTCCTTAGAGAAATGGACAAAAGAAACAGGGAGGGTTAAGTCAAATAGGAGTTGGTTACAGTGGAAAGTGTGCAGGTGTGGCAGCCAGAGAGGCCTGGGTGCAAATCCTGGCTCTTGAGCCCATGTGAGTCCTGTACCATCTGGCACCACAGGGAATAGGAGAATGGGAGCCATTCTATCCCTGAAGAGTTGTTGTAAGAGTCAAAACAAATCTTGCATCTAAAAATGCCTGGCACAAAATACAAAGTCTGTACATTTTTAAACTCTAGCAAAATGTATCTACACTGAATAGAAAACTCATAAAACGAATTGAGATAAAGGGGGAAATGTCCTCCACCCCTGGCATCATGGAGAACTAGACAGATCAAGGGGAAGAATAATGTAGGTGCAGGGGGCTGAATGGTGGCCCCCAAAATGACACGTCCACGTCCTAATCTCCAGAACCTGAGAATGTGACCTTATTTGGAATAAGNGAATGGGGAGTTAAGTGTTTAATGGGGACGGAGCGTCAGTTTTACACAATGAAAAGTGTCCTATGGATGGATGGTGGTGATGATTACACGACAATGAGGATGTAGGCAATGCCACTGAATGGTATATTTAAATGCGGTTCAGATGGTACATTTTACATTCTGTATATTTGATCACAATTTTTTTAAAAGTGAAAAGGAAGAAAAGCGAAATCAACAATTGAAGAGAAAAACTGAAGCCCAGAGAAGAGACTTAGAGCGCTGCAGGAAGGCCGGTGCCCACCGTCCAGGACGGTCCCGGACCAGCTGCAGAAGAGTCCCACCCCTCGCTGCCTTCTTGGGGGCTCCCGGTGCAGCTGCAAGTCCAGACCAATGACCCTGGGGTCATCAGGAGACAAAACCAGGCAGAATATGATCACAGGTCCTTGAGGGGAAGTTTTGGAGTAGGGGAGGCAGTTTTTCAAAGACAAAGTGCCCGATGACTCGAATTTAACCTGGCAATGTTGGAAGAAGGAAGAGGGGGAATTAAAATCAGTGTCATTCAATATAATTTTTCTGAAGGTTCGCTAGGCCCTCTATGGTCCATTCCAAGTGTCATATGTAAGGTTCGTAGTTACCCATGCCTGGTAGGAGCGCAACAGCACCCTTGGCAGGGGTTGATGTTGCTTCCTGCTGTGCCCCAAATTGCCGCCTATGTTTATCACCCATGCTCTGGTTTATTTATCCATCTATAAGGGACCCATTCATTCATTTATAATTCAGATATATGAAGATAGAGAGTGAGAGAGAGAGCACTTGACCATATGTAGACATTGTGCTAGGTCTGGGAAGCAAAGCGGACACAGCCTCTGCCCTGTAGGAGCTAACAGTCCAGTGGGAGATCCAGACACTTGTCAGGTGAGCACATGAAGAAATGTAAATTGCAGCTGTGACAAGGGTTGTGCGGGAAAGTCACATGGCATAGGGAGTGCCCCCAAGTGGAAGAGGAGATGCGCTCAGGCTACAGGGAAACCTTCCTTGAGAAGATGATGCTTTGAGGCAAGACCTGAAGAATTGAGCAGGAAAGAAAGAGACATCCTGGCAGTAGGGTGAGCATGTACTAAGGCCTTGAGGTGAGGAGGAACACACAAGAACAAGGAAATGAAACACAAGTTCAGGGCTACTGGGCACTGAGAGTGGCAGACAGTGGCCTGCAAGTTGAAAAACCTTTAAAGAAGCTCAATTTTCATAGAAGCAATGCTTCTGGCCATTGCTTGTGATGGTATAAAGCACCATGCAGTTCTTGGAGAAAGAGAGGTGATGGTCAAAGGCATCCAAGCGGGATGCACTTCATGGGTAGAGGCCTAGCGGTAGGAATGAGCATGACATCACCAGGAAATCCACCTGCCTGGCGTGGAAACTCTAGCCAACCGTTTTGATGGAGCCCTCTCTCCTTTCCCATTTGTCTTGCTTGCCCTCAGCTCTAGCTCACCAGCATAAGCCTCCTCCTCATTTCCTTCTGGGTTCCCGGTGTGGACAGAAGCGGCCAGGGACACTTAAGGGCCCTAGCCAACTTCCCCAGCCCATAGGGGCGTTAGAGAGGCTCTCAGCCTCTGGAGCTCAGAGCTCAGCCGTCCCCACCCAGCTGCACAGCTGAGCTCAGCTCTCACTTTTTTGAGAGCATGTGAGCCCACACCGAGCCCCTCTTTCCCGCTCACCACAGCTGCCTCGAGACCTCTGTCTTCACGCCACGTGCCCTGGTTGAACAGCTATCTTTTGTCCAAGGCCAGGAATTCCTCGTACAGCAGCTCCTCAATAACATTGTTTCGTTCAATGTCATTTCGTTATACCATTGATGCGATGCTGTTNTAGACTATCCAGACTTTGAACCTTGGATATTCACATGATCGGCGCCTCTTCCCAACTAGACTGTCAGCTCTGTGGGGACAAGGATGGGAGGGGCCCACTAGTCCATCACCATGAGGGCCTCCCACAGTGTTGGCATCCTAGGTGGTCAGGACATGCAGTTGCTTTTGATGACAAAAAGTAATTCCATCCCACCACGTGTGCATCACCATCACGAAGCACGGGCACGTCCACAGTCCCATGTCACACACACAAACTACCCTGGGAGGAAGGAATTTCGTTTCCCCCCAACCATCCTCTTTCCAAGACACCGTGGCTGACCCTGCACCTGACCTCCATTCCAGCCCCTGGTCCAGGAACTGGGCTTTGGTACTTCCTCGGACACCCTGTGTCATGGCCTCTGGATGTCATGGTTTAGCACAGTGGAGCTGCACTTGAGGGGAATGAATCTTCCGAGTTACCTCTCCTGCCCCAGTGAGGCCTCTCTCAGGGGCTGGGATGTGGAGGAGGCTCAGGAAGTGGGGCCTGTCCGCAGAGCCCAGCCCACGTCCCACCTCGCTATGTCTCTTCCAGAGACATCACTGTCCCCGCTCCCCAGGTCCCCCCCATGCCCCTCCGCGGTCTGGCCCTAACAGGCCAGCTCTCATCCTCATTCAGATACATATTGTATTGGCTGAGAAACATCAAAGGGGCCATGTCGTTACATATTCTATTTCTGAGAGGAGAAAAGCAGCCCCTTGCTTTATTAACGTGGCAAATGTTGACTCTTGTAATGAAAAATGCACAAACGCCGGGCCATTTTTGATGAATAGGTAATAGTGAGGAGAGCCCCGAATGGAGAGAATTAATTTCTCTTTGGTGCCTCCCTCGCAAGGATGTGGAATCTCTGTGAGGCCACCCTGCCCTCCAGACAGGCCCAAGCGGGCCTTGAGACCCTGGACCCCTGATGCGGGCCCACTAAGGGGCGACCATGCCTGACTGAACACCTGAGGAACTAACTGTGAAGTGTGCTCAGCTCTCTACAGCCACCATCCCAGAAGAACCCTGGGAGCTAGATATAACCATTCTCATTTTCCATGAAAGGAAACTGAGGTCAGAATCATTTTACTAAGTTGCCCAAGGATGAACCCCCAGAATTTGAGCCTGGAACCCAGTCCTGGGAAGACCAGCTGAAGAGAAGTTTGCAAGCTTAAGATGCCCTGTAGCCAAACAGATGTTGTGATTGACGGAAGTCATTGTGGTGGTCTCTCTTCCTTACCTCTGGGTCTGACATTGTACTCAGCACTCAGCACCAAGCAATATGTGCATACTGACCTCGGAAGGCTGACCTAGTCATACCAGAGTTTTAAAAGGCGTGGGTTCAAGTTCTGGTTTGTATAAGCTCTGAGACCTAGAAAAAGAGGTGTTACCTTTCTGAGCTGCCTCAGTTTCCTTGAAAGTTATCCCGATCATCACAAGGGGAGTGGATTCCAGAGTGGGGCCTGGGCTCCAACAGACCAGAGAGAAAACAGAGGCCAGGCCTCTCTGATTTCGAAAGTAAAGGTTGACACTGCAGCTTAATTATTTTCCTGACCTGAGAATGGTATCTGGTTTAGACCCACTTTAGGAGAACTCAGATTCAAGAGGGGAGAAAGAAAGAGAGGAAGGGAGAGAAGGGGAGAGANCCAGCGTGGTATCGTTCCTGACATGTGAAAATGACATGAAATTCAGATTTCAGTGAGCCTAAAGAAAGTTTTATTAGAACACAGCCACACGCATCCGTTTGCATGGCCTGTGGCTGTTTTTTGCTACAATAGCAGAAAATATTTACTATCTGGTCCTTTCCAGAAAACATTTAGGGCCTCCTGTTCCATTCATCCATTCATTCATCATTCATTCATTCATCTATTCTTTCAAGGAACACTGACTTGGCGCTGAATGTGCTGGGTTCTGGGCCAGGTGCTGGGGATACAAGAAAAGGGCAAAATTCCTGCTCTCCAGGATCTCACAGTCTATGGGGAAAATGGACCCGCTTGCAGGAGGGGCTTCAGCACCACTGCATCTCTATCCATCTTCTTGCTTTTTCTGGTAACTGTGTCCTGGGTTTTTTTTGGGAGGAACCAGCCTCGCCTTGACTCATGTCGTGTCACCTGGCCTCCATGATGGATTCAAGGATGAATGCATGGTCCTTTCAGAGCCCATGAGCCACAAGCCAGGACCCTCTGTGGGGAGACAGGGGCACTCGCTCTTTTAGTTGGAGTTAGACTTCATTGGCTTAGCTCTGGAACCATGGACAGAAATTTGCTGTCTCTGGGAGCCTATGGAAAAGTTCCCAAAGAGGAGAGTGGAGCAGAATGATGGAGGAGACTGGGTCCTGATATCACTGTCTGAGTCCTTGAATCCAACTGTGCCTGAAGTCAGCCTAGCCCGGAACTTTTCCACGGTACGAGCCAGTAAACTACCATTTTTGCTTGAACCAGTCCACCGTCACAACAGAAAGAATGTAACCCATTCATACACAAGTAATTACAAAAGAAGACGATGAAATAAGTGTCATGGGTAGGGTAGGGTAGGATCAACATAGACTGCCAGGGACTCAAGGAATCCTTCCTGGAGGAAGTGGTCTTTGAGCCTGGGCTCTGAAGGGTGTCAGGTTTTTGATAGATGGAGAAAATGGGCTAATTCCAGGCTGAAGGCTCAGCTTGGGCAACAGGAAAGCATAGAGTATGTACAGAGTAGCATGACAGATGCTGGGAGANCTTTGATTCATCTCTAGTCTCTCTTTTCACTCAGTCTCTCTCTCTCTCTCTCTCTCTCTCTCTCTCTCTCTCTCTCTCTCTCTCTCTCCCCCCCCCCCAAGTAGGGTACATAGTTTCTACATAACTTCATCCTCGCATGCTTGAGAATATGTGCTGTTTTTATACTTGAGTGATAGTTTGGTTGGGCATAAATCTGAGGGTCTCACTTTTTTCACAGCAGGGCACCATAAGCATCGCTCCGTTGTCTTATGAATTGCAGATCACTGTGGAGAAGTCTGAGGCCCCAGTTTAATTCTCCTTCTACCTCACTTTCTTCCTCTAGTACCTTGCACACCAGATACTGATACGACTCTCTCTCTGTCTCTCTTTTTCCCTTGGAAGTTTAGGAACCTCCACAATTCTTTTTCCTGCTCTTTTTGAGCAGGAAATTTTTTGAGATAATTTTTGAAAATTTTTGAAAAAATTTTTCTCAATAATTTTTCCTGTGCCCATTCAACCAACATACAGTGAAAATCGTTACTTCACAAAGGTGATCTTGACTATGTTTTGAGTATTCCTTTATGCTCTATTCTGTTCTCAAGTCCACCACTTATGTGTGTATCTTTGATCCTCTTTGTCTTCCATGTCTATCATCTTCAATCATTTTTAGATTTATATTTTGTATTCTCTTCCTTTTCACTGTTTGGATTTTCTGTGATCTGTTCACCACCTCCCTGGCTGAATTTTTGGTCATGTTTTTTTTTGGGGGGGCGGGGTGTTGTTGCTTTCTATGTGATTTTCAACTCTACTTTTTAAAGCTACTTTCTCTCCTGAGTTTTGCTAGCTTGCATTTCATCAACGATCTGAGTTCCTTTTGTAGAAAGACTGTGTTGTATATCATTTCTTTGAGTCCACGGATCACCATTTGTCCAGCTCTCCTTCTGAGATGTTGAGTAATTCTTCTTGGTGCATATCCTTAGTAGCTTTTGCTTACATAGCTTTCCCTCCTCCTGATGTTTACTTTTATTTTTTTAAGTTTTTCAGTGTGTTTGCACAGGGCACACGGCTGACTCCTCTCACACTATTCCTCCTCTTTAAATGGGGGTATTTATTTACTGAGAACAGTGTGGGGGACATGGAGCAGGGCTCAGAGGCTGGGTTGGGAAGCCCACACATTCGTTCAGAGTTGTGGCCTCAGGGGTTCTCTCACCAAGGCTATTTCCTGTGCTCAAGGGCATGTGGCACTTCAATGTTCAATGTTGGAGAGGCCGACAGGACCCTGTACCAGGCTCCCTGTGCTGAGCTCAGGGGTCACCGCTTACTCACACGTCACCTCACCTCACCTCCCATGGTCTCCCTCAGTGAGGAGGTCAGACCTCGGACAAGAAAAATGAATTTCTTGGTTTCCCCACCATGTTCCCCTCCCCTTCCATTTGAATCAAACAGGACCTGCACAGCAACGCTTCTACTTCTCTCAGGACACCCCATCCTCACTTCTGGTCTCTCTAATCACCCTCCTCTAATTCAGGAGGATGAACCTTAGTTTCAGAGCAAGTAGATTCTACCTGAAGTCTGATGAGAGAGGTGCCAGCCTTGCCACCTCTCATGCTTTGTTCAGAAACCAGAGAGGTGATCTGGGGATGTGGATATGTCCTTGCTCCCTCGAAATCCAAGCTTATCTCTGTTTTGATTTAATTATGGTTGTTTTATGTAGATTTTAAGGGAGATGAGCAGAGAAAAATGACTTT
>NW_017731354.1:9151609-9152633 GCF_001890085.2 Hipposideros armiger
TGAGCTCAGAAAATCTGGTCTTTGAATATGAAGAAGTTTCAAGACTACCTCTGCCATGATAAAAATCTATGTTTATATAAGTCTGAAAGAGCACTTTCATTAAGTAGGAAATAAAAATTCTAAGCGATTAAAGAAGCTCTGTACATCCTTTGGGTGGCAATGGCTTTTTACTTTCTTAGTACATAAAATAATGATGCCTTTTACAATTGATGGAGTCAATGAAATTCAATAAAATGCAGTAATAAAGGTTAACACTGTTTATCACCTCCCATTCCCCACCCCCACCCCATACAACACAGGATATCCTCTGCTCCATCTTAAGCATCTAGCTAGAGCTTAATAAAAACTTCTGGAATTGACTTGGATGAAAAACCAGGCACCTCCAAGTGGTAATCACACTATTCAATGTCGGGAGGGAAATGTGTTTGGGGCACTCAGAAAATAAATCATCAAGTGAACACCCAGGAGGGAGTCTGAGTCAATACGGGAGGATAATTTATTGAAATATTAATTAGCGTTTGTTCTCCTTCTATCTTCCCTTTCGAGCAGGTAGGCGGGCTCTGTAATTCTTGGCCTCAGGAGTTTGAGCAGGGCTGCAAACAGAAGCCGCCTGAAGTTAAAGGCTCTTCTGATCTTTTGGAAAAAGTCGTTATTGAAAAGAGGGGTGAGGGTGAGCTAGTCATGCCTCAGAGGGGCCTTGTGGAGCAGGGAGCTGGCCTGAGGCTGGGGTGGGGACTTGTGGGGACTGCTGGAAATCAGGGCCTGTGCCCACGGATGTGAAATCCCAGCAGGCCCTGGCTGCCCTCCTGGCCCAGCTCCGGAGGCTGGACCCCAGGCCCACAGCTCTCAGCCTCCCCAAGGTTCCTGGGTCTCGTGCATGGAAGAGGAGCTATGGGGCCTGGGAGCCTGAGGCAGCCTTGCAGCCTGACACAGGAGGACCCTTGCACTGTGCCAGGTCCTGGATGTCAGCCCCTCTCAGGAGGTGAGTGAGGTAGGGAACTCCATTTAACTGAAGTGACAGATC
>NW_017731354.1:9158358-9161119 GCF_001890085.2 Hipposideros armiger
GCTCCAGGTGAGGAGCTCCAGGTGAGGGGCTCCAGGTGAGGGCACACAGGCATATCATGCAGACCCTACGGGACCTTACTAAGGACATGATACTTGTCCTAGGTGCCATGTGAAGCTGCCGGAAGGTACTGGCATGCTGTCAAAGAGGACACCTTTGGTAAATATCACCAGCAAACACTGCATCAACAGCACGTACCCCCTGATGTGATGTACCAAGAAGGACACATCATTTTTGTGGTATTGGTGCCAAAAAGTGTATAACCTCAATCCAATCATAAGAAAATATTAGACAAATCCAAATTAATAGACATTCCACATAAGGCCTGACTGGTGCTCTTCAAAAGTCATAAAAGACTGAGGATTGCCACAGATAACAAGCTAAGGAAACTCAAAACCAAAATGCCGTGTGGGAGCCTAAATTGAACCCTGGAATGGAAAAAGCACAGTAGGGGGAAAACTGGTCAACGTTGAGTGGGTCTGTAGTTTAATTAATAGTTTTGTGTTAATGTTATTACCTAGCTTTGATCGTTGTACTTTGGTTCTATAAGCTGTTAATATTAGGGAAAGCTGGGTGGAAGGTATATGTGAACTCTTGTATTATTTTTGTATCTTTTCTCTAAGTCTATAATTATTTTAAAATAAACAGTTTAAAAAATCAAATAACAAAACACGTATCAAGTACTCCGTCTTTTAAAAGCTGCACGTGCTAGTGTATATTTAGAAAATCTCTGGAAATATCACATAAAATATAAGACTAGTTGCCTCTGGAGNCCCTGGACCCCTAGTGCTGCCTTTTTCTGAGTCACCTCTCCAGCTTTCTCATCAACCCAGTAAGCTCTTCTCTCTAGCTTTCCAATCAATTTCTTTCCTGCCTAGGTCTGTCGTCGGTGCTTGCAACCAAACAATGCAACTGCCAAGGGGGAGGTAACAGCTCACCAAGGAAAGAAAGAGGCTCAGGAGATGAGGGGAGTGACCCGCTCTCTTGATTAGCTTCTCCCTGGTGTGGATGGAAAAGTCAGCAAGACACGGGCCACCTTCGTGCTTTATGTTAGTTGTCCGTCCTTTTTTAAATTGAATGCCCCTCTTCCTAGTTCCTGCCCACACGAGTCTGGAGCCATGGCCTACGAATCTTTAAACCTGCAGTGCCTCGTGCACACTAAGCCTCACTGATGTTTGGCAACTCACATTGGACACAGGATGTGGGACCCATTATTCCCGGGAAGGCCACGGTTCAGCCAGAGCTGGCCATAGGGAAGGGTGAGAGACCATCCCTGGAGGGCCTGAGAAGATGCTGCAGGTCACAGAAGAGACTGTCTGCAGAGGCTAATAGACCCTTACTAAACCTGTTAGAAAAAAGGAAAGAACCTTAGAATCCATTTAGTCCCGGGATTACAAACACTTGGCTTGCAGGATGCCTTGCCCACAGTCATGGCAGACATCACTAATCAATTGTTGCACTCCCTCGCTCTGAACCCAGCCATGGTTTCAGAATCCTTCCCGATGCAAGGTTCCATGCAGTGCCTACTAATTGAGCTAAATTAGCAGAAAACTTATTCATCTTCAATGATTGTGTCTAAACTTCCCCTTTGACACATAGACTAAGAAGAGAAAGGACATATTGCAAAGTCATTCAACACACTGTGGTAGACTCAGTCCCCTGGATCCTAGCCTCTGGTGCTTCCCAGCACCCCACCAGGGCTCTGGAGGGGTGGGGGGGGCTGCTTTCTTGTGAGGTGTTCTTTGCCCTTACATTTCTGCACTTGCCATCCCACCAAGCCCTAAAGATTGTAGTGTTTATTTTAGCGAACGCACAAATCTGGTCTCTAAAGGATGAACATTAATAAAATATGTGCTCTAACTCTATGTAACAAGGAAAATATAGAATACATTTTCTATTCCCATTGATCCTCAGGCCACTGGCAATGCACCAACAATTGATTTAGCCATTTGATTAGTTTGGGGGGAAAACATTATATTTTAATGGGGTATATATAATTCTAAGTTACTGCTTTGAAGTTGAACCAAATATTAAAATTACCTCTTTTTATGGATGCTGTACAGCTATGAAGCTTTATAATTGCAGCCTGGGCTTTTGTAAGTGATTTGAACTAAGGAGGCAATTTCTGCAAAGCTTATTGCATGAGCCGGGTGGCTGCCAGGCCAGCCAGCCTCTTTGACGAGCAAAGAGGCGTCGATGACAGTGCAGACGATCACACCCTGGGTTTGACCCACATTTCACAGTTACAGAGCTCGATAGTAACCCCCCTGCATCCCTTCAAACAGCTTCCAAATCCCTCACTTCTCTCCATCTCCTCTGCTAGCTCCTGAGGCCAAGGCACCATCAGCAATTACCTGACTTGTGCAGGTTTTTAAACAGGTGTCCCTTTTTTTTTTTGTCCCTCTTGACCCACTCCCATCTGTTCTCCTCAAAGCAATGGGAGAGACTCCTTGAACGATGTCAATCATATCAGGTCATGCCATGGTCAGGTTATTGCTTAAAACCCATCCATGGTCTCCTGTTACCTAGAACGGGGTCTGCAAATTATGGCCTGGGGTCAACTCTGTTCCCTGTTCTTGTAAATAAAGTTTTATTAGAACACAGCCTCTGCTACAACAGCAGAGCTGAGTTGTTGAGTCATTGTGACAGAGTGCTTATGGCCTGCACAGTCTACATTATTTACTAAGTGACCTTTGACAGAAAAAGCTTGCTGACCTCTGGGCTGGAGAACAAATTCGAAGCCCCGCTCCCTGGGCCCAGCAG
>NW_017731354.1:9163964-9166756 GCF_001890085.2 Hipposideros armiger
TTACTGTCTAGAGGGTAAGTGGAGTGACACAGCTCATAATGTGCAAATAAATGGGAACTAAGCTCGTCAGCTCGAGTGGAATGAATTACTGTCGCCAGTGAAATGAAGTGATGAGGAGCAGCTGCCCGGGAGACGGGGAGGGTTCGAGCAGGTACCTCACTGGAGTGGCCGGAATAACACTTACTATGATTTATCAAAGAGCACTTGAAAGCCCCTCGGAGGCTTTAAATAGGCATGGAAAGAGGCTTCGTGGCACTCGGGCACTGGCAGAACAGAGTGATTAGCGGGCTCAAATGCCTGACCCTGTGTGCGGCTTCCTGACGAGAGAAGCCGGAAATCTTCAAAGGCACTCAAGAGACATGGCCAAGTGGGGGCAGTTCCAGGGGAGGGGACTTGGAGCCAGTTCCAAGGGAGGGGCCGTCCTAGGATGAAGCCAACAAGCAGGGGGCTGCAGGAACTGACAGGATGGCACAGAGAGAGGTTGTAGGACTTTGGGGGACGTGAAAGCTGGCAAAACACAGGACAGCCCAGGAGGTGAGGTGTCTTGATTAAGGTTGCCCCACAGAGACTGGCTACATCAGAACTCTAGGCCAGTGGTGGGCCCACTGGTACCGCTCAGAACCATCCAGAAAAGTCTGCCCAAAATTGTCTCCCCTGTTTGCTTGATAGGATGCCTACGACGTCCCTGTAAGTGATGATTCCTTTAGGATAGGCAGTGCTATATCCCAGCATGGATTTTAAAAGAAAAATTCCTTTCAGAGGCATAGCATAGTCACTGATGCCACATGGAAATGAATCCTGGGCAGTACTAGAGCAAAACTGCAGTTCCCTTCCTTTTCCACAGCTCGATGACCCCCCAACTAGGGAAGGATTTCCCAGCCTTGGCTCTATGGACATTNCAGATATACCATGTTTAATAATCAGAAGAGTCAATATTCTTAATGTGCTGATTCCTACCAAATATGTTTATAAATCAAATGCAATTCAAATCACTATCCCAGCAGGATGTTATATAGAAATCTACAAGCTGATTCTAGAATGTATATGAAGAATCAAAGGAACTAGAACAGAAATGCGTAGATCCAGTTTCTTTAAACAAAAATGTTGGCTATTTAAGGGGTGAATTGATCATTTAGAAAAGTCAGACCAATGTCACAAAGAACATGTGTCACTGTGTCAATTTAGGAATGTTATCTATGAGTTAGCTCTGATTCTTGACAAACTCTGTTAAAAAAAAAAAAGAGGGAGACGTAAAAATGTGTGTATGTACTAGAGGATAACATTTATATAACATTCTCAAAGTGAGAAAATTATAGAAATGGAGAACAGATTAGTGGTTGCCAGGGGCTAAAGAGAGGGTGGAGGTGGAAGGGAAGTAGATACTGAGGGGAACATGAGGGAGTCCCATGACGATGGAAATGTTTGGTGTATTGAGTGCACCAATGTCAATATCCTGGCTGTGACATTGCAAGATGTTGCCATTGAGGGAAACTAGCTGATTGGTAGATGGGGTGTCTTTGCATTGCTCCTGACAACTGCATATGAACCTACAATTATCTCAAAATTGGAAGACAAGTTAAAAATGGACACACCCTTATGGCCCACTCTAGTTCCATTAGAAATCCTAAGGAAGTAATTAGACTAATATGCAAAATTCAATGTACAAACTACATAAATGTTCAGAAATAGAGGATGGGTTAAACAGAGTCTGACAAATCCTGTTGGAAGCATATCCTAAGTTTTCAAAACTGTTTTTGACTGGAATTCACACAAGAAATACCTATTATGTAAACATTACAACTCACTATACACCTATATGTTTACACAGAACTTTTGTGTTCAATCATGCAGTACACACTAATAGTTTTCTATTCTTTTCTGTTTCATTTATATTTAAATATTGATCTTGACCCTACAAATTCATTTTCTAATCCACTGTTGAGTCTTGAGCTGCATGAAAATCACGGCCATATGTAGTTTTCACAAAAGATGATTTAAAATGTATATTCATCGACAAGGAAAGATATCCAGAGTACAATGCTAAGTAAAAAAAAGTAGGTCACAAAATAGAATGTAGAATGTTATCCTGTCTCGATTAAATGTGCGTGTGTGGATTTCATCCAAATAGAAAAACAGTCTGCAATAATATACAACAAAATAAACAATAATGGTCATCAGAAGGGTAAGAGTGTAGATTTGTGGATAATTTAAGTTTTTGTCTTGTTTTGTCTCTATTTTCCAGCTTTTTCTATAATAGGAATTTATTACTTATGTACTTAAAAATGAATTAGTTCCATGGAAAAATTAGGAGTAAGAGTATACAGTCTTCCCCGAAACGAGTGAATATGATTGTTTAGTCTCAGAACAAGAACCTGACAACCATGCTCAATTCAGAAAGCCCAACCAGGTGTGGGCTCAGGCCTCAGCCAGTCAACATCTAATCTAAGAGCTGGAGCTCGGGGCTCTGGCCTGTGGTGTCTTTCCCCTTCCTTCCTCCCTCTCCACCATCCCTTCCCTCTCTCTTTCTTTCTTGCTCCCAACAAACACTTATGGAGTATTACTTTATGCAAAGCACTGAGGACTGACTAAGGACCATTAATACTCTGAGACATAGTAAGCGCTGAGATGAGCTTGCCAATGGGCACAGCAGGGGAGACCTGATCCAACACAGGGGCCTCAGGTCTATGGGATGAGGCATTTGGGGAAAAGAGCTGGTACTGGGTTTTTAAAGTCAAGAACCTCAAAAGGTTCCCTAGTCCAAGTTCAGCTTGGGACCGCTGCTGAGCCTGGCA
>NW_017731354.1:9170441-9178473 GCF_001890085.2 Hipposideros armiger
CTATGCATGGTCTTATTCAATCTGCATGGTAGCTCCCGGTATTTTCCCAACATCCAACAGGTAAACTGAGGCTCAGAGAAGCAACGTCATGTGCTCCGGACACATAGGTCATACAGGTCAGAGCCAGGATTTAAACGTGGTCTCTCTGGTGTGTCTCCAGCACTGAAAAAGGAACTCTAGGCAAGCAGGAACCCTGGTCCTTTTGTTGGTTTTCTGTCTTCCCATGACTAGCCTGACGCCTGCCGTACTCATAGGTAATGGGAATGATTTTTGGAACTATGAACTCAACATAGTTTTATATGCTGCCTTCCCCCCCGAACATTCCTCCCTACTTTCACCAAAACAATATGGCTCCTTGGGAGCAGGAGAACCAAGGTTCCCCCTAGAGAGAGATTGATATGGGGAAGGAGGCATCCGGACACACAGGAAGGAGAGGAATGGCAGCCTTCCTGCCCTGGGCAGTGTGAGAGGCAGAAGGACGGAGGTCAGGATACTAACCGTGCACCACTCTTTATATGTATTAACTACAGGTATGTAAGTTACGTACTAGTTTACGCATATTGAAGTTCTATGCATTTTACGTGTATTAATTAATTTAATACAATTGTTATGCCATCTAATACATGAGGTAACTGAGGCTCTGGAAGGTTAAAGATCTTGTTGAATTTGAAGCCAGGTCCAGTAGTTCCAACTACTGTTACCCACAGTGCTATTCTGGAATAGAAGATAGTGTTAAACTAGAAGACAAATAGCAGACAGCTCCCTCTGGACCAAAATCTCAAAGGTGAGGGTGTAGGATTGAGGAGTTGAAATTGAGAGGGCTGGTGCTCCAATTCCCATTTGGAAGTCAAGATAACTAAATAGCAGTGTGCCTGTCCCAATGTGGGGTAATGTAGTAGAATTCAAATGGAGGTACAACGTAGTCAGGTAGAGAGAGGCCCGCGTCAGCGAGCTGAGTCTCACCTCCCACTGGCCACTGCAGGGGTCCAGACTTTCCAGTGGGGAGGGTGAAACTTGACCAGTGGACCACGTTGTTATGGGCTGAATTGTGTCTTCTCAAATCCATACGTTATAAATCCTAAGCCCTCCGTACCTCAGAACATGAAAGTATTTGGAGATCAGATCTTTAAAGAGATGGTTGAGCTACAAAGGTCAATTTTGGACCATAATCCAATGTGACTGGTGTTCTTATAAGAAGAGGATATTCGGATACACAGAGATACCAGGAATTCACACACACAGAGAAAGGCCATGTTGAGGACACAGCAAGGAGGTGGCCGTCTGCAAGCCAAGGAGAGAGGCCTCAGGAGAAACCAAACCTGCCAACACCTAGATCTTGAACTTCCAGCCTCCACTGTGAAGAGATAAATCTGTTGTGTAAGCCACCCGGTCTGTGGGATTTTGTTGTGGCAGCCCAAGGTGACTAGTGCATACCGCAGCGGGGAGGCTGCCAGGTAAGAAAAAGGCGACCTCGTGGCGGAGGCCTTTGAGTGGGCAGTGTAAGTCCAGGCCAAGCTGGAGGGTGTGGCTGAGGCTCTGGAGATCCACCGACCAACACAGCCAAGACAGGGTTGGCTGGGGAAAGGGTACTGAGTGGGGCCTGGATATGAGTTTCTGTCCTAGCAGGCGACATGTTTCCAGGCGACTACTGGCTAAATCTTGTCTTTCACAGCATGGTTCTAGCCTCACTCCTGCGCCCTGTGCTCTAGGAGCCAGGCTCATTCACCAAGAAAGAGCAAGTCCTGATGGGCAGGAAGAGGAGGGCTGAGGAAGCTGAGTGGTGGGAGGGAGAGGAGGAGAAAGGTGAGGAAGAGGAAAGAGAGACGGAGAGGATGGGGGAGTTAGAGAGGAAGAGAAGAGTGCACACTGGAGGAGAGCCCGAAGTTCCTCAGCCCGAGGCCGTCAGTGCTCTCAGCCCCTCCCCCTCCCTTCTCCACTCAGCCTCTACTCAGAGCTTGGCTCCCTTTCCAGAAATGCCTGACAGTTCACATTTAATTACTTCATAAAAAAACTAGAAAGTAGAAGAGGAAGAGTTAAATGTTCTCCTAAAAGGAGGAAGCTGCAGCTAATCCCAATTAGGAGGAAGTCCCAGGCTATTGAAACGCTACAATCCAATTACATCAGGTAAAATGAATTACTCCGTTAATGCTGACTTATTATGAAGACACCTTCTTATTGCTCTCATTAATAATCTTTAGACATCATTTTAGCGCATATTGGCTGCAATAACATTTCTATTAGCATCATGGTGGAGCAGGGCTGACAATTAAAATAAAAAATAAATCAACCCAAGGAGCGAACAAACGTAATTATAGTTCACAAAGAGCTTTTATGTGTATTTGATTAGTCAATGGAACAGTGCCTCCCTTCTTGCCTTGAATGTGTNAAAAACCCAAAAAACATAAAATAAAATAAATTAAAAAAGAAATAAAAACGTCCAGGGAAGAAGCAGTGGAGATGGTGAGCTGTGGATGGAGTTGGGAAATGTGGAGAAAAGTTGGTGGGCTTGATGAGGAGTATAAGAGACAGAGGGTCAGAGTGGCCCCACCATCATTGGCCTGGATGACAAGGAGGAGCAGGATGGGGCCATACCCCAGGTTCTGATTTAGATGTGTTGGGACAATGGCAGAACCAGAGGGCATCGGGAAGAGTGCCTGCTGAGACTTTCTGCATGAAAAGCAGCCAAAGAAGGTCAGGGCCAGGTGGCACATTCAGGAGCCCCTCCCCAGCCCAGTCTTGTCACCATTAGGGTTCCTGGGGCTGAGAGTGAATGAGGAAGGGGACTGGGCCAGTTAATTGGGGGGAGGTGCGGGCAAGAGTCCCATTGTCTGCTGCCTTGTTTCCGGTATGCATTGCATGTGCCCCTGACATTCAAGCACCCAGTAAGAAAAGCAAGCATAGAGGGTGCTGTCTTGAATACGGAGCACCAGCACCCCAAAAATGTCTCTCCTATTTCGAGTCTCCCTGGGAAATCCACTAGCCTGCTGCTGTTCCCATTTTACTGTCCTCATTAGGAATCGGCATGGTTCCTGCTGCGTTTCACAGCTTTTTCTAGGGACATTATTTCATTTGATTCTCTGTATCCCCTGAGACAGATTATGCTTATCTCATTTAACAGATAAGGAAACCAAAGCTCAGAGAAGTGACTTTCCCAAAGTCATGCAGCTGGCAAATGGCACTTGGACTTCTATCTTATCACAAATCCCATGCTGCTTCGTTAGAGCAGTCTACTTCCTCTATGGCTGAATAAATAAACTCCTAGGCTCATAAAACATAAGCCTGTCCCAGCACCACCACCAAAAGCAATCTAGAAGCTTACGGTAAGGGTCTGCTGTCAGTCATCGTCCAAAATGGTCACTTTCAACCAGTCTTAGGTTTCACACAGGGAGATGCGGTGAGGTGAAGTAGCTTTAAGCATGGGCCTCAGAGGCTGGCATTCCTGAGTTTAAAATCCAGCTCTTCTCCTTACTAATTGTATGCAAGGCGCTTCATCTGTTTGCTCACTGGAAAGCAGGGATATCCCCCACGTGGTGAGGGCCATGGAGACAACAGTACGGAGCACCTTCCCTTAGCACGTGCACAGAGTAGGTCTCCACAAAATGATGCCTGTTATAATGCGTCACCTACATACAGGGCTGCTGGCAGGTTTCTCTAAGGGAACGCTGGCCAAGGGTTTACAACAGAGCCTGGAACACAGTAGGCCCACACAGTTAAGTGTTCATATTATCATTGACATTATTATCAGAACCAAAATTCTCAAATTGCGTGCCTAATAAAGATGTGACTCCTGAGTGAAGTCCTTGTTCTTCCCAGCTGTGGAATGAACCTTGTACCTCACACCTAGGTAAAGGCAAAATCTATCATCTAATTGATGGGGACTCTTTTCCCGACCATAAGTGATGGACCCACGCCTGGGTATTAGGCTGTTTACTTCTTTCCTTCACTGCCTCCTGCCCCTTGACATCCCAGCCAAAGTCAGTAGATGATAGCCTTGAAACTGGACTTTCCTGGGCACTCATTGCCCACTGCCGATTGATGTGTGGGCCTTTCGGGAAATGGTCCCAAACCCGGTGAACATGAGCCCTCTCCTGGCAGCAGGTGGTCTTATTGGCTGCATCTACTGAGGCTATGTGAGATGATGGAGCTGCCACGGTTGGGGCAGGCACAGGGGTCAGGTGAGGCTGGCGAGCTGATGTGGTCAGCGAGGTGAGCCCTTTCCGGGGTGGCAAAGTCATCTCTCCAGCCTGAACACATGTGGGAGTATCCCTGCCCATCACGATGTCTGTGGCTTCCGACCACACACGGGAGGTGGTCAGAGGCATTTCAAACAGGCCTGTCAGGCCCCAGGCCTTCAAGGCTCCACTCACCCACCCAACAGAAAACCATGTGTGTGTCTAAATTTCCTGTGCTACCTTGATGGGTGTCTATTACTGACAAAAGTCAAAACAAGAACAAACACCAGCGGTCATTCCTGTTTACGGGATCCTGTGCCCTGTTGCCTGGCCTTGCACATGGGTAAGCTCATTTGATCCTGTCAATGATCTCTAAGGTGGTTACTGCCACTATCCCCCTCAACAGAGGCTCAGAGGGCTGGGGATCTGGTCCAAGGNTCTCTCAGAGTGTGCTAGAATTATCTGTTGTGGATCTGCTTTAAATATGAAATAATTTTTAATTACAATTTTCTTAATTGAAAGAAATTCATTGTCACAGAAAAAAAAAAGCAAACCTGAAGGAGCTACTAAATCTCCAGCTAAATGTTCATTTGCTACAAGACTTGTTTGTCCCAAGATCTATTTAAAGCTCAGGGGTCAAAAGATTACAAAAGAACATTAAGAGACTGGAGTCATTTTGTTTCTTAAGCTACAAATTTCAACCTTATATACAATAGTACCTATTACCTGCCTGCACATTTATCCTTCTTCCAATTCTCCTGTTTATTTGTTATGGGTTGAATTATATCATCCAAAATCCATATGTTGACGTTCTAACCTCAATAACTTCAGAATGTGACTTTATGTGGCAGTAAGGCCTTTCTAGGGAAAATCAAGTTAAAGTGAGGTCAATAGAGTGGGCCTCAATCCAATGTGACTGGTGTCCTTATGAAAAAGAGAAATTTGGACTCACAGAGAGACACCTACACACACAAGGAGGAGGCCAGGTGAAGATAAAGGCAGAAATGGGAAACATCAAAGATCACCAGCAACCACCAGAAGCTTCCAGAAAGAACCAATTCTACTGACACCTTGACCTCAAACTTCAAGACTTCAGAACTGCCTGACAATAAACGTCTGCTACTTAAATCCCCCAGTTGGTTGCACTTTGATACAGCAGCCCTAGCAAACGAATGCACCACTGATTTTTTTTATTTTTGTGTTTTTTGGTTATCATTATTTTTGTAGTTTAGGTCAATAAGATGTACACTCTCTTCTGGACCATAATCCCCACATTTAGTCTGAGTTTATGTATTGAAATAGGGTAAACAGCCCTACCAGTCCTTTCTATTACTTCTCATTCCAGAATTCTTCTTNGAGAGAGAGAGAGAGAGAGAGAGAGAGAGAGAGAGAGAGAGAGAGAGAGATGGGGGAGCTTGACAATCAGGGAAAGGTCCCAGTCCTAGTCCCTGACTCTGTGTAAGTTCCTTCCTCTCTCTGGGTCTCAGTTTCTCTATTTCTGAAACTGGGATGTTTGAAACTTTATAATTCCTGGATTATATCTCCTGTCGTCTAGAGTGTTACAGAATTGTCCTGCTTGAGAAGACTAAGTATCCCTCATACTGAGGGCCAGGTGGCAGAAGCCTAAGAGAAGAAAAATGGCTATTTCCAGAACAGCTGCTACATGCCTGAAGTTCGGTTTTTTTAGAGAGCAGAGGTTCTCAACTGGAGCAGTTTGCTCCTCAGGAGACATTTTTTATTATCATGACTTGGAGTAGACGGGGGACGGTGGTGTGCTACTGTACTGGAATCTGTGGGTGGAGACCAGAAATGCTGCTAAACACCCTACCATACATAGGACAGCCCTCAGGACAAAAAGCATCTGACTCCAAGTGGCAATAGTGCTGAGACTGAAAACAATGTACACAATTGGAATTTGCACAAGCAATTTGCACAACTGGAAGGATTTCCAGGGCAGCCGTAACAGACACCATACCTTTTTGGCCACCTTGGTTTTTATGCTTCACCAAATAAAAAATAAAAATTCAGCAGAGGATGAAAGTTTAACTTAAATGCAGTAACTATTAAATTCTCAAGTAATTGTCTATATATTCTCAATTAATTATATACATATGCACACATTAGCTTGTGTCCATCAGTGCACTTAGGTCCACCCACTACACAGACTTTGACTCCTTTGCCAGAAAAACACACATGTATATAATGCAGTATATACATATACACATACATATCTAATGCAGTATATATCTACATGCACATATGCCAGTCAGACAATGAAGTTCGTGAACTTTCTACTGTGTATTTGTACAGTAAAAAGTTCACAAACTTAATAGTCCAACCTCCCATTTTGTATATAATGCCTCATATATATGCACACATGTAACGCTTCATACATAGACATTCATGCACATATATAATGCCTCATATATATACATCTACATATATAATGTCATTTATATGTGTATGTATACACACATGCATGTGTGTGTACATATATTTGAAACCTAATGACCTCCTAAGATGGTGTGAAAGAAGGGTAAGGCACTTCAACTAAGGTCATCTCAGATCATTAAAAAATGTGCAGCTAGAAGGTCATTGAGTAAAGTGACAATTCTAGGATTTTGCCTGTGTCTTCTGGAGCCCTGGATTTGATAGAAACCCTTTAGAGATTTCCCAAACATTTTGTTTAAAATTCTTTTTTTTTAAAGATTTTTTATTGGGGAATTGGGGATGGGAACAGCGCTGGGGAATTGGGGGAAGGGGAACAGACAAGTTGCTGTCCTTTTGTTCTTCAGTCCAGTTGTGGAGGANGCAGAGAGGGTGGGGGAAGGGAAGAGCATTCCCCAAGCCTGGTGCTCCCACCCCTCTCCAAGCCCCCCTCTGTACGCCACAACAGCCAATCAATACTGGCTTACATTTTATGAGACAAGGAGTTAACTTGTTCAATTACGGGGGAGACAGCTCTATTCTTTCGTAACAAGTAATCTGAGTAGGGAAATCGATCCTGAGAGGCCCTGTGCACGCTGGCTAATTTTATATTATCCTTAGCCAATAGGCGAGCACAGAGTAATGGGGTTGTTGTTACAGTTCATTATGGGAGGGGGGATCAATAGCGGGACCATCTGAGGCTCAGCACCATGGCTGTGGCAGTAAGAGGGCTGTGGGGGGGCTCGGGATGGGGGAGCACCGCGTCCTTATTTGTGCTCCCAGCCCAGACACTGCTGACTCCTGCTGTAACCCCTAAGAAAGGAATATTCTCAGCATGGAGACCCAGAGACTCCCCACTACCCAAGCCCCACCGCCCCCCAACAGCCAGACTCCACAGAGAGGCCACCATTAACACCCCAGTGAATGCAAAACGGAGGAAGGCGAAGTCCCCATCATCACAAGGCCTGGCTTGTGACCACCACATTTTCCAGGCTGTCCTTGCAAGTGGCTTTGGACAGAACCCAGGTCTGGCCTGGCAGTGGATTCTCCTTGGCATCTTGATGGCCCCAAACACTAATTCCTGTTTTTCTTTCTAAACACACAGCCAAGAGATAGACAGGCTGCCTCTGTCCTCTGTACACTCGGCGACCAGCTCCCCCTGGTTCCCGGGCAGAAATTTAATCTCTCTGGGGCAGTGGCTTCAGTTCCAGGACTAGATCTGACATTTGGGCCATTCCAATTTCCTTCCTTGTCGCAAAAGTGGTTAGTACCAGTTCAGTGTTTTATAACCCAGTCTTGTGTTTTTAAGCTGTGCTTATTAGGTACACGGCAAGCACTGTGGCAGCTTCTTTATGTGATCAGGTTTATCACCAGACTGTTGAACTTGTTTATACTATTATTTAATATCTAGTATGTGTGGACGCTCTGCCAGG
>NW_017731354.1:9182148-9189306 GCF_001890085.2 Hipposideros armiger
CCGTCGCCGGCGACTCATGGCAGCCCAGCTCCAGGTTGAGCTGTTGTTCAGCATCTTAGCTGTAGAGGGCAGTGTCACTGGCCCTCATATGTGTGATCCGAACCAGGGCCCTCTGGCATCCCAAGCCAGCTCTTAACCAATGCGCCACTCGGCTGGCCCTTAAAATTCTTTCTACAGCATAGTTTTAGGTATATTTAAAACTGTAATTTAAAGAAATCCCAACAACTCTCAAGATGTTGGATACCAAATTTAATACACCCAGGACCACCAAATGATTAACTTGCCCCCTCAGGTAAAATCATTCTGGGACAGACCCTCAAGTTAAGCTTCTCTCACCAGCTCTGTATAATCAAAGAGCACTCAGAATTTGCAAGGGAGCTATTAATGACTACTTATCTGAGGGAATTTGGATATTCTTGATACTCAAGGATATTCAAGATAAAACTGGGTGTGAGACTAAAATAAAACTTGTCATTGACAACCATCATTTCTAATTTCAAATGGAGGGAAGTCCATCAAAAGAACCTTATTATACTCCTTGACTGACTTATAAAGATTAAATGGTGCATTTTAACTTTGTATTCATTTTTGGTTGTTGCATAGCACTTACCACAAACATAGCAGTTTAAAACAATATATATTTACAATCTCACAATTTCCATGGCTCCAAAGTCTGGGTGCATCATAGTAGGGTTCTATACTCAGGGCCCCTTTAGGCTGAAATCAAGGTGTTGGCCACAGCTTGGTTTGGGGTCTTTGTCCAAACTTGTTCAGTTATTTGCAGACGTTGGTTTCTCAGCCATTGGACTGAGGTTTCTGTTTTCTTATTGGCTGCTAGCCCAGGGTTGATCTTATGAGGTCTGAGGTTGTACTCCTCTAAGAAAAGTCTGATGTGTTAGGTATTGGGTTGAGCAAGTCCTCAGCCTCTGGCTGCGGAGCTCCCCACTTCCTGCTTCCCATAATTCAGTCCTTTATACAACAGAATCTCATCTTTAAATTTAAATGTTCAGACTGTTGTCTTTTTTTCCTCCCACAACAGAGTTTGCTTGATTTGGCCAATTGCAGTATATGCCCACTCAGCCACATACTATGTGTGTGAACCTTTTAAACCTTTCAGGATTAATCCACTGTTACATAACAAATTACCCTGAAACTTAGTAGTTGAAGACCACAAGTACATATTATCTTAGAGGGTTTCTGAGAATCAGGAACCCAGCAGTAGCTTAGCTGGGCGGTTCCAGCAGAGTCTCTCTCTTGAGGTCGCCGTCAGGCTGTCGGCTGGGGCTGCAGTAACCTGAAGGCTTGACTGGGGCGGGAGCATGTGCTTCCAAGCTCATGCCCTTGATTGTCGGCAAAAGGCCTCACTCATTTTTTTGCCACCTGAGCCTCTCCATAAAATAGGACTACGGAGACATGGAAGATGGATCTTCCCAGAGCAAGGGGTCCAAGAGAGAGAACAAACGATATATCAGAAATAAGGGGGTCTGAGCAAGCGATGAAGACAGAAGCCACAGTGCTTTTATAGCCTAATATCAGCAGTGACATACCAGCACCTCTGCCATTTATTGGTCATACAGATCAAGCCTGGTACAAGGCGGAAAGGGGCGACACAAAGGGGTGATAGCCAGGGATCAGGGAGCATTTGGGGCCATCTTGGATGCTAGCTGCCATGTTCTCTGTGCCTCAGCACTCATCTATAAAATGGTTTAATGGTGATCCAATAAGTCAATATATGCAAAAGCCGTTAGAAGAGTTTCTGGCATATAATAAGCACTGAATAAACATTAATTATTGTTATTATCATGGTCAATTTTATTCAGTTGGTACGTTGCCGAGCACAGGGACTACAAGCTTATAAAGAGCCTATGAAAATAAGTTTAGACCAGAGTAAAAATTACATGTATTAAAATATGAAAAGGAAACTGAAAAATCATAACATATACCAGGTTTCCATTTCTGGCTATTGAGTTTGTAGCAAATCACCCTTCCACTGAGAATAACTAGAAAAATTATTATAAATTAACGTCTTTAAAAATTCTGTTTGAAGGGTTCAGAGAAACACCAAGCAGCCAAGATTTAGAGGGACCAAGATTCCAAAGAAAAAAGAAATTCATTGAGGCAAACCTGACATTCTCTACCACTTTTCCCCCTCAAGGCATCTGCTAGTGCTTAAAAGCAGGGATGGAGAGGCTGAGACCCAACCTCAAGTCATGTCAGTACCTGATTGGATTAAGGTAATGTGATTCTACTCTGATTGCCTAATAAAAGCCAAACTCCCTGAAAGAAGAAAACAGAAGCCAGGACCTCTATGATTTTTTATACACAAGATCTGATATTCAAGTAAAAATTACCAGACGTACTAGGAGACAGGACCAAAAATTTAAGAAAGACAATAAATTTAAGAAAGACTCACAGGTAATCTGGATATTGGAGTTGTCAGATATGGACTCTAAAATGACTGATTTCTATGTTAAATAAAATAGAATTAAGAAACGGAGTATTTAACTGGAGAACCGGAATCTATATCTAATAAATAGAAACCTAGAGGTGGAAAATATAGTAACTGAAATTAAGAACTTAATAAATGGATTTAACAGAAGATTAGACATAGCTAAAATGAAAATTGATGGTCTGAAGGTATATGGGTAGAATTTATCCAGTCTGAAAATAACTGGAAAGGGAGAAGAGAAAAAGCAATATTTGAAAATATAATGGCTGAGAATTTGACAAAATTTGACAAAACTGCAAAAAACATCAAGAGATATGTTCAAGATGTGTTGTGACTGACAAGCAGAGTTAAATGTAAAGAAAAACATACATCATAAAGAAACTGTTGAAAACTAAAGATGAAGATAAAGATGAAGATTAAAAGCATCTGGTATATATCTACACACACACACACACACACACACACACACACACACTGTGTTACCCAGTCAACTGCATCTCAACCAAACTCTTAATTATATTTAACTCATATTAAATGGGGATCGAATGTCCCTTTTCATATGTTTGATATTATGTGGCAAAGGCACCCCCAGCTAGCATGAAGACTATGACCTGCCAATGCTCAGATCTGGGTCAGAACCCCCCTCCGCTCCCCCGCACATCCTATGCTCCCTCTAGTATTCTGTGCTGCCACCTGCAAGACCCCTTACCTCTCTGTTTCCTATCTCCCCACCTATGAGAACTGTCTAACCCGCAAACTTGTTATGAAGATTAAATAAGATGCTACACATAAAAGTGCTGTGTACACTGTAATTCATGCTTTAAAGGTAAGATGCTTCTTCTCCAGGAAGCCCTCTCTGATGTAGCACCTCCCAAACTGCCCTTGGGGTTTAAGACTCCTCCGGGAGCTTCCATTCTACTTATTCTTACATCCTGCAGCTCTGTACTGAAAGTCTCTTTACTGCACTACCTTCCTCCCTGGTGGCAGGGGAGAGCCTTAAGTCTGGACTCAGCGTCCAAACCCTAGCTGTTCTCAAATTAAATGAGTTGACCTAGTTACAGTGTGGTGTCCCTGAATAGTTTACAATTATCTAACATTTCTGGGTGGTTACTATCTGCCAGGCACTAGGCTAAGAGTTTGCAGACAATTTCTTATATAACTACACATCAACCTAAGAGAGAGACTATTATTATATCCACATTATGGATGGAGAAATGGAGGCTTAGAGAAGGGAAGTAAGACATCTAGTCAGCTAGTTAGGAAGCGGAGATGTGATCTCAGTCTATGACCACTGGTCACCACTCTGTCATTCTGTTCTTCCACCCATCCTGGGCCAGCCCCTGTACCCTTCCAAGGAAAGTAGATATTTTTACATCCTCACCTGGAGGTGGGCCCCTACACCCCGCTGCGGTCTCCACACAACTGGGGTACCTCAGAGAGGGACTGAGAGGGACTCCCCCAGCAGCTGGCTGCTCTCGTTACAAAACTGCAAAGGAACTCAGAGCCTGAGGAGCTTGAAATGAATTCCCCTTACACCGACCCAAGAAAGAGAAATCAAGAGCCTGTCTCTTGTTCCAAAGCTCGAGGTTAAAGAAAAAAGTCCCCAGCCACAGGTAGTTAAGTGATTATAAACTGTAAAAATAAATCAGCCTGATATAATTGCTCCAAAGAAAAAGATGACCAACATATTTAAAATGTCTACTGTGCCCCCTTTCCCATCTCCATTTGGCATCCTCTAATTACCTTCACATTTCATTTCCATCAGCAAGATGACCTGTATTTCCTTCGAGAAGTGCCCGGGAGGGGCCTGGCTGAGGAGCAGGGCCCCTGGTGATAAATCAGGCTTGCCATTAGGAGTGAAGTGCTCATCTCGGCAGCGCTAAATGCAGGATTTATAAAGATGTCTCCGCCATCCAGCCCAATTGTGGACACCATAATAAATTCATGAGCGGGTGCCAGGGTAGCGCACTTCATTATGTGCAAGGCTCCTGGCCATTAATCTAGCCGGGCGGCAGGCCGGGTTCCTGGAGAAGAGAGACAAATTTATGCGGCCCAAACTTACTCATTCCATTATGGATTTAATCGGCCCAGGCTCCAGGCTGCACAGAGGCAAGGGGACCATTTTTTACACCTTGGATCAAGTGTTTGTAACTCCCCGTTGTGTCTTATTTCTTCCACAATAACGCCCTAATTTTACCCTTCAAGCTGCTCTCAGGGAAAAGTCTTCCAGAGACCTTCATGGCTGCCACTTACTCCAGATAAAATATTTATACAATCAATTGACAGAGAGCATTTTCCCTTAAATGTTCTATTAACATGGAAATGCTCATATGCAAAATGGGCCCAGGAGCCTCTCCAGACACTTAACCCTTTACTTCACCACAGAGAAAGTTGAAAGGGCGTCAAGGGGAAAGGGAACATGGGTCACAAATTGGAGATGTCTTTATCCTGTTGTTGCACATGTGCCTAGTGTGTGCGCACTGCATTTGTGCACGTTCGCGCTATCATTTCAAAGGGATCAGAAACTCTTTTGGCGTCTCCTTGGAACTAAACTCCGGAAATTGTCTAGAAGCTGCCAGGTCTACGCCATATTTCCACAGTACCCTTCTAAAATAAAAACTTTTCCATTTCCCAGTGCTTATGGCAAGGCCAGCAAAATTTGGCATTTGAGCCACCACTTTTCTTGTACCCTGGACAGCATATTTTTTTCTAGCTGGGCCCAGACAAGACCTCAGAATCCTTCTTAACACAGGTAGATAATATCAATCAATCTTCATTGATAAGGATAATAATAATTCCATCCTTTATATAGTGTTTACCATGAGCCTGTCCTTACTTAGTGCTTTACATGTAGTAACTGATTACCCTCATGTTACAGATGAGGAAACTGGGGTGAATAAGACAGAAGCAGGCAACCAGGAAGGGGTGTGTTCTTAGCCTGTGCAAACTCTGGAGTGCAGCTCTCGAGGCCTTCCATGATACACTAGATTCTCCCCCCTCCCCAAACACACCACTAATACCATTAAACACAGCACAGTAGAGGAGTCATTCAAAGGGAGAGGTAGCACCCTCATGGCATGACTGGGCTGGCACCGCCCCTCATATCAGCAGACCACCCACAGGGGCACCAAGGCTTGATCTTACAACATTTGAAATCTTTTGACCTGAGTTGTGTTCCTGACACCAAGGTGATAATTGACCTTTAGCAGTTCAGACACTTACAAGATCCAGCCACAGTAACACTAACCCCTTCAACAAACACTGGTGTGACCTACTCTGTGTCAGGCATTGTGCCAAGCCTGCACCTTGCCAGGGTTGGGGACACAAGAGTGGATAAGGCCAACACCTTGTGTTTGAGGAACTTGCCATCTTTTAGATAGATAGATGGCAATTAAGAGATAGCTAAAATAGACAATGTAATGAGCTCTATAAGACTTGTTCAAGGGCAACCACAGTGAGATACCACCTCACACCTGTCAGGATGGCTACCATCAATAAATCAACAAACAACAAGTGCTGGCGAGGATGTGGGAAAAAGGGAACCCTCATGCACTGTTGGTAGGACTGCAGATTGGTGAAGCCACTATGGAAAACAGTATGGAGGTTCCTCAAACAATTAAAAATAGAACTACTTTATGACCCAGCAATTTCCCTCCTAGGTATTTACCCAAAGAAACCCAAAACACTAATTCGAAAAAAATATATGCAACCCTATGTTTATGCAGTGCTATTCACAATAGCCAAGATATGGAAACAATCATAATGCCAATAGATGATTGGATAAAGAAACTGTGGTACATTTATACAAGGGAATATTACTCAACCAAAAAAAAGAATGAAATCTTACCATTTGCAACAACATGGATGGACCTGGAGGATATTATGCTGAGTGAAATAAATCAGACTGAGAAAGACAAATACCATATGATTTCACTTATATGTGGAATCTAAAGAACAGAATAAATGAACAAACAAAACAGAAATAGACTCAGCGATATAGAGAAAAAACTCATGGTTGCTAGTTGAGAGGGGGATGGGGTTGGGGGAGAAGATGAAGGAATTAGAAAGTACAAATTGGTAGTCACAAGGATATGAAATACACAGTATGGGGAATATAATCAATAATTTTGTAAAGATTACGTAGGGTGCCAGATGGACACTGGACTTATCAGGGGATCACTTCATAGATTGTGTAGATGCCTGACCACTGAGCTATACATCTGAAGCTGAAGTAGAGTAATGTTGAATGTCAACTATAAATATAGATTGGGGGTGCCAAAAAAAGATGTATACAAGTGGACACTTTGATCAACATTGTTCAAGCAGTAGTTAGCTGTAATCAGAAGTGTCTGGGGCCGGCCGAGAGGCTCAGTTGGTTAAGAGTTAGCTTGGGACCATGAGCTCTGAGCAGCAGGGCCTCTGGCTCGGTTCCCACATGAGCCAATGATGCTGTGCCCTCTACAGCTAAGATTGTGAACAACAGCTCAACCGGCTGTTGGGCTGCTGTGAGTGGCCGGCGACGGTGTGGGCTGCAGTGGGGCTACAGTGGGCTGCTGTGAGCTACCATGAGTGGTTGGCAGCCGCCATGAGCCACTGTAAGTGGCTGTCCAATGGCCAGCAACCAACTGCCCCAGCTGGGAAGAGTGCAATGATCACAATACCAACATGGGCCGGTGAAGTGACACTCTCCACAACTAGACTGAAGAACA
>NW_017731354.1:9189482-9231414 GCF_001890085.2 Hipposideros armiger
TAGTATTACAATTTTAATACAGTTTTCCTTTCTTAAAATGTATACATCTTTTTTGGCACCATACACACACACACACACACACACACACACACACACACACACACACTTTCCCCCATGTGATGTAAAGTACAGCATAGGGAATAGAGTCAGTGGTATTGTAACAGCTATATACGATGTTGGATGGGTAGTAGATTAGGGGAAGTTATCACTGTGAGGAGATGTAAATGCCTAACTGTTACATTGCTTTGTACACCTGAAACTTAAAAAATAAGCAAACAAACAAAGTTAAAAAAAAAAACCAAACTTGTGCCAGGGTTCTGGGTGCACAAAGCAGGGATGAATTCATAGGAGCAAAGTTGAAAGAGGGAAGACGATGATTTTTAGGTGGGCCTTGAAAGGTAAGCAGGACTTTGCCAAGTGCTCGGTGTGATGGGCCAGAGAGAAAGGCATTCCTGGCAAAGGGAACAGCACAAGCAAAGCCATGGGGAAGTGGTGTACATAGTGTGATGTGCTTGGGAGCAGTGAGCAGAAAGATGTCACAAGAGCATCTAGAACTTACCCCTATGGCAAAGATTTATTGATGTTTTAGGAAAGAGAAAGGAGCAAAATAGCAGAATTGAAATCCAGGTCATGCCAAAAAAAAAAAAAGAACAGAACAGAATTGATATTACAAATATCAACTCGTGGACTGGAGGATGAGATAGAGAAATTCTCCAGAATATAGACAAAAGGAGAAAAAAAATCTATGAAAATGATGCATGGCCTATGATAAGTATAGAGGCAATACAAGGAAAAGTGAGGGAAATTGTTTCTCTACTTTTTTGTTGTTGTTGCAGTTTGTTAGTGGGTTTATTAGTACTATGTTGCTTAAGAGTTTTGAATATCAACAGAATTCTCTGGGTCTTATTGCTATCCATAGAACTTAGACGTAAGTCCACGCAGGGCTGAGCAGGAAGAGAAAAGCGAATGTTTATAATCACTCAAAATCATTAGTGCATTCCAAGATCCAAAGCTGAATGTCAGTTATCAATTGCTGTGTAACCAACTATTCCCAAATCAAGTGGCGTTAAAAATCACCTTATCTTGCTCATGATTCTGTGGGACGGAGTTCAGGAAGGGCTCAGCTGGATGGCTCATCTCTGAGTTCCATGGTGTCAACTGCAGGGGCTGGGCTGTAGGATCCACTTCCAAGTTGCCTTCTCCACTCCCATACTGGTGCCTGGAGGCTGGGCTCACGGAGTTCACTGCACTCTCCATGTACTTCAGGGCTTCTCCACATGAAGCAAGAAAGTCATACTTGTTACATGGCAGTTTAGGGTACCAAGAACAAGTATTCCAAGAGACAGAAAGTGGGAGTCGCCTGGGCTCAGCAACTGGCACAGAGGATCTTCTACCGTATTCTGCTGGTCAAGCAGTCACTGAGCCCACCAGGTTCAAGAGGAGAGAACTTAGAACTCCAGTTCTCGATGAGAGGAGTATGAAAGCTTGTGGCCATCTTCAATCTGTTACAGATAATTATCTGAGACTTTTTCTTCTCTTTAGGAAAAAACAGATGAGAATGATGCAAAGAAGATGATAAATGTAGATAAAATACATTTTCTTTCCTAGAAAACTCTTCAGTCCCTTATAAAAATAGATTCCTGACAGATGCTTCCCTGAAGCTCACCAGCCTTGTCTGAACCCCTGGAGAGCCTATGGTTCAAACTCAAGTTCGAGCTCTTTCTTGAAAATTTAACAGTAAAAACTTAATTAAATGCTGCAAGTTGATTCATAGGAAATCTTATCAATAGGTACTCGTTTTCTGTATTTCATAGGGTTGTTTGTGAAAAAAAAAAATTCTCCCTGAAACTCCAAGAATAAGGAAGCAAATATTTAACACTTCACGTCTACTGAAGAAACAACAGAAGCTAGGCATTACTGATTCCTATATCGGCTTGTGCTTTAGCTCATAAGAAAGAAAAGGGTAGAGGATTTACTGCATTTATCAGGAATCCAAAGACTGTTCTCTGTAATCTTTGTAAATGTGAGATTGTAGAATTTCACTTTGAGCTGCGGCTATGTTTTATCAGTATTCAGTGAGCGATGCGTGGTTTGGGAGACATTCATCTTATATGTGTGGGAGCAGAGACCTATTGGAGCAGGCCTATGGAAACTCCTAGGATAAAAATCATCAAAATCCTCCAAAAAGTTTAATAAAAAAAGAAAGAAAGGGAAAAAGTAAACTTTCTAAGTCGCAGGAGAAGAAAGCAGGGAGAAAAATTGTGGAGCTTATAGCAGAAGATCAATGAATGTCATTTAAAATGGAAAACACAAAATAAAATAAAAGTAATAACATGAATGCGAGTTGTGAAAGTAAATTCACATTTCCCCAGGCAACATCAACCTATGCGGGTGCAAATAGGGTTCTGGACACAGTAATTACCAGGTCTATGCTTGGTCTCCACACTCAGGATCCTAGGTTTCATAAATATACCCTTCAAATTGCCAAGGTTTTCTTGAACCCCTGAGCGAGACCCTCTTGGGCTTATTACCAAGTCCAACCAGCTGCCAGGTTACATCCCAGGGGGCTCTGGTGCTCTCCACCAGCACCCACCAAGTCCAGTTGATGTTACTGCTACCTTCCCTAGGACCTACGAATACACAGGGGCACCAAGGTCTTGGAGGCAGCCTAAATAAAAACCACCTCCCCTCCCCAGCCTCTGCACCTTTGCCTGCAGGCAGTTTTTCACCAGTGACTCTTTTCCTGAGAGGAAAGTTGTCCCCAGGGCATAGGTCAGTGCTCTGAATGCACACCCTAGGCTGCAGGCGGGCCCAGACCCAGCCATGGCTAACATGGCTCCCAGTGTATGTAAATGACTTTAAATTCCCTATGAAAAGACTCACAGGTGAGGAGTAAAAGTAAATCTTGACTACGTTCTACTTCTATGAATCAGGCCTAAAGAAAATGAAACAGTGGTTTTAAAAAGGCATGTTATTAAGAAAAACAAAACAGTTCCATCCAAAAAGAAAGCAAATGATAATTTAAGTCTTTAAATTAAAAAATGTGCAATTTTATTATGATAAAAATAAAATTTCCAATGAGGCCATAAAAGGCCTGTAATAACCTTCAAAATATTTAAATGTAAGGAAGAATTTATAGAGACATGACTATGAAAGGGTTAACAAATTTCAGATGTCTTCAATATAGCAAGTAAACTGAGAAAACCTGAATAATATAGTTAATAAGACTAAATATATATAGTATACCCAACTTTGTTCCCTATAAATACTTTTTCAAGTGTTAGTAGAACATTTTCAAAAGCTTTCCACGTACTGCACTGTCAAGAAAACCTCAATGAAAAAGAAAAGTTTACAGGCCAAATTCCCTGATAGAACTAAAATAAGTGGAAACATTTCTAACAACCACAAAGAAAATAATAGAAACTTAGATAATAAATAAATAAGTTAAAAAATTCTCATAAATAGTTATTGAGTCAAAGGGAAAATAAAAACTTCAGTTACAGACTATTTAGAAAATAATAAAATGAGAACAAAACAAAGCTTTGTCAAAGCTTATGGGCTGTTGCCAAAGCTACACTTAGAAAAAAGAAATGTAAAGCAATAAATTGCTTTTTTATTAAACAAGGAAGAATAAAAATAAATGAATTAAATCTTTGCTTCAAGAGCTTAGCAAATGAACAACAAAATACATCTAAGGAAACCTGGATAAAAATTAAATAGATAAAAAGAAAAAAATGATTGATTTAAGAAAGAAGCGTAATATAAATGTATAAGATGACTCATTAAAGCTATAAGAAAAAAAAGATTTCACTCTGGCAAATTTAATAATAAAAAGGAAAGCAAGAATAAACCCAAATAAAACTAGAAATGAGAAAAGCAATGTAACAAGAGATAAGAGCTTTTAAAAAATGAAATAATGAAGTCCTTTCTAAGTATAAAAGTAAAGGAAAGCATGAAAGAAAAAAATTAAAAAGACTACATAAACAAGAAAAGTTTCTGTACTTCCCAGAAATTAAAAATCAAAAGCATATGACAATCTAGGAAAAATATTTTCAATATGTATAGTTGACAAATCATCTAAATTGATGAATAACTTGAGCACCCAGTAGAAAACGGGAGAAGACTATGAATAAGCAACTCAAAGAATTATAAATGCCCAATACATATTTGAATAAATGTTTAGTTTGAATAATAATTTTAAATACAGCAACAAGACAGATATTTTGACAGGTAACAGCTAGAGTTGGTAAAAGTGTAGGCAAGCTGGCTTGGAAATAAGGACCAAAAGGCTTTAAAATATTTATAATCTTTGACTTTCCAATTCTATTTCTAAAACTATATGCTGAGAAAATAATCACATATGTATGCATACGTATATTTTAAAAGCTACATATTCCAGCATTATTCATAAGTAAAAATAGAAGTAACTTACATGTCTAACAATAGGAAATTGAATAAATAAGTTACAGCATATCTATAGCATTGGATATTACACAGTGCTGAAAATTACATTTTTGAAAACAAACGACATACAAAGTCTTTTATGTTTTATTAAGCAAAATAAGGAGCTAGCTTGACAAATAGGTATAAAGTTTATAGACTGAAATGTTCAAAGGAACTCAAAATACATGTGATTTTTATTTTTCTAAATTTACTTTTCTATGTTTTCCAAATGTTCTAAAATTAACTCATACTTATCTTTGGAATTAAGTTAAAAATTCACTACTATATTTTATAAATTTAAATACAAAGTAAATTTCCTCCAAAAAATCTCAATGAAATGGACAGTTTCTAAGAAAACATAATTGATCAAAATTTATTTAGACATTGCAAACCCATCAACAGTTGACTTTGGGAAAATCTTCAGGGATCGTTTTGTAATATATATAAATGTTGATCGCCATGTTGTACACCTGAAATGAATATAATATTGTGTGTCAATTATAATTCGATAAAAAAGGGGGAAAAAATCCAAGGCTAAGCTGTTATATTATAAATACTTTCACACTTCGAGGGGGTCAAATTACTTCCACACAAATACGGTTTCCAAAGTAAGGAAAGCTAGAAAGCTTCCTGGTTCATTTTATAGCATAGCAAAATATGACAAAGATGACAGAAATCTATAGCCCTATCACAGTTGTAAATATAGACATAAATGTTTCCTAAATTAAAAAAAAATAACAAATTGAAACCAGCTGTCTGTTAAAATGTAACTAACAAAATATGGTTCAAAATATTAGTTATCTCAGGAATTAAACAATGGGCTTAGTATTAGTAACATCTGTTAAAACCAAATTTTACATCAATACATCAATGTATCTAAATCATCTAAAACCATCTAAATCATTTCACTAGATGCCAAAAAGGAGTTTGATCAAATTCAACATCTAGTTCTTAGTAATCTGGAAAGAGAAGTATATTTCTTTACTGTGTTAGTCTGGTATAGTGGTTAAAAACATGTGTTCTGGCACCAAAGTTTATAGATATGAATCCAGGCTTCCCTTACTTGCTAGAGAAAAACAACATAATCCTGATTATGCTAGAAGTTCTAGCCTCAAATAGACATATTTTTTTGTGGATGACAAAATGTCTGCCTAGAATATCCAAGAGACAAATGTATATTATTCTCTTGAGGAGAAATACTTGGAGCCTGGGAAAAGACACCAGGTCACTTTGCATTGTATATCATTTTCTACTGCTTGAAAACTTAAAAAATATTTTTTGTCATAAACAAGTATTACCTGTTCCATTAAAAACAAAGGTGGGACCAGAATGGGGCAGCCAACAACATGTTTTCAGGACAACAGTATAACTTGGAAAATTAAAATTAAAGAGGGAAAATTCATGATTTACATTAAAAATTAGAATATACAAAATATTTGTGGATAAAGTGATATGATCTTCTGGAATTTTATTCATAATAATTCAGTGGAAAATTGTGTGTGTGTATGTGTGTGTAGAGTGGATAGAGGTTGGGGGAGTATAAATAAAATAAGACTGGTCATGTATTGAAAAATTTTAAAGCTAGGAGATCATTACTAATCTCTATAAAGAATTAATAATATAAAGTCATGTAAAGAATATGACTTTAGAGAAAACCTAATAATGTATATTATAGTTCCAAATGAATAACTGCAAAAATAATTTGCCTTAATTTCTTCACAATGTTATTTCTACTTGGCATAATAAAAATTAGTTGTTTAAATTAGAATGTGCAGTTTAAATTTGCAAAATAAACATTTTGAAAAATAATCTAAAACAATGAACTGAAAATTATTAGAATCAATTAAAATCCAGTGAGGTACCTGAGTTCATAACAAAATGTATTAAAAAAGCTTTCTTAAATAGCAGCAAAAATCAGTTAGAAAATAGTATTAATACAATGATCTCAACTATAAAACTACAATATACATAATATATTTAAGAATAATGTTTATAATAAATATACAAAACTATATAAAATTATTTTATGGAGGTACATAAAAATTTCATAAACAAAGTTAATAAGATATGTTTCTAAATGGGAATATGCAATATGAATGGATGACAATTATTTTAAAATATATAATACATTTCATACAATTCAAGTCAAATCCTACTGAGATTCACATGGAAGTACAAGGAGGGGTAATATTTGATACAATGAATCAAAGGTTTTCTGGAGGAACAAACAGGTAAAATTATTCGGAACATATTTGAGGGTGTAAAAAAAACAAGGACTGGTTTACTTGACCATGTATTAAACTGCATTGTAGACACAATAATTAAAACAGTGGGATAAGTCTCAGTCAGTACACACTAGGTTCTGTTGCAGTAACAAACAACCTCAAAATATGAGTGTCTTAGAAACAAAGATTTATATCTTATTTCTGATGCATGTCCATCAGCAGTTGATTGGGGGTCTGCTCCATTTCCTTTTACTCCAGCTGATGGGATCAGTGGTGGAAAAGAGCAGAGTTCTGGAAGGTCTCCCATTGGCAAGTAAAGGTTCCAGCCCAGAAATGATCTACCTCACATCTGCTCTTATCCCATTGGCCAGAGCAAGTCAAATGACTCCATACAACCATAAGGAGTATAGTTGACAGGTAGTGCAATCTAACCACATTCCTGGAAGCCAGCAAGCCAGAAATGTTGGTGAATAGCATTAATAACTACTGCAGACACTTGCATAGAAAAGCAAAGAAGTAGCTAACCCACAAACAAACTCTATTAAGTAGAAGAATACCATATGTAACGGAATCATGTCAGAGAATCAAAATGTCAGGGAAAACTGATTATATATTTGAGTTAAAAAAATTTAATTTCTTACCTTGCCCCATAAATAAACATCAGATGCTAAGTATACAAAACAATCTTTTAAAAGGTGGAAGAAACTGGCTATATGTAACTATAGCTATGTCTTTAATCATAGCTTAATCATATTTATATGATTAAAATAAAAGTCTCTCTCTATGTGTGTATATATATGTATATTAATCATATTTATATATGACTATGATAGAAAAGTGACCTTAAAAGCAAAGGAATGAAATTTCAAAAGAAAAAGAAAGGGTTTTACTAAATACATTAACATTTCTTAATGTAAACACACATATAACACACATACATACAACTTTAAAAGTCAGATGATAGACTGGGGAAAATATTTATAACAAATATGCTAATCTTAATAAAGCTTAGCATAATATAAAGAGTTTATACAAAAGAAAAACAGAAAACAATCCCACAGAATAATGGATAAAGGATATGAACACACAATTTGCCCAAGAAAAATATACAAATAATTGCAATCATTTTAAAAAAGTTCAGCTGCACTAATAAATGCAAATTTTAAAACAAGATACTATTCTTTTTCTAAAAAACAATTTTTAAAAATTTTCATTTTTGATGAAAAGTCAGAGAAACTGGCCTTTATGTTCCTCCCTGATAGAAATATAATCCAGAATTATTTTTCTGAAAGAAATCTGATAAGTATCAAGGACCTTAACAATTCTCATAACTGTTGAGCCAGTCATTCCGTTATAAAACTTAACTCTAGGGAAATATCACCCATATGTAAAAAAATATATATATTTACAAATTGATTATCATACAATATCAAAACAAACAAAAAACCCAAGTGCCCAACTACAGAATATTTATTAAATAAATGTTAACACATCCATAGTGTGGTATATCATTACAGCCCTGAACTAACAGTGCTTACAAATATATTTAAAGACATGGCTAACACACATATTTTAGGGTTAGTTAAAAATAAACAGCAGTAAATCATCATGAATTCAATTTCAGGAAAATTGAGGGGAAGAATATGTATGATATGGAACAAAAGTCTAAAGAAAATTCTCAGAATCACCATTGTGGCTATCTCTGGAATATAGGGATTTTTTTTTCTCTTTTATTTGTTGTTATTTTCTATAAAAGGCATGTACAAAAAAAAAATCAGAGAAATATACTTTTAAGCATTGAGGATATGAAAAGCATCTGTTTTTGTTTAGCTTAACAAGATCCTAAATATTTTTTAAATGTCCTTAAATATGTTTGTCCTTAATGGTGATAATTGAGGACACGAAAACTGCAAAGAAGTGCAAAGAAGTTACCTGTGTTGCTATCACTCCTTCCTTCCTGTGCCTGTGGCAGACATCACAAATCAATCCCAGCGCTCTTCTCTGCTAGGCCCAGAAGCTCAGCAGACACAGGCACTCTGGAGAGCCACTACCAGTCAATCACTTCAAATTATTTCCCATCTCCAATGTTGGAAAGAGCCCTGAAGTGCTAATCAAAATACAAGGATTCTCATTCTAGGTGTGCAACCAACTCAAGTGAGTTAGTCCCCACTTGGAACCTCAGAGCCCATCTTCTGTAAAGTGATGATTACGGTAGACTGCACCAGCTCTGGGAAATTCTGACCTGGGGTTCCATTTCCTAATATCACCATCATGTTCATCCATCCCCCCAACTCCTCCACTTCCTCAGGTGGTCTTGTAACAAATCATCGCATATCTATGGACATTTCCTTCAGCTGCCTAACGACTTCACGTCTTTAGGCGGTGCTTCACGTCTGTCTGCCCTATAGATGTGGGTTTCTCAACAATAGCACTGGTGACATGTTGGACTGGATAATTCACTGTATGGAGGCTTGTCTTGGGCATCATAGAACGTTTAGCAGCATCCCTGGCCGTCTCTACCTAGTAGATGCCAAGAGCATACCCCTAATCGTAACAAAAACATCTCCAGACATTGCCACACATCCCCTGAGGGGCAAGTGGTCTCTAGTTGAGCAGATCCTTCTCCCCCACAGGAAGAAGTTAGTTCCTTTAGATTCTGAGGTTTCCTGAATGGCATCCCCTCAACAGGACTAGGGATGGAAAAGGGATGTGAGAATGCTTCCCATCTGTCATCTAGGCCTCTCTTTGGGGACAAGACCATGTCTCTGAGGGTCTGGAGTGTAGCCCTGGAGATGCAATCTGCTGTGCCCCACTCTGCCTACCATGCACACAGCAGAGCTGCAAGGAGGCCCAGGGCCTTACATGGAGGGGTGTAAATCACCACTCTGGGCTGGTGGGGCACTTAGCGTAATGGAGAGATTGACTGACAGGTATCGGATATTTACGCTCAGCTGACTACATGGGCAAATCAATCAGCTGGTGGCAGTGTGGAAAGAGGGCCTTGGGAGGAATTAGGCTCCAGGACCACTGTGGCCACTTCCTGTGGATGCCATGGAAGATCCCGGTAGGTTTTGCTGCAGAGTCCTGCTCTGAGGCATTAATAATAAGACTCCCTTACAGTGTCATGGCCTTCCCAGCTGTTACCTTTCCTGGGCAAATCAGCCATTTCTCCATCTCCAGATGGAAACACCGAGACCCGGAGAGGTAAAGAGATAAGACCAACCGCTGGTGACCAAGTCAGGCTGTCTGGCTGTTCAAAGGGTTTCATTCTTCAAATTACACAAAGGAAAAAAAATACTCCCCATTTTTGTCAGAGCCAAGATGATTTCTAACTTTCAGTTCATCATTTTGGGCTGAGGGGGATGTAACTCAATTAAAGACAGAAACATTAAATGCACAGTAAAACTATCACACGTAGAGGATTTATAGGGATATTGATTAACACCATCAGTAAAGTATTTACCTTAATCAATAGGGAAAGGTGATTTAAATGTTTAGGTGTCTCTTGCACTTGTGTCAGCCAAGACTTCCTTAAAAGCATCCATTTTATGTGATACACCCCTCCGTGTCCCCATAGCAAAGTGAATTGCCACAGCTAAAACCCTCCCTTTTCCCACCACCTTGGTTGTCTTTGACCCCTGTTGCAGGTTGAATTCTCCTAAAGGAGATGCTAAGATGACGTTTGGGGTGCAGGATGGTTTTTTAGACTCAACATCCGTAAAGGTCATGGGAGGAAATGGAACTGGCACTGGAAGAAGTCAAACTGTGATGAAGCCAAAGACACAGCCAACCAGGCAAGGAGCTCTCTAGCAAGAACTACCCCCCAGTTGGCATCAGACCCTTGTACCCCTGCCTCACCCAGTTGCACAACACCCCAGGAAGGGCATGACCTCGGGTGAGGTGGCTCTCTGCAGCTCAGGGGCCAACCCTGGAGGAGCTGACTGCTGGAGGCTGCCTGCTGACCTCACTTCCCACAGCTGGGCAGCAAGTCATCCCCAGAAGGGACATCTGGGCAGCACATTTGTGCATCTATCCATTGGAAGTTGTCGCGAGAGGGTGTCTATGGGCCATCCCATGCTAAACCTTCATTGCTGAAAGTCATTGTTCAAAGCAGGGGCCATTTTTAACTGAGGTTGACTTTACTTTTCCTAAGGCACTCTGAATCTCAGTGGACTCTGGGGTGGCATGTTTGAGGTGTAGAAACCTCTAGTCATTTAAGTATTTTGGGAAAAACACTTGGTCAGGAGGGAGCTGGGTCACCTGAACCCTAGCTCCAGTTAGAACTTTCTTTTTGGTTGACCTTTCCCAGGCCACGTCCCTGTTCCAGGCCTCAGTCTTCATAGTTTAAGGGTACATGTTGCCTTCAGAAGAGTGTTTCCCAACTTTCCGAGTCACTAGAATGCTCTTAGATGAGGCATTTATTAAAATTCAAATACCTGAGCCCTTTCTGAAATTTCCAGGGAAGTAGGCTCGGAATCTGACTGTTTTCATCAGAGCCCCAGATGTTCCCTCCTTATGACCAGTTGATGTAAAACGAGAGTAGGATCTCCTGAGCCAGACCTCCTGTATCACAATCACTGGAAACGTTTGCAAGGTGGGATTGTCCAGCCCCACGCTGGAAGACTTCGATTCAAAGTCTGCATTTTAATATAAACAGTAAGGACAATAATCAGTGGAATCAATCAATTGCATTGAAGGCCCCAATCCTTCACCTTTTTTGTACTCTTGTCCTTCTCCTGTGACTTTAGAGATCTTCCCCAAAAGTCAGGGTAGATTTCCCTTCCCCCATGTGATATGATTGGCCAATAGAAGAGGTAGAAGTGACTGGGTACCCATTTCTGTTCTTGGCCTCCAGAGGCCTTACGTGCTTCTACTCACTCATTTGCACTCCTGTCATCAACATGAGAAGTCCATGCCTGGCCTAACCCACTGGTCCCAGGGGAAGGATGAGAATCAGAGCTGCCCAGCTCAGGTATTTCAGCCAAGCTCCATCTAGAGCAGACCCCCAACCCACCTGCAGATATGAGTGTGCCAGCCTAGATCAGCCAACCACCAGCCGACACTCCTGACTAGTGAGAAACAAACTACTGTGGTTGCCACAGCGTTATGGGGCTGTTATGCAGCATTAGTATGGCCCCCATTAATTGATAAAATGAATACAATAGTAGCTAATAGTTATTGAGCACTTACTAAGTTCCAGCCTCTGTGTTAATTGTTTTCTATGTGTTAGTCATATAATCCACACATTAATCATAAGACTTGGGGACTACTAGTATACCCATTTTATAGGCAAGAAAATTGAGGCACAGATTAGCAAAATAACTTGCTCAAGATCACACAGCCAGTCTGTGCTGAATTCCAAGCATCTCACAGCACCTGGATGGGGGGACTGGGTATTGAGCAGTCACTGGCTGGGCTGAGAAGGGGAGAAATGAAGGAGGAGAGAAAGTTGGGAAATATTTTATTGTGCTATGGGTCTGAGTACAGAGAGGAAAAGGAATAATTATTGCCATGATTATAACTATACCACATTCTCAGAAACACAGGTCATTTCAAAGTCCTTCCCTCACAATGGAAAGATGAAAAAATTCAGAGGCTCCATGGTCCTGGGAGACAACACTCCTCTATTTCCTGTTTTGCAGGTCGGGATCGTGATAAGGGCAGGCTGGTGCAGAACAGCCAACACAGGTGCCCGCCTCCTGGAACAGCAGCTTCTCCCAGATCCCTGATTCACAATTTCTGCTCAGCCCCAAATTATTGAGCTATTAATGGGGCCCAGGGCTTACAAATTGCATGCATTTTACTAAATTCCAAGAGAGTTAAGTAAATCAGGTTGGGGTCCGAAGTAACTCATAGTTATCTGTTACTTGGGATAAGTCAGGTAATAAGGTCCTTTGCAAAGTGTGTGCTCTCTGAATCGAGAACAGTTCCCCATCCCCACCCCATGGGGATGCTGGGTTTTCGCCCTTTCTGGACACAGCCCCCTTTTCTAGCCTCTTTCTTGGCCAGCCTTAGCGACTCTCCCAGACGCTTTTCCAGCGTCTGGGCACAGACTGGGGCCTTTCACACTGCCCACTGCGGATGACAACCTTCCCAGTGCTTGTTTCTCCCTCTCGGCCCCACTCCCCAGGGAGCTGGTACTCTACACCTGGCCTGGTGCTCGCCCCTCACTGTAGGCAACCTCTTTGGTGGAGATGCCCAAGCATGGGTGTCCTGGACTACAGGGGGACAGTATTACCCAAGAGTTAGGAGCCTGGACCCAGAAGCCACACCGCTTGGACCTCCATCTTAGCTCTGCTGTGTGCTGCCCTGGGCAAGTTCCTTAACCTCTCCGTGCCTCTACCTCCTTACCTGTAAGATAGGGATAATGACAGAATCACTATGTAAAGATTGAGTTAATTCCCATAAAGCACTTAAAACGGTACTTGGCACAGGGTAGGGTCTGTATAAGTATTAGTATTGCTTGGTGTTGATCAACCCCCACTGTCCTTGCCCACAGACTCCGTGTCTCCTCCCCACCTCCTGCACAGAGGGTTAGGACAGACTCTACTCACTGGCAAATGGGAAGGCGACTTTGCAGAAGGAAGCTCAACAGCTCAACAGACAGGAGACATTAAGCATTAGGCCAGGGAGCTGGGTTGCAAGATGCACCCCCCACACACACACCCCTACTCCCACCATGAACAGAGAGGGGCTTAGAAATCTCCCATCCTTAGGTTCCCAAAGTCTGTACCTCCCACCCCTCATGACCACCTCTCTACCTGGCTCCCCTCAGCCCTGTAGCCAGAGGGTCGCCCGTCGCTGCTGTGTCTCCTTCCCCCGCCCCTCCGGCTTCCCAGGGGAGGCCTCCGAGTTGTCTTGGTCCCTTCTCTCTTTAAATCCGTTCTATTTGAAACGCTCCTTTAATGTAAGCCACATCAAATCCTTTCGGGAAGTAGGAAGACTAGACATCATAAATAAACACATTTGGATTAACTGGGGAGCGGGCCAGGGGAAAAGCAGAAGTATAGAATATTTTTTAAGTGGATGCAGCTTTATTGCTCTCAAGTATTTGCAGTGACTTTTCGGGTGCTGCTGCTCCGTGAATCTAACTGCTGACAAATTATTTCTACATCGAGGTTCTGCTGGGACTGCTTTGTTGACTAAATTAGAGGACAGGCTTCCATGCTAATTGAAGGCCAGCAGTTGTACTAATTACAAAGCAATCCTCGTTATTCATCATTAGTAGGTTGAGGTGGGGTCTGCCTCACTCCCCATCCTGTGCATTTCTCGGGGTGTCCTGACCTCCTGGGCTCAGCAGAGGCCCTGCTTAGGTGGGGCAGGAGCAGCCCCCCCTCCCCCTCACCCGGTCCTGCCTCCTGAACCCAGACGTGGCATCTGTGGCTGTAGGTGTCCTCTGCTCAGTTCCTTTTTTTTTCTGAAAACTTCCACCAGTGCAGGGCAAGGAGGCTGTAGGGAAGTGAGGAGCCTGCACCCATGTTTGTGTTACATGATTCACCTCCTCTTCATTCATTCAACATTGAACACCTACTGTCCACCAATCATAGTAGACTACTAGGCACTGGGGACCCAGCACTAACCAAAATAGACCAAGTCCCCCATCCTTGTGGAGTTTACCAGCTGCTACGAGTGGACAGATACAGGCACGTGTACAATAAAATGATCTCAGATAGCAGTAAGTGCTATGGAGAAAACAAAACAAGGCAACGGGCTTGAAAGTAACTGGGAGCTAGGGGGTGGCCACTGTGGGCATCCAGGAAGAGGCTGGTGACATGGGCACAGATGATGGGGGTGCTGGAAATGGGGAGAAGTGGATGGATTTGACCAATATTGTGGTTGTAGGATGACTGGGTTTGACGATGGGCTGTGTGAGAGGTCAGGGGTCAGAGCAAGGGAGTTTGCCTCTGAAGTTCCCATCCTGTTTGCATGTACGGTTGGTGGTGCCACTGACCAAGCTGGGGGAGAAGGAAGAGGGACAACTTTTAACGGGGTGTTATGGGCTGAATTATCTTCCCCCCCAAAATCTGTTTGTTAATGTCCTAACTCCTGGCACTTCAGAATGCAACCCTGTTTGGAGAGGGGGTCTTTGCTGAGGTAATAAATGAAAGTGCAGTCTTTAGGGCGGGGCCTAATCTAATATGACTGGTGTCCTCATAGGAAGAGAGTACAGAAGGAAGAACATGTGAAGCGAGGAGGAGGAGGCGAGTGAAGGAGACAGGCCTCAGAGGAAACCAACCCTGTGGACACCTAGACTTCCAGCCTCCAGAGACAAGAAATAAATTGAGAAAATAAATCTTATGGTTTCAGCCACCCTGTCTGTGGTGCTTTGTGACAGCTGCCCTAGCAAAATAATACAGGGAGATGGAGATTCCTATCACAGGGGCATGATTCCAGAGGCTGGGATGAACCCATCACTTGTCTGTCCCACACACGCTGGAGGGACGGTGCTGGACGAGGACAGCCACGAGGAGCCAGGGCGGCGAGGTGCAGCAAAGGGCGGAAGAGACGGCACTGCGGGGACGGAAGGAAGACGACGCCCACAGAGCCGCAGAGATGCGATGCCACACCGCATCCTGGGTATGGCGCTGCCTTTTGGGATGGCTTCCGGTCCTGTCCAGTCTGATCCCTGATTCACAGAGACCCTGTTCTTCCTGCTTTGGGGATCCATGGCAAATTGGTTGTATTAATGGTCCCTCCCTGTGTGCACACCCTTTGCTGCGTGGTGTCTTCCTCTGGCTGGGTGTTGAACCCCACCCGTGACTCTGGGCTCAGTCCTGAGACTTGTTTGGGGGATGTTCGCACATAAAACAGTCAAAGCTGCAGAAGGTGCTTGAGTATCCCCACATATGCCATTGCTCCTCCGCTGTCCTACCCGTGAGGAAGGCACACAGGGCCCAGCTGAGTCACCCCATGCTGCCCAGCCCAGGCCACTCTCGATCGACCCACCTGCAGCTGACCCCAGACACGGATGTGAGCTGAGCAGAGACCAGAAGGGCTACCCTGATGACGGTGGCCTAGGTCACCAATTCACAGACGCATCAGCCAAAATCATGCTTTTTCTTTAAATTAATGCTTTAGGTGGTTTGTTACGCAGCGGTACTGTGGTGACAGATGACTGATACAGGTTCCACAGGATGTCTTTACAGCCTTCACATTACATCTCTAGTTTTTCTGCTTAAGTTAATGTAAACCAAGCAATGTCTACTTAAATCAATAGGGACCAATCCAGAAATGAGACTGTACAGAAATGAGCACGCTGGCGTCCACAGACAGAGCAGCAGCACTGGAATGTCCCGACTTGACTGTTATGGCTCAAGCTGGAGAGGAAAAAATACTGAGGGTAAAGCGGGGAAAGCCTTCTCATAGAAATCCTCCAGGGAAAAGAAATATTTAAATATTTTATGAACTGTTTCTTCTCTCTCATCATTTGAACAACAATAAATGTAACATATCAATTTACATTATGATCATTTTATTACATTATAATCAAGTGCCAAGCGGTTAAAGATTTATACAGAGATATTATTATGACTGGCAACAGTGAGGATTAATGGGCAGTGGGTGGAACCACTTGGAGGTGAGGGGAGGCTCAGCGAAGAGACCCCAGAGCAAAATGAGGTATCACGGAGGCCACAAAGATGGAAATGATTAAATGAACAGAAGGACGCGGCAGAGCCCCAGAGTAGGTGCCGAGATGGCGGGGCGGGGGTTTGGGTCCTGGCTCTGTCACATGTCAGGTGTGCGATCTTAGACAAGTCACCTAACAGGACCCCTCCCTCGATCCTGTTCCCCGTGGGTTGACTCCATCCTGAGGCATCTTTGGCCATTTCAGGCTCATCCCCAAAGCCTGTTCGGAGGAAGAGGGGCCCCTTCTCTGATAGCTCAAAGGTCCCAAGGTTGAGTCAGGTGGGTTCTGATTGAATCCACTTGGGTCAAGTGACCATTCTTAAACCAAACACATGGCAAAAAGGCTGGAAAGAGCTGATTGGCTGAGCTTCAGTCACAGGCTACTCCCCTGGAATGTGAAACACATGAACCAAAAGTGAAGCAGGGTGAGCCGCCTTACAACAAAATCAGGGTGATTTTGCCTCAAGAAGAAGGTGCAGGAAATATTCCCCCCAAATTACACGTGATAGGCCCCATGGCCTGGCCCCAACCCTCCCCATTAGCTACTGTGAGCAGGTGAACGTGCTCTCACCCCAAAGTAGATCTCTCTGTGCACAGATCCAGGCTCCACCCCGGGAGCGCCCCCATGGGGAAAGGCAGAGCAGAACCTCCCCGTGGGGTGGGAGGCCCTCAGCATGTCACAGGAGCAGGACAGGGACCAAGGAGGCCCCACAGCAGCATGGTCACAAGATAGGGGCGGATGCCCTTCCTGGCTTTTCTGGAAGGTGGCATGGAGCAGGATAAACAGAGTCTGTTTTTCCTTATTGCTCTGTCACTGTAATCCAGAAACAAACATACCCTCAGATGCCCTCTCGGTATCTTCCCAAAGCCATTATCACTGACTTTACCTCCTCCTTGGGATTTCCTGCTTCTTTTGCTGGGATGTGTGCATGTGTGTGTGTGTGTGGGGGGGAGTGTGTGTGTGTGCGTGTGGGGTGTGTGCGTGGTGGGGGCAGTGTGTGTGTGGGGGGGGCCGCACATGTGCACATTTTCTTTAAGAGGCCATGACTATTCAGCAACATTTCCCAAAGTGTAAGATGTCTGAACTACTGGGGTACCCAGGATGACTTGGGGTGCACACACATGGTGCCTTTTTTATTTTAGTATTTTCTATCCAGTTCCAAAAGTACTGGAAAAATTACAATTTACTGGTGTTATAATAACTAGCATTTATTAAGTGCTTACTATGTCCTGGACACTGTTCAAAGGACTTTCCATGCACTAACTTATTTAATCCTCACAACAACTCTATGCAGAAAGTACTCTTATTAGCCTCATTTTACAGATAAAAAACAGAGGCACAGAGAGGTCAAATAACTTGCTCGAGGTCACACAGCTAATAAATAGTGGAGCCAGGACTCCAACCCAGGCTGTCTGGCTCCAGAGCTAAGCTCTTAACCATTACACCAAACCTGTGGTTTTACAGATATCACGATAGTTATATCAAGTACGCTTTTTACAGTTAAATTAAAATATAGGAAGTCAGTTTAAAGGAAATATTAAATAAACAATGAAAAAGGTACTATGGGGATATGTTAAAACTTTTCTAGGTGGTAAATGGAATTTGGGAACTCCTGAAACATTAAACAACTTGGTATGAAGCTTAAATCCATGAATCCTTAGTGGGTGCACCCATGGCCTTTAAGGGAGCCTGGGAACCCCTAAAATCATGCACAATTTTGTATGAACGAGTGCATTTTTCTGAGGAGAGGGCATGTCGCTTCCATCCTATCTCAAAGGCGTTTCTGATCAGAGTTACTGCTAATCTAGATTATGCGTTTGGGAAATTTAGAAAAAGATGCTCCTTTAGGGACAATGAATTTGCAAATGACGCCACTTCCTCTGGGATGGCATGGCGCTGAGCCAAGGTGCTCAGTTTAGCAAGCAGAGTGTGGGCTGTTCTCAGCCCCTCCTCACCCTTGTCCTAAGCTCTTGTGTTGGGCAGAAATTGCATGATCATTACCACAGAGCTCCTTTTGAATAAAAACTGGTTAAGAACCGCTGCTGAATGTGAAGATAGTCAGGGGTTTTCATAAGGGAGCGTGAAGGCACTTGGGCATCAGGGGATCCTGTCAGAAACTGGAGTGACATCTGGAAGGGGCCGAGGGCTGAAAGGTGTGATATTTGGGGTTGGGCCTCGACACCAATGATTAGCTGGATCACCCTAGGAAAGTGCCCTTCCTAAACTGAGCATCAGCGCAGATGAGGGTCTGCAAAGTGAGGACACAGCAGCTGCTACCTCTCCCGCTCAGAGGGGTGTTGTTAGGATCCAACAAGATCAGGGATTCAAAGGAGACGGAGGTTCTAAAACTCTAAGAGGGTGTATCAGGCAGGGTCTGATTTGGAAAATAGGCCTCATTCCAGGGACTTGAATCAATGGGATTTAATGCAGAGAATTAGATACAAAGGTGGTGGAGAGCTGAAAAGCCAAACACGAAGGTGAGGCAGCTCAAAGATGGCAACAGCAGGGCTGGAAGGACAAAGGAAGTGTGACCGGAGCCCAGGAGCTGAGGTCAGAGTCTGCTATATTGTACGAGCTGGAGACCCAGATCCCCGCTATGGAAGTCACCCAAAGTGGGAGGAGGGTGGGAGAAAAACGCCCTGGTTTCCCCTTTCTCCTACCCTTCAGTCGCCACCAATATGCCCCCCACCCCCAAATGCTCACCCCAACCAGAAGCTAGTTGGCAAAGGATCCTGGGAAATGTGCTTTTTTTTTTTTTTGGTGGAGAATGAAGCAGGCAAGTGACTAGCATTGAGTACCAAGATAATGCAATGGGGGGAAGGATAGTGTTTTCAGCAAATGGTAGTAGAACAACTAGATATCCGCAGGAAAAAGAATGAAGTTGTACCCCTTCCTTACACCATATGCAAAAGTTAACTCAAAATGGATCATGGACCTACATGGTATCACTAAACTATTAATCTCTTAGAAGAAATCACAGGAGTAAATCTCTGGAACCTTGGATCAGGCAATGGTTTCTTAGATATGACCCCCAAAACACAACCACCATCACCAAAAACCAAAAAATAGGTGAATTGGACACATAAAAATTAAGACCTTTTGTGATGAAATAATCCCATCAAGAAAGTGAAAGGTGAAGGGATTAAGAAGTGCAAATTGGTAGTTACAAATAGTCACGGGGATGTAAAGTATAGCATAGGGAATATCGTCAATCATACTGTCATAGCTATGCATAGTGCCAAGTGGGTCCTAGACTTTGTATCACTTTGTAAATTATATAAATATCTAACCACTACGCTGTACACCTGAAACGAATGTCAAATAATATTGTCAACTATAATTGAAAAAATTTTTAAATTAATTCCTGTTAAAAAAAGTGAAAAGACAATCCAAAGAATGCAAGAATATTTGCAAATTATATATCTGATGAGACTGGTATCCAGGATATACAAAGAACTGTTAAAACTCACTAATAAAAAGTCAAACAACCCAATTTTTTAAATGAGCAAAGGATTTAAATAGAAATTTCTCCAAAGAAGATATGCATATGGCTAATAAACACATGAAAAGATTCTCAGCATCATTAGCTATTCCAGAAATGCAAATCAAAACCATCACGAGATACCACTTCACCAACACTAGGAGGACTATAATGAAAAAGACAGATAATGAGGATGTGAAAGATCAGAACCCTCATACAATGCTAGTTGGAATGTAAAATGGTCAAACCACTTTGGAAAACAATTTGACAGTTCCTCAAATAATAGGCACAGAGCTATCAATGACCCAGAAATGCTTCTCCTAGGTATAGAGCCAAGAGAAATGAAAATATATGTCCACAAAAATACTTGTACATGAATATTTATAGCAGCTTTACTCATAATAGCCGAAAAGAAGAAACAACACAAATGCCTAACAACTGATAAATGGACAAATATGGAATATCCATGCAATAGAATATTATTCCTCAATAAAAAGGAATGACATACTGACATATGCTACAACATGGATGAACTTGGAAAATATTGTGCTGAGAGAAAAGCCAGTCAAAAGGCCATATATTATATGATTCCGTTTATATGAAGTGCCCAGACTAGGCAGATCTATAGAGATGGAATTAGATTAGAGCTTTTCAGCAGCTAGGGGGAAAGGGGATGAAGAGTGACTACTTTTGGGGGGTGATGACATGTTTTAAACTTACTTAGTGGTGATGGTTGCACAACCCTGTGAATATACTAAAACCACTGATTTTTATGCTTTCAAGGGGTGAAATTTATCATATGCAAATTATATCTCAAAGCTATTTTTTTAAATGCATTGAGAGAACTGTACATTTAAAAATGGTTAAGATAGTAAATTTTATGTTTTATGTATTATACCACAAAATAAGAAAAAACACATTGAGAAATATAATGTAGAAATGTACCCCCTCTAAGAAATGGAGCTTAACCCCTCTCTCCTTGAGTATAGGCTGGACTTAATGACTCATTTCCAAAGAACAGAGTGTGAAAGGGGAAAAATACTAACTTTAAGTGGAGAAACCTAACAGATACCACCTTTACTAAGTGGTGATGGGTAACATCACAAGTGAAAAACAATGTTGATATCATATGCCCTCGATATCATGCTATGAGAAGGGTACCTCACCTCTGTGCTATTTTCCCCAAAACCAAAACCTGCAACCCCAGTCTAATCATGAGAAAATACCAGACAAATCCAAAGTGGGGGACCTCTTACAAACTACCTGACCAGTGCTCCTCAAAACTCTCAAGGTCATGCAAAACAAGGTCAGTCTGAGAAACTGTCACCGATGGGAGGAGGCTAAGGAGACAAGACAACTGAAGGGAATGCAGTGTCCTGTATTCCACATTAGGGGGAAAATGGTGAAATTTGAATGAAGTCTGGAGTTGAGTTGACAGTATGGGAACAGTTGGTTTCCGAGTTGTGACAAATGTACCATGGTTCTGTAAGGTGGTGGCACTGGGGGAAGCCGGATGAAGAGTCTACTGGAACTGTCTGTACTTTCTTTGCAACTTTTCTGTAAATCTCAAATTATTCCAAAATAAAAAATTTTCAAAATTTTAATAAACCATAGCTTTATTAAACTTCTCTACATTAAGTTCATAGCTTAATGTATGGATATATAAGGCATATAACATATAACCTTTTTACTTTTAATCACATGGGGGGCCGGTAAGCAGTTCCCTTTTCGGATCTCAGGGGCAGAGGACTGAGTTAACTTCATCCTCACCTCCCCACACTTTGCTGCCACAAGTCTGGGCAAGATCCACATCGTTTTATTGATATGGTTATTTGATTATCCCCCTAAACCCCCATTTCCTTCCTCCCCCAATAGGTGGCCCTTCTACCCTTCCTGTACCTTCATGACTACATGTGCCCTTATAAAAATGTATACTTTTTTGTTTCTGCATATTTAATTTACATAAAGTGCACCACATGACGCATCTCATCATCTCTCCTACTTTGTCACCATAACACCACGCATTGAAAGTCCAGCCCCACAGCTCTGTGTATCCCTCATCAGTTATTTCCATTTCTCAACTCTCCAAGGTGGGCATCCTCAATATTCCCAGGGATGAGCCCAGATAGTCTCTACCACCAGCAAGTAAAACACAGTGCATTTCCTCTTGAGACCCCTGTACAATGGCCTGTGTGAGAATCTCCATGGGGCATACACACAGGGTCAGAACGACTGGGCCTTGGGTTACACATACGCTTAAGGGGACCAAGTGCTGCCATGTTGCTTTCAGAATGCTCTCACAGCCTGGCAAGAGCCTATGGGAACCCCTGGTTTCTACTGCCATAATGTTTTCAATGCGTAATGCCTCTATACATCAAAACCTGGCCTTGAGTTGAGGAGTTAACAAGGATGACAATGGAAAATAGTGCCCTGATATTTGCTAAGATGCACGGAGCACTTGCTCTAGACCATGTACTGTTCTAAGCTTTACACGTGTGGGGATAGAGTTAACTGTTGCAACAGGTTTTTGTGGGTAACCGCTACTACCGTCTCCATGTTATAGACGAGCAGACGGAAACTCGGAGAGGTTAGGGGACTTGCCCAGGCGCCCTCACTTCACCGCCATGTTCTGTCGCTCAGCCACCTGCTGGCCCCAGCTCCCTCTGCTTTCCCACCCCGGCCCTGAGAGCCTGCATGTGTCCAGTGCTGGTGCGGCCCGCTCCTTGGCCCGGACGCATGGGCCTGGCCTCCCTGAGCAGCATTTGCGTTAATTCTGAGGCGTAATGAAAACATGAACCACACTCATAATAGTATTAGTAACTCGGTACTTCCCGAGTCCAATTCTGTCATCTCTTCTGCCCCAAAGGGGTACCATGCTGGGTCCTGGAGTGGTTACAATGTTGTCCTGATGTCCCAGAGACGAGGGCCTGCTTCCCACTTTGGACCCAATTTGTAATGCCGAGAAGCCAGGCCACAGGAAGAGGCTGCCATCCAAATAACAGAGGCGGGATGACTGCCCATGTGCCCATCAAGAGTGCTTCGTTAGGAGGCTAATCACCAGGCCACAGGCAGACCTAGCCAATGAGGCTTATCGGCTGACAGAGAGGGGCAGGAAGCCCTCTTTTCCTCCTGGATGTTTTCCTGCCCATGGAAGAAGTCCGTTCCCATTTTTTATCTCTGGGTTCCCACCAAGCCATCACGGTGGGGAGGGAGTTCTGACAGAAAGCAGGTTTAAGCTATCTCACTCCCCTTGGGCCCTGGGTCAGGCTAGACTGCCCTTACGGCCAGGCTTGCAATTGGATGAAAAAAATATATATATATTATATATATCGAAGGCAAAATCCAAGAGCTTCGTGGCAAAGAGGAAGGACCAGTCAGGCCTGAACTAGTCATGTCCGCTCTCGTCTCTATCCTCCTCATCGTCCCCACAGACTTGAGAAATTTCCCACTGGGCTCCTTGAGTGTCTCCCCAGGGCAGAAAGTGGTGGGGGTGGTAGAGCTAGCTCGGGGTGAGGGGGCAGTTTGAAATATCAGTTTCACAGCAGAAAGGCAGCCCCCATTGGCGGCACTTTAACATTTAACTGAGGCTAATTGTACACTGCAAAATAGTGTATTTATCAGCTGCATCTGTCTTTGCCTCTACTTTCTCCTTCCAAAGAGATAAATTACTGGGGCAGATAAGGATCCAACTTTCAGGGCGATCAAATGAATGCCAAGAGTCCTCAAGATAGGAACAGTTTGTGAAACCCAGCTCCTGCCCACTTGAGTGAGCCAGCTAAGAGGGTACACTCTGCCAAGAATGTAATGGCCACATGCGTTGTTGGCCTTTCCACCCCCCCACCGTCCCCTTTGGTACATTACACGGGAGTAAGGGAATTTGCTTTTAAAGTATCTTTTGCAGTCTTTTCTAATAAATCACTCAGCAATTCCTGCTGCTTGTTGTGGTCGGTAGTGTTGATCTCTGGTGAAAGAACAGGCTGGTTTCAGGGCTGGATTTTCCACCAGTCACAGCCTGAGCCTCATGGGTGAACCGCAAATACAGCAAAACAAGATGGTGGCCTCCAGGCCAATGAGCGCGGGGAGCAGGCCCATGGGGTTTCAACTTCTGGAGGGGCCACATGGATTCCCCAGCTCATGATTCAGAACCAGTCTACCGAGGTTGAGCAGTCCCAGTTAGCAAATGTTATTTAATGGTCTGCAACCTCGAGGCCCCAAACACAAGAGTTGTGGAGACAGAGATCAGAGTTTGAAGAAAACCTGCCTTACTCCTGGGAGATCAGGAGTGGGGTTTTGGTGTCCGGATTGTACTGCCAGCCTGTATTGAGGGTAGACCCATATGAAATGTCTCAAGCATGGGAGTACCCCTTCGAGGTGCTACCCACGTTGAAGTACTAGTTCCTGTCAGTCAGGGCTATTACTGCGATCTTTGTCTTAAACGTTCTTCTTTTGTATTTAGGTCATCTCCTTACTCTTAATTCAACCTTGCCCCATTGCGTAAATATGCCCCATCTTCCTTGCCACGTGTCCCTGTGCAGATTAGTAGGCAGTTATCAAATCATGCCCCCTCTCCACACCCACCCCACCCCAATCACCACTTAGCCAAACTACATACATATATATTTAGCTCTTTTAATCTTTTTTCTCATAAGGTTCTAATTTTACATTTTCCAGGGTAGTTTGGATTTGGCAGAATAGCCTTCGTCTGTGAGGAGTAGAACTTAATTATCAAAAGCTGAACCGGAGTGAGCAATCCATCACTGGGTGACACATCCTTGCCTGTGTTCATTTGAAAAACATTTTTTTTTTGTGGCTCTTGGAAGAGGGGGGCAAGAAGCTGTCAGGAAAAAAAAAAAAAGGAAGAAAGGAAGAACAAGAAAAAAATCCATCCTGGCATTCATTATCCCACAACACAACCACATAACATATCAGACTATCACAAATTGGGGGATTAAGAATCGGGAACGTTCATTTGGCTTCACTCTTGCCTTTCTTTTTTTCTTTCCTTTATATTTTGTTTGAAACTAGATCTAAAATGTCTCCTAGCATGTGAAAGTTAGTCATGTAAAATGCCTCCTACAGTAAACATCATCTTTTTGACAAGGTTTGCATTATAATTACGGCGCGTCTGAGTAGTTACTCAACTGTCATGTTCCACTGTTTTCTTTAAGAGGTAGGGTTTTTTAACAGCCAGATAAATGCTCTCTGTGGCCCAGCCCAGTGGCACAGCGCCACCCAGTGGTCATGTTAGGTCATGGCCCCACAGTGGGGCCACATAGAGCTTGACTCAAGGAAGGCCTGCCAGGGAGGGTTTCCAGGGGGTAAATCGAGCATGATCTTGCCATCTGAATGCTGACCAGATCTGCCCAAAGGGAACCAGTCCAGAGGCAGGGGAGTCTGTCCTGTGTTGATTTAAATGAGATACAGCAGGCAAAAGTGCCTAGCAGACGGCCTGGCAACACCTGGCTCTTACTGACCGTGACACAACTCTGAATTCCACGCCAGGAACTCCTCTCAGCCTTGTTTATACCTCACCAAGACCAGTGACAAATCCAGCCAGTCACTCCGGGTTCCCAGAAACCTTAAACAATAGATTAAAATATTTCATCTTTGAGAGGAAAGATGTTTTTGTCAGTTGATTTGTTTTCTAGCCACTCGCTTAAGTAATCAACCTATGAAATAAACATTTGAGTAGTAAATAAAACCTGCAAATCCTCACTCCACCATGAGTTCATCCATCACCACTTTTATCTGTTATATATGGACAACATGACAAGTCGAGGTGGCGTGTTTCCTCCTGCAGGGGTCACTGTGAGTGCTTACATCAGTCATTGCAGCTTCAGCTAATATTTTCCGGAAACATGTATTTGTCATCTCCCTCCTCTAAGTTATTCCAGGTTCTTTCAAAACACACAAATTTAAATCACTTTGTCCAATTTTTTTTTTTTTTTAGTTTTTAGTTTGTTGTACTTATTGGGCATAACCAGAGACATTTCCCTCTGGCACGCTCCCTCCACTGCCAATGGCTGTTTCCACTCTGAGCTGATTGAGTCCCTGGTGATGCACCCTGAACGCCAGATGCAGAAACAGGAGAGTCTGATTCAATGAAACACTAACTCCCAAAGACTGGCCCTTGTGTTAAAAACAAACAAAACAAAACACAAAACTCAGAAGATGCACAATGTTGCTGCTGCTGATGATGAAATAAAGACAGCAGAGGAAAAAATGACTTACTGAGAGCCTAGGCCAGAATTATTCCCTGTGTCTAATCTGTTGAGTGTCTTTTACACAGAACACACCACCTGGTTCTGAAAGGCCCGCTCTCAAATCCTAAAGCCTAAGAACAGAAAAGATGCTAATGTGGATAATGATGATAATGATCAAGCTACTGAATCTTGCGTTGAGCACTTACTTTCTGCCAGCTGCTATGAAACACTTTACACTCAGTATCTCGTTTAATTTTCATAATACCTCTACAATGTGGTACTATTAACATTACTGATGTCAAGGTTAGGAACCTGAGACACAGAAAGTTTAATTCTTTACTTGAAGGTCACCCACTTACTAGGGAGTCACGTTGGGCTCCTAAACAGGAAGGCAAGCCCAGAGGCTACCTGTGTTAGGACGACGCTGCATTGCCTTTTAAAAAATTGACCAAAGAAATAAACGTTTTAGTAATACATAAAACCTGCAGAGCCTCACCTCATAATAATTGACTAAACTCATCATCACTTTTACCCATTACATGGACTTTAAGGCAACAAGGTGAGGAAATAATCCATTTTGGGATAGACAGGGAGCCAGGGTGTGGATGTTGACTGCCCACAGGGAGCAGAGTGGGACTAGGGCCCAGTGTCGCTAATTCTCAGCGTAGCGCGCTTGACCTTAGATATCAGCAGCCCAGCTGTTCGCCAGAATAGCATCCAGGTTCTGGTACCTTCACTTTGACAGCAAATACCTAAATCCTTATTCTCTGCTCTCAGAGTCATCATCATTAGATCCTCGGGAGTGTTTCAAATTTACTCTCTTTTCCCTTTCTCTGGGTTTCATTGTCACCACAAATGAAAACTAATTATAATGTTAAAGAACAACGCTGTGTGTACTACATGACACAAAAACAGGGCCTCAGGGCAGGCTGGATCCGTGAAAGATGAGAGCGTTGTTTCACGACCAAGCCGTTGGGAGGAGGTTCCACGTGGGGTTAATCCAAGAGGGACCTGGAGATGGTGGCACTGATTGCACGAACATCCGCAGCTCCTCACCCCATTAATTCACCTCCATGACGCATCTGCTCCCCAGACCCATCTCTTCTAATCCCACAGGCTACATAGTGCTTTTCTTGCTGGCCTCCCTTCTCACAGCCTCTCTCCTTCTCTGTTCCTCTACCCATCATGTGAATCTATGGGACATACTGCTGCCCGCTGAGTCTTTCCAAAGCCATCTCAGATGTTTTCATTCTATTTTCCAAAGCTCTCGAGGACTCCCCGCAGCTTACAGAACCAAGTCCTAGCTCCGAAATGTTCATTCCCTTCCAGTCCCCTCCAAGCACCTCATGCTCAAGCCAAACCTGACACAAACTGCCCTGCCTCTGGGCCTTTGCTCAGACTTTTCCCTCCACCTGCAGGACTGTTGTATCGCACAACTCCAGGAAGCCCCTTTTCATCAGAGGCAAGGTCGCTGGCACCCAGTGCAGTTGGTCAGTGCACAACCTGCACAGCTGCACCTGGCCCCCTGCTATCTGGATTATACAGATCGTCACACCCCTTTCCTTTTATCGAAACCAGCATTTCTCAATAGTAGAACTACTGGCATTTCAAGCCAGATCATTCATTCTGTGTTGTGGGGAATCACCATGTACACTGTAGGATGTTTAGCTTCATCTCTGACTCCCCCCACCCCCCACCCCCGCCTCCTCCTAGCTGTGACAACTGAAAATGTTCCCAGGCATTGTCAAGGGACCCCCTAGCAGGCAAAATCACCTCTGGTTGATAGCCACGGCTCTGAATCCTACCCAAATTTGAAGCTTTACCCCCAAAGCCACTTACTCCACAAAGCTGAGTGCACTCACTTGCCAGGGAAATACCCTCAGGAAAGTGCCCACTGGTCCTCCAGTCAAACACTGAGTCCTCTCCATTTCAAATTTATATCTATACTTATATCATCTCTCTCCCCTACCGGGAGGAAACCTTCTGAGATCATGCTTTTCAACTGGATAGTCCTCGAGGACTTACAACAGAAGCTGGGCCAACATGTGTCAAATGATTGAGGGCAACGGACGAAACAGTTTGCCGTGCATCCCTCTCACCAGGACAGCAAGTTTCAAACATGCCTTGTGACTGCTGCCGTACCAGTTACATCAAAGCGCAGCCTGTCGCTTGGTTAGATGCAATAGAAACCTAATATTTCACCTGCAACCCTGATTTATATGTAACCACTCTGCTCCTTACTAAAACAGAGCTTGTTTTAGCAAATGGGTCCAGATTTAGTCCATTAGCTTAAAATAAGTGAAAAACTCTAGGGTTTGATGAAATCACACAATAAAATATCATTAAGCAGTATAGCCTGTCAAGGCAGACGGCAGGGTTGAGTTGAAAGTCAGAAGACCGTCTGAAGTGAAGCAAACTGCACAATGGATGGGATGGGGGCAGCTGGCTTTCATTTGGGGGAGGTCGTCAGAGGACTCTCAAGTCTGTGATGTAAATGAAGAACAGAGGCCCTGACAATTTAACTGTCATCGGTAGAAATGCTTCGGCTGGCACTGCCACGGGCTCTGGCCCTTCGCTCCATCTGGGCAGCTCCTGGTCTGCATTATGAGATGGAACCCTGGGGCCGGAAGATGAAAGAACCAGCTAAGACCCCTCAAAGCCAGAAAGGTCCTGCCAGGGTGCCAGGCTGAAAGCTGATGGGCAGCTAGTGTCTCAGGGACACGCTGGGGGCCGCCAGCACTTCTGATGGTCCCTGAGGGAGCATATTTGAATGTCCACAGTGAACTGGACTCCATTTCCTATTTATCAGGCTTTGAGAGCTATGGGCAGCCACTGGGCTCTCCCATCCGTCTCCTCTTTCTGTCTCTCCATGTCCCCTACCCTATCTCTCTGTGTCCGTATTTCTCTCTCTGTACATGCATCTCTCTCTCCCTCCCTCCCTCGCTAAGTTGTCTGTCTCTCCTTGTCACCCTCTCAGCGTGTCTCACCTTCTGTGTCTGTCCTTATCTATCTCTCTGCGATTTCTCTCCTTCTCCCTTTCTCCATGCCTATCGTTTCAGCTCTGTCTCTCTAACTCTGTCTCTTACTCTTCTCTGTCTCTCTGTGTCTCTTGTCTGCTTCTCCACCTTCCTTCCTTTGTCTCATGCTCCCTTACTTCCCTCTCCCTCCCTCCTATGTCGTCTCTTTCTCTCTCTGATCCCCAGAGAACCAACCTAATATAGACTGTTTCCCTGGAGATTCCTCACTAGGTTCCTTGAGATGCTAGCAGCACATGGAAACAAACACCCAGCTCAAGGTTTGCAACATTTGGTTGGCTGTTGGCAGTTATGTGCTATGGCACCTCTTCACCCTATGCGTCTTCTTTCTTTACCAGCAGAACCTGTGCAGGTGGCGGACTTAACGTCTCCCCTGCTGGAGTCTTCAGCAGGGTCATCATATACACGCGTGTGCCCCGCTGCCCACTCCTGGCCCAATCGCTCTTTCCCAAGCAGCCCCATGTAGCTCCTTCTGAGCAAACTGCTTCAGGCAGCTCCAGCCCAGATCAGAACAAACACAGGAGCCAGAATGGAGGTACCATCCAAGACCTAGACAGGAAAGGGCTCAAACTCACTCAGAAGTAGCCCAGCCATGGCAATTATGGAATAATAAAAATGGCGGCCATTGTGAGGACTTGACACAGTGCTGTATGCTTTACATGTGGTGCCTCAGGGAGTCGTCATGGATTTTATTAGTCCCATTACCCAAATTTAAACACTGAGGCTCAGAGAGGAAAAAATAGCTTTCCCAATGTTACCCAGAGAGCAAATCACCGAGCTGGGACACAACCCCAGGATTGGCTGACTCTGAGAGTTGAAGGGAGCTGTTCTTCCTCTCATTTCAGAAAAAAAAAAAAAAAGACCCTAATCACTTCCATTTATTGAGCACATACATGCCAATCCCTGTGCTAAGCGTTTCATATGCACCACCTTGCTTCACACTCATAATGCCATACCTACTATGCTTATCACCTCCCGTTGAGCAGATGAGGAAACTAAAGACCAGAGAGGTTAATTCACCTGCCCAAGGTCACACAGCCAGTTAAGCAGCAGAGCTAGGGTGATGGGCTGCAGGCAAATTAATAGATTCCAACTGGCATCTCTAAATTTATATTTCCGCCTCCACCGAGGTCCCTACCACTGCAAGTAATCCTGAAAATTCGTCATGAAGCTTTCAAAACAATTTATGCAAACAAACCTCAAGTGGGGCTATTTGTATTGGCAGCCCATTTCACTTAACCACCCACAACAAGGAACAGATGGCCGGGGTGCTGGAATCGCCTGCAAAGAAAACAGGAGGGGCAGGGGCCTCAGATGCTGCCTTCCTTCCCCCGTGCCTGGCCAGCTTTGTACCGATTACAGGCTTGTTCTTGTTTATGTCTTTGATTCTGTTGTTATTTTACGTACTTGTGAAACCGACCCGGCATTTCATGAGACAAGTTTGTTCAAAGACCGTTTGCCAACCATCTTTGGTTACCAGGAGCCTGGCTTTCGACACTAAACTTGGAGTCCGTTCCTGATTGCGCCTTCTGGAAGGGGGCACAGCAGGAAGTAGAAACAGCCTGCAGATGTTGGATTAGAGATTGGCAAAACTTTCAAGACAAACACTGGGAGAGTCATATTTACCTGCCTTTTTTTCACCTTTGTTTCCACTGGGCATTTGCCACTCTGTGTGGGGACGAGTTCTGGACAGGGAGGCAGATCCTGGATTCTGGTCTGTCCCTTGCCAGCTGTGTTGACATTAGACAAGTTGTCTACATTCTCTGACGCCTCCATGAACTGAGTGAGGCCACCAACACCTCCTTGGCAGGGCTCTTGTGATATTTAAATGATATTTGAAAGAGGCATGCATCTGAGTGATAAGTCCATTATAAAATGCTATTCAACTCCAATTGTATTAACCCATAATAGTCATGTGACCGTCTCCATCACAGTCTAGTTAATCAACCAATAAATATTGCTGAGCATGTATTATTTTCAAGATACTGTGTAATGGGACTGGAAAAGATTCAAAGAAAATTAAGTCATGGTGTACACTCCAGAGGAAAAGTTTCTAAGACTGTGGCAGATGGCATTTTCCAAAGATTGCTGTAGCAATGCCTCCCACCCCAAATGCTTTTACAGTGGACCTTTGACATTCTTCCCATGGGGAGGTGGGGTCGATGTGTCTCCCCACCTTGAATCTGGGCAGACTCAGGACTCAAGGTGGGAATGGTATGCAACCTCCAGGACAGCTCATAATAGGCAATAACGCTTCTGCCTGGTTCTCCTTGGGCGTTTGCCTTTAGAACCCTGAGCTGCCATGTAAGAAAGCTGATGCTGACATGGTGGGAGGAAGCCCAGTGCACGTGGAGAGGCCACATGTAGGCGCTCCAACCACAGTCAGCATCAAATGCCAGACATGTGAGGAAAGACATCTCTAGGGGATTCCTGCCCCAGCCATCAAGTCACCTCCATCCTTCACACGTGCCAGACATCTTGGCACAGAGACAAGCCATCTCAGCTCTACCCTTTCCTAATGCCTGACCCACAAATCCCATAAACATAAGACAGTGACTGCATTCAGGGCTAAACTGGAGAGTGATTGCAATAATAGATAGCTGCAACATGAAAGCAAAATGACCTATAGGCACATGAAAATTTCATATATATATATATATATATATATATATATATATATATATATATACACACACACACACACACACACACACACACACTTGTATATGTTGATATAGATCCTAGAGAGTAGGCCAGACAGAAGCGAAGCAGAGGGAAGAAGTATGTGGGCCCACATTCCGCCTTTTGAGGCAATAAGGCGAAAGTTAAGCCTTAATTAAACAGGTTTTCTTTGGACAGGGGAGCACAAGGTGAAGGGAATTCAGTTATTAATAAATGAGCCCATAAGTCAATATATCTGTAATGATTATAGTAATAACAATTATAATAGCTAATGATGTGGGGTGATTGTTTTAAATACTTACCGATCGTTGTTTTCCCCTGGTATTTCCTGTTACCCCATGACCCCTTCTTACCTTTCCAGTGGCCCACCATGTGGCATCCATTGCTCCAGCGGAAGGATGTGGAAGGAAAAGCATAGAAAAGGTATTTGTGAACCAAGTGCCTGGGCCCCTAATCTCCTGAGAAAAGATGGTGAGCTGGGGCCATATTTACTGCCTCCCTGACATCAGCTAAATAGTCCCTTGGGTGGAGGAACATCTGAGGAAAAGAGCCCTTCGATATCCCTAGATCAGGGCGAAGGGCCTTTAACTTGACCCACCCATCCCATCCCCAAGCAGGTATGTGTAAGGAATTCCAAGGCTGAAGACACCAGGGTCCCTGCTCACACAGAAGGAGCAAGACTCCAGCATGGCGGGGGAGCAGAAGAAATAGGTGTGTGTCTGGCCAAAGGGACACACAGCCTCACAGGGGCTCCTGTAGCCAAGGACAGTGGGTCCCTCTGAAGCTCGGCGACAGGAGGAAGGGGTGGGACGTTTTCTCAGGAAGGAAGGTCACAGCAGCGACAAGTATGGACACGTGACCAGAAACCCTAATAGGAGGGATGATGACTCAACAGACCAGCAGGGATTGAAGACGGCCGCCACCCGCCCCCTGCACCCTGCTGGGACCGAGAGACGTGGCCAGGGAAGACGGACACCACCAGATTGGCTGGTTTCTAACTCTTGGCTTGAAATGGAGATTGAGCTGTTTCACAAAGCAAGGAAGTTATGCTTGTTGTACTCCGTAGAATGCGTCTCACTCCGCTTACATCCACATTTATTCCATCCACGTTCACTAAATGGGAGGCACCTCACTGGCTCTTTGTATTTTCTCACTCACCCCTTACCACAACCTTATAAGGCGGGTCCTAGTCTCATTTTTCAGAGAAGGGAAATGAGGCCCAGAGATGTTGAGTAACTTGTCCCAAGTCGCTCAGCAGAAGTTCAAACCCAGGACTGCCTGACTCCCGAGATCCTGCTCTTAACACTCCACAATGCTCCTCCGGGGTCTGTTGTCCACACGGGGACTTGCTTCCATTCAGGTCCCTAAATAAATATTGCAACCCGTGTCCTAAAATAAGCACACGTGCTAAGCAGGATGGGCTAGGTGAGGCTGCAGTAGCAAACGACTGAACGTCTCAGTGCCTTAGCCCAACAGAGGCATGCTTTTGCTCACACTGCATGTACATTGGAGGTCAGCTGAAAGGTTATGTCCATCAAACGCTTCATTCCAGGGACCCAGGACGCTGAGGCCTCCTCTACCCACAAGTCACTTCTGCCCACATTCTATTGGCCAGAGCAAGTCAATGCTACACTGTTAGAGGGTGAAGAAATACAGATCTACCATGTGCCCAGATGGAGGAGAACTTGGTGGTGACATTGCTAATGACCACCACATGTGACAACTCCAATAATCATACAATTACATTTAACAGTGGGCGGAGAGACGGTTTGATGTGGCCTCTGATGAAACTTGGCTCCCCACAGTTCAACCAAGTGACAAGACCACTGTCTATTTTGACTAATTTTAAACCTTTCTCTGTGGTGACTTCTCACAGTGTCAGAGCTACAAGGACAAGGAGGCTATTTAAAGGGAGCTGCAAATGATATTGAGAGAAGTCTGAGGTCCTAGGAGGGAAGGGGACCATGAAGGACTGGCACCTCCTTTCTCCTTCTGCAGTCTCCTTCCACACTGATGTGAAGCCATCTCTGCTCAGCAGTGGGTCCCCAGCTCCTCCCCGGCCCTCTGAAAAGTAGATATTTTTCAAAGCCACATACTGTGTCAGAGTGGGGAGCACATTTTCTGCTGATGTTCTAAATGTACCACTTGTCTCTTTGATCCCATCCACACTCCGAGAGTATGAGCCAGGGACGCTGCAGCTATGACATGACTGACGCCGGGAGAATTTCCCAGCAGTGGCTTCCCACATTCCCATCACCCTGCCCAGCCACCAGGAGGACCAGCAGGTTAGCAAGGCTCAGACTGGGGCAAAAGCAGACCCTCTGTTCAGAGATTACAACTTCTCCTGGGGGTTTTGGTTGCATCATTAGCACCCAGTGATAATTAATTCTCTGAAAAGTCTCAGATGTTAATCCCCCAGGAACTCTTAATTAACCCTTATCGGGATTATGCTAGTTCTGGAACTTGGGAAGAAATAGCAGACACATCCAAGTAATGCTGAATTGTGAATGCATCGTCTTTCATGCAAAGGGCTCACTAGTCTTTCATTCATCTAACCATCTGCCCAGCCATCCACCCACCCATTCAACAACAAGCAAATGTACACATGGCCCCTCCCTCATGGAAGTTATATTCTAATAGAGACTGAGGGAAGGACAGACATTCATCACACAATCACACAAATATGTAATCACAAACTGATATGTAAAGAAAGGCACACGTGGATATAAGAACAATTAAAAGGAAACCTGGTCTCGTGCGGAGGATGTTTCTAGCGCTCTCCTCTACTGCCTGGGCCCTTTGGGGTCTTGTGACTGGTTCTGGCCAGTGAAATGTGAGCATAAGTGACCCACCGAAACACACTTCCATGACTCTCCAGCCTCTCGTTCCACTTTGAGGTAAACGTGTTATGAAGGTGGAGCCACCAGGTGGAAATACCCTGGAGTCACCACATGGAGGACCAGGGCTCTGCAGCATTGCCTGGATCTGCGGGGGACTTGGCAAGATTGAGGAATAAATGTTAGCTGTGACGGCCCATCGAGATGTTGAGGTGGGTTGTTACTGCAGCCTAGCCTAGCCTAGCCGACTGACAGCTGTAGGGCAGGAAAGACAAGGGGGTCCAGTCAAACTTCTCAAGGAAGTGGTAATTCTGTTGAAATTTCCAGGATGAGTAGGAGGTGAGTTTACAAGAGAAAGTAGGTCTGCTTCATGAAGTGATCCAAAGTCTCTCTCCTGGCCTCCTGTGACCCAAGGCAGGTCTCTGAACAGGCTGATGCCAAATGAGAGGGTACAAGCCATAGAGATCGTCCCTGAAGGTCTGGTCCTAAAGGCTGACAAAATAAGTCCATGGGTCGGGGTGGCTAGAGGGCAGGGGCACTTACCCTCCAATGAGACCCGGTCTGACGACTAGTAAGACATCAAAACCTGAGGCTTTTGGGTAGGAAAAGTGAGACAGCATGGCTGTAGTGTATCAGATGACGGCCTAGAACCACACTGTCTGGGTTCAAATCCTGATCCATGACTTAATAGCTGTGTGACCCTGGGCAAGCTCCTCAGCCTCTCTGTCCTCAGCTCCTCATCTGTAGGATGGGGAGGATAATAGTACCTACCATCTCGAGTTCTTCTGGGAATTACTTTACTTAATATTTGGAAAGGACTTAGATTGGTGCCTGGTTCAAGAAAAGTATTATGTGAAATTTTGATGAATAAAGTAAAAGAGAACAGATACAATCCAGCCCTGGGCTCCAATGGCCCTTTCTCCAATCTGGGGGGTAAATGTGCCACAGAGTAAGCCAGCCCTGCGAGTCTCCCCATGACTTCGTCACCTGGTGAGGTCCGGAGGTCAGACTCAGTTTAGATGAGGATACCTTTCTCTGGGGAAGGGCTGAGGGGACAGAGTGAAGAACTTTTTCCATCTATAAGCTAAACGCCTTTATCATAGAATAACATTAAATTGGACCTTAAATTTCAGCCAGTTGAACCTCCCCTTTTAAAGTATTGATTCTTTCTAGAATATTCCTATCAGGCATCATTCCTTTGCTTGCATACCTCCAGGGACAGGGAATTCACTACTGTATGAGTCAGCCCCTTCTTCACTTGAGCACAAGTTTTGCCCGCTAATTTCTGCTCATTGGGCTTAACTCTGCCTCCCAAGACCCCGTAGGTGGAGTGCAGTCTCTTGCCTACACTCTAGCAAGGAAAGCGTGTTTCGAGAGGGAGCCACGGCCCAGAGCTGGTAGGAGAGGCCATGGTGAGGGGCCTGGGTGTTAGTCTCATGTAATGGGGAGCCTGGGGATGTTGAAAAACATCGGGACCTCGTCATCTTTCCCTTTTAAACAGATCTCTCTCAGTGGCAGTGCCAGGGACGGGCTGCAGGGGAGCAAGAGTGAAAGCAGGGGACCAGGTGCTCCATGCCTGCTCATTAGTTAATACTGAACACCTCCGAAAGACTTGCCTGCAGCAACGGCCAGTGAGAAAAAGACACTCCTTGGTGGGGCACCCTGAGCTGCTGGACTTGCTTCTCACAGAGCCCTAATCACACTGTGCTAATAATTATCTTGTCTGTCATCCCTCAGAACAGAGTCCCTGGAATGCTACGTCGTACGCGTCACTATAGCTCACGCCCCACCCCGGTGCTTGGGAGTCACAATTTGGGCCATAATGCATGGCTTATGGTCGTTTCTGGAACAACCTGACAAGCGCAAGTCGTTCTGTGGTTGTTGGTGTCAGAGTTCAGGACCATAAAAGCAGGCTTTGATTATAGCTGGAAGGATGTAAGTTGGACAATGAGCAGCCTTTCCCATCAGTGGGAAATCTGTTGGCAGCTCAAAAGCAACGTGTCCAAAGATAGGAGGTGATAACACAGTTTATCACCTGAACTGGGGCACTCGTGTTGCAGACAAAAGCTAAACGAGGGGAATACCAGGCCCACAGGTGAAGTCCAGGTGTAGACTGGGACTGGCCTGGACAAACGAGGATGATGATCACCCTACTGAAGACTTGCTCATTATTTTCTGTGCCTTAAACCAATTTTTTGGCTTGAAATAATTCTGTTAATGGCACCGCCAGTCTTCCACCACCAACCCTCTGATTCCAAAAGCTCAAAATCTTGATTTGTCTTTGTCTCCATTCATCTCACTTGGCAAGATCGATTCACTGCCTCACTGTTTTCCCCAGATACCTCCCACTTCCTGTTTCTTCCAATAGCACCTTCATCTGGGCCTCTGCTATTGTACCTTCTGCCACGACAACCACAGCACTGAATTAACGAAACAGTTATTATGTTCACAGCCGTGAGGGTTGACTTTATGTGTCAACTTGACTGGGCCGCAAGGTGCCCAGATATTTAGTCAGACATTATTCCGAGTTTGTCTGTGAAGATGTTTTTGGATGAGATGAACATTTGACTTGGTAGGCTGAGTAAAGCAGATCGCTCTCCCTAATCTGGGTGGGCCTCATCCAATCAGTTGGAGGCCTGAATAGAACAAAAAGGTTGACCATCCTGTGAGTAGGGGGAAATGACTCCTGCCTGCCTCCCTTTGGGCTAGGGCATTAGTTTTTTCCCAGCCTTTGGACCTGAATGGAAAAATAGGTTTTTCTGGGTCTCTAGCCTGATGGCTTTTAGACTGCAACCATACCATCAGCTCGCCTGGGTCCCCAGCTTACCAACTACAGATCCTGGGACTTGTCAGCTTGCATAATCACATGAGCCCAATTCCTTATAATCAATCAATCAATCAATCGCCTATTGGTTCTCTTTCTCTGGAGGACCCTGACTGGCACAACAGCTCTATTTCAGTACCGAGCACAATACTTGGCATTTAGAGCTTGATCATGCTGGTTGAACGTAGGGCCAGATTTAGATGCGTTTTAAGGCCCTGGGCTGTGTACAGGTATCAGAGTCCCCAACTCTCTACATGTCATTCAAAATAAAAACACAAAACAAAAGATGTGTACGTAAGGCTAAAATTTACTTTTTTAAAAGCATATTTCTAGATTTTTGGATTACAAGAGTCAGGACAAGTCTGTGGAAGGTGAACTTTGAGTTCCCCAGCTTTGCTCCTGCCCTCAGCTCAGGCTTGGTCTGTAATGGGATGACCTCACACTGGTTGAAGGACGAAATAGAAGAAGGAATGAAGGAGCACACACGTGTCTCCAGCAATACACAAGAAAGTAACCTGCAAATTGCACATTATAATGCTTTCACACCTCTTCATTCTAGCATTAGCCTAATTCCAGTGGGGAGCTTTTCTTTTTTTCTTTTTTTGGTAGTACTGGTTACTTGAAACCTGCCCTTTAATTCCTGTGATGCAGCATTTAAGCTAATTAGCTTCTGGATCTGACTGTTCCCTGCTCACCATCTGACCCTGAAACTTGAGCTCCGGCTGGACCCCTCCGCAGGGCTCAAGATTTCTCCCTGTGAAAGCCTCCCCGCCCCCACCCTGCGGTGACATTTGGAAACAGCAGGGAGCTGCCTCCTCCCTGCCCCAAACGCGGTCCCCTCTTTGCGGAACAACCTTTCTCCTGGAAGTTCTCTCTGGAGTCCGCCTGCGGTGGAGCCAGAGAGGGAAACCAGACGCATCTCCAGGCAGTGTGCCCCAATAAGGGCACCAGGCTCTGTACCAGCCACCAACTAATGACTTTCTTCTGAAGGACCAGGGCTGATGTTCACACTTGTACTCATTTCTAGCCCTTTGGGGGCACTCATTATCATAGATGACACAGGTTCTGGCGCCCCTCAGCCGTTCTTGGCTCTTAAAAAAAATAATGGATGGAGCAAAACCCAGCCAGAGTCTCTGCCTTTTGAATCAGCCCAGAGGGAGGCAAAAAAGAAACTCTTCCTAGTCAGGCTGGTGTGTACAACACCTACAGGCTGTGAAATGGGCGGGGTTTCCCCAGGCAATTTCGATTTTTGTTACTCAGGGCTTTTCTTAGGATGTTCTGAGCCCTCCACTGTGCATCAGGCACTCCTTGAAGCCATTTGAAGTTATCTCTAGGAGGCAGAGGACATGGGGTAGTGGCTAGGAGCTGTCCTGGCTCAGATCCCAGCATTGGATCCCTGTGCAACTTTCTGGAAGGTACTTAACTTGTCTGAGCCTCAGTTTCTCCATCTGTAAAATGGGGATGGTAATAGTGACCTACCCTATGGGGCTGCTGTGAGGACTAAATCACTTAACTCTGGCCAAGTGATTAAAATGGGGCCTGGCCGTTCTTCAGAATTTAATGTGCTTAACTTCCTATTCTCCCATTTTACAAGTAAGGAAGTGGAGGAGGCTCTGGGAGGATAGGTCAGTTTCCCAAGGTCACCAAGGTAGGAAGTTAAAGACTCCGGATTCACCCACAGGCCTGTGTGACTTCAGAAGCCACGTCTGTAACTGCTGCCACTCTGTGGTTTAAAAAAAATCAGAGGGAGCCTTGCCTTGGGTAATCCAAGGTCTGCTAGATCAAAAGAGAATGACAGATCTAACATGTCACCGCATTAGACCTGTCTGACAGGACATTTTCTACGTGACTGTTCGCCGGAACCTAATACCTTTCCAAGAATGTGCCCGTTGATTTTAAAACACCTTTCTCCGGGTATTCCTGTTTGTCTTTTTGCTCTGTGTGGGCGTTAAGCCTCTTAGCTCCATGCATTGTCCCTTTTCAATATAAAGTTATGCATCATGTCTCTCCAAGTCTTAAGGCACCTGGAATTGCATGCACGTTTGGGCGGGAGGAGGCCCAGTTCACACAGGAGGAAACTGAGGCCCGGAGAAGGCAAAGGACTGGGTAGGGCCCCCCGCAGCCTCATGACAGGCAGGGCTGGAGCTAGAACCCAGGATGTGAGCCTGAGTCCACGTGGCTCTCGGTGCTGAGATGCCGAGCCCCATTTGCCACCTAATTTCATCCACGAGTACCCCACAATCGTGGCAGCCCCTGTAGAGTCTGGAGCCACCAAACATGACAAAGTCATAGCTCAGTTTGCCTTTTAGTCCATTATTACCACAATAATGCAGAGTGACGGGCACACATCTTGCCAGAGACATACCACAAGAATGCATTTCCCATGTGACTGGATCAGCTGGGGATGGGCAGATCCTGCTGGGCTCAGCTGCTCTAGGCCATAGAGCTCAGCTCAGATCCGCCACTCATGTGCTCCTCCTGGGGCCCCGGACAAAGGGGCAGAAAGTCCAGGATCTCCCTGAACACTGAGAAAGGGAGAGGTCTGGGCCAGAAATCCGCAGGCCTGGGTTCCCTTTAGCAGCGTGCTTGGTTATGTAACCCTAGGCAATCTCCTTCCCTTTGCTCTTGATTTTGCCCTTTATGAATCCAGAGGCATAAATTGCCGCCAAGGAGCTCTGGATTTCAAGGGGAGAGGAGAAAACTACAGAAGGGGGCCTTTCCTAGCTTGGGCAATAAGCAAAGGGCTAGAGGCCCATTTCATATGGTTTAGGTACAACTATAACTGGGTGTGACCGGACAGGGGTTTTGTGCTCTAGAAAGCTCATCTGTTCACCAGGAAGCATGTATTACATCCCTGTGTGCCAGGCAATATTATCCATGGAGATAGCCTGACAAGGAGAGACTGTCTTCCCTGGGTCTGCAGTCAAGGATATGACTGTCAACAATATGTGCTAATGTGGCCCTACTATGCACAGGCCCTCTTGGAAACACTTTGTGTGTATTTTTTTTTAAGATTTTTATTGGGGAATTGGGGGGATGGGAACAGTGCTGGGGAATTGGGGGAAGGGGAACAGACAAGTTGCTGTCGTTTTTGTTCTTCAGTCTAGTTGTGGAGGACGTTGCTTCACTGGCCCAAGTTGGCACCATCATTGCGCTCTTCCGGGCGAGGCAGATCAGTTGCCGGCTTCTGGACGGCCGCTCACTGCGGCTGCTGGCTACACACGGTAGCCCATGGCAACCCACTGCCACAGGGACTGCAGCCTATGCCATCGCCGGCGACTCACAACACCCCAGCTCCAGGTTGAGCTGTTGTTCAGCATCTTAGCTGTGGAGGGCAGTGTCACTGGCCCTCATATGTGGGATCCGAACCGGGGCCCTCTGGCGTCCCAAGCCAGCTCTTAACCAACGTGCCACTCGGCCGGCCCCACTTTGTGTGTATTATTCCTTGAATCCTCACTACAACTCTACAGTGCGTATGTGTGTTATCCTTGTTTCCCTTTGTAGATGGAGAAACCTAGGCAGCAATCATCGAAGTGACTTGGCCAAGGTCACCCAGCTAGAAAGTGACCAAACTTGAACCAGAACCCAGACAGTGTGGTTTCAGAGTCTGTCTCTGAACTATTCCATCGTGATGCCTCTTAGAATGCCAGTGTGCGGTGATAGTGCTGTGATGGTGTGTGTGGGGTATGAGACCACCCGTGCGGTGGTGGGTCTGGGAAGGCTTCCTGCAAGGGGTGACTCTAAGCTGCTGCAGGAAGTAGGAGTCACCAAGGAGAAGTGCACTGGGAGATGGTACCGGGCAGTGGGGAACAGCAGGAGCAAAGGCATGAGGTAACGGAGGAACTAGCTGAGTGGGGGCCTGGGAACATGCCCACACCCAGATAGATCATTTCAGAGGGAGAAGCCATGCCTTCCTCCACAGACACAGGCTCCAAGGCAGCATTTGGAAGAGGTGATGAGTCCTGCCCGTAGCTGTCTTCTGGGTAATGACAAAAAACATGGACCAAGCCTACACCCAGTGGTAGATGTGGAGTGTCCATCTCTGACACTCTCCGCCTCCCTCTTCCCGCCACTGTCTCTTCCTCCTCTCATTCTAGGGGATGACCCAGCAGCTGGGTGTGACCCGGGGTCCAGACCCTTGCAGTCCACATCTCAGTTCTACCGCTTTGCAGCTCCGTGACCTTGGGCATACTACTTAACCTCTCTTGGCCTCAGTTTCTTTGTGTCAAATGAATACTACTAACAGTAGTGCCTACTTCATGGAGGCATGTTGAGGGTGACATGAGGCAATGCACGTAAAGCACTTTGAAGCCTCTGTGACACACAGGGGGCTCTCACTGAAGGTTGGTTATTGTCGGTCTTCCCCAGGGGGATCCGGGTTCCCATTTGATCTCAGTGGCATCCCCACCCCACACTCACCCCAGCCAAGAGAATCTGAAACACTGAGATGTTTAGGGCACAAGATAGTCCTTTCTCTAGTCACTTGCACAGAAAAGTATATCAAGGAAACGGGGTAGGACTCAGCTCCAAGGAACAACTTGCTAATGGCTCCGAGATGTAGAGGAGCTACTCTG
>NW_017731354.1:9231444-9377358 GCF_001890085.2 Hipposideros armiger
TGTGTGTGTTGGGATAAGGTGCAAATGCCCATTTCTTTGCACTTCCAAAACACCTCCTCTGATTACACACAAAGCCAGAATCCAAATGGCCAGAATGGATATTCTCAGCAAAGGGCCCACCCTGACCTTCAGGAGGACACGGGATGTGTCTAAGAACAGGTGAAGGCATGGGGGGAGGGGCCCTGCTACATGGCTCTCTCTAGAAACAGACAGCTTTGCCATGTTTTAGGTTAACCTGGGCCACTCCCAGCGTTCTCTTCTGACCCACCGACAGCTGGTTAGAAAGGCAGAAACCCTCCTGCGCCAGACCTGCAGAATAAGAATCTGCGTTTTAGCAAGAGCCCCGGCCACTCACATGCGCGGTACAGTTTGCAAAGCCCTATTTAGAAAGCTGGACCAGGTAAAATGTGCCATGAGCACTGTAAGAGGAGTCAACGTGAGTCAGGTGTCAGGTTGCACCAAGTTTCCTGTGAGTGGCGGTGTTAGGGGTTTAAGGAGGCGGCGGAAGTAAACCAGGCACACCGCAAGGGCCTGCTTCTGGGATGAAGTAAACATGGTGGATAAACATGAGGGGTCAGGAGGCTGTGACACTCCTTTGGGGTGGGTCTCCCCCAGGCTTCCAGCAGCCTCACTGCCCAGCTGGAGTCGCCTCCCTCTTGCAGTCTCTTTCAAACCTCACTGCGCGTCGAGTGCCTTCCTTAAGTAACAGGATGGTTGGGCCGCCAAAGCTGCGCAGTGACAATGCCCTGCAAGCTAGTTTCAGGCGCAAGGACGCCCCACCCCACCGGTGAAAGCCCAAAGGAGTGGAACCTCCAGGGGAAAACACCAGCCTCTGTGGAACAGGAGACAGGAAGTCTGGGCTGGGCTGCTTTCTCTCTGCCAGGCCTGCTCCAGCCTCTCTGAGCGGGCTCCCACATTCAGAGAGCTTGCTCAGCAGTCGTGTGAAGATCACAGGAGCAATTTGGCAGGAGCCATGAAAACTCTAACGGGGCAGCCACTCCGGTCCTGCAGTTGCACTTCTAGGAATCTGACCTTGCACTCAAAAATACACATCCACAGGAGTTGCCGGGAGGCCTACAAGCAGGGAATTGGGGCATCAACGTGGGTTCTTCACGGTGTATCACCCTAAACTGCATTCATTCTGCTTCCGCACCGGGAAGGGTAGCCATGATGAATTAGGGGAGAACAAGCATATTGCAGACAGAGCGCAGAAACAGTTTGGGTACACTAATAACAACTAGACGTTTTTTAAGGGCGTGGAAGGACACACACAGAGCCAGGTGTTAACCTTGGCAGTGGGATGAGAACAGTGCTTCTCAGTCTTTATTTGTTGCCCTTCAATGTCCCACCCATGAAATTTTAAACACATATACTATCCATCTCTTAATGCACTGTATGTGTATCTGTGCTTTACACATAAAAGAGTTAAATTGTTTTAGACCCCCCAAGAAACAATGTTTGCCCCTTGGGGGTATCATGTTGAGAATGCATAGGTAAAAGGGGGCAGATGTCAGGCTTTTTCCCCTTTATTACCATTTTTGTTTCTCAAGTTTTTTATTTTAAAAAAATAGTAGCAAATATTTATATAGCAGTTAGTACATGCCAGGCAGTTTTCTGAGCATTTTACACATTTTAAATCATTTAATCCTCATAGTGGCCTATAAAGAAGATGCTATATTATCCCAATTTTACAGATGAGGAAATTGAGGTTCAGAGAAGATAAGTAACTTGCCCAAGGTCACACAGCTGTAAGTGATGGAGACAAGATTCAAACCATGGCAGCCTGGGTTCAAAATTGGTGTTCTTAATGAAATATAACTGTTTATCACATCTGCAATGTGAAAAGGCAGAATGGGGATGTGTTTTCTGTCTGTAAATAGGTTAATGTAGGTGAAAGCACTTTTCAAACTTGAAGTGGTTTGTAAACATAAGACTATATTCATTATTATGATTAATATGTGAAGACGACTATTACACTAATAAAATCAAGTCCAAATAAAACCACAGCCAAACTTGGCAATTTAATATCAAGTTGAGAGAAGGGGTGTGGATGAACCTACAAAAAGTCAGAGGCAGAATAAGAAAGGCCCTTTAATTACGATGAACCAGAGCATGGGCAGCTGTGGGGACGAACCTGGAGGCAAAATATTTAGGCAGCTGCACAGCGTTCGGATGGCAGCCCTGCTGCTGGAGTGGCCCAGCTCACCCCCTCCTCCGCCCAGCTCCCCAGGGTGTGCTGCAGCCAGATGGGTCAACCCTCTCAAAAGGCAAGACTGCCTAGCTGGGAAGTGGGAGGGGAGCACGAGAGAACACCACTTTGGCTCATGGGAGGTCACTCTGGTGGAAATGAGGAAAGGGGGTCCAGGACCCCACACACTCAGCAGCACCCTCCTCCCCCAAAACATCATCTCTGAATCTTTGGAATCCAAGCAACACAGTTCAAAAACCATGTATCCAGTCCAAAAAAAAACCCTATTTTACAGATGAGGAAACAAAGGCTCAGAGAAGGGATGTAATTTTTCTACAGCCACACAGCAAATTGGCAACGATGTTGGAACTGGAACCCTGACTCCTAACTGCGCGATACAGCTCTCCCAGGGTTTGAAAAGATGAGCTAGTTTCCTTCCTCTGGGCCACCTTGATAAAATGGCTTATCTCTCCAAGTTATGTCAAAATTATTTGTGATTTCAGGGCCTCTGACCACATCATCTCAATTTTTTTAAAGGTCTTTGTCTGAATCAGTTTGATCTGCTTAGGACCCAATGGGAACTTTTTTTCCGGGGTCAAATTTATTAGTATTTCTTTTTCACTGATCTCTTTTAGAATAACCTTGGGGGGAAAAAAAAGAACATGAAAAGCTGGATAGATTTTCCAGGCACCCATAAGGCAGACACGCTTGGTATCTTTGAAGTTCAAACTGCTAAACTAAGGGTCTCACTAGGGGTGGATTGACCCTCAGTTGTCCAGTCTCCAAGGTCCCCCTCAGCTGGACACATTTGTTGCTCCAGCCCTGAAGTGATCTGCCCATATGACTCACAGATGCCAGAGAACACTTGGTGTGCTATGATAGCCACTGATGTGCAGGTCCCTTCTCTCCTTCCCTGTGCCTGTATCATTAATTGGCTATGGCACTCTTTTGAAGATCTATGACAACCTCAGAATCCTTCTTAACACAGTGCTTCAGCAGCCCATTCCAACTTATCAGTGTTGGCCTCAACATGACGTGCACTTGCTTTTCTTGATCTTGTCCAACATCCTCATTTTATAGGTGAGGAAGCAAAGCCCAGAGAGGCTAATTGGGCCAAGCGACTCGGGGCTGTTAAGAATCCCCACAGATTAATAAAGGCTGGCCATGGAAACCCTACAATTTTATCCTCATCTCACATATTATTCACCTATGTGTCAGTATAGGGGGTCACTCAGGCCCCATGTCATCCAACTTTTGGCTCTACACCACCGATCCTGCCTCACGCTTTCAGCGTTGGTTTGATTCGGCATCAGTTAGGCAATCTAGTTTGAGGTAATAGACCCCAAAACATGATGCCTCAAACACAATCGACTTTACTTGTCTTTACGTAATAGCCACAGGCAGGCAGGTAGGTGTTCCTGAGCACTGGCTTCCCTCCTTGTCAGGATTCGGGGACCTCAGCTTCTTCTGCCCTGTGGCTCTATCAAATCCTGGCTGGGGGGTGGGTCTTATCAAAATCAGTATGCAGCCAGAGGAAGGGGAAAGAAAGCATGGAGGGGCACACAGCTTCCACGCAGCCTTGGCCCAAAACAGCATGTATCGTTTCTCCTCACATTCCACTGGCTGAGCCTCAGTCACATAGCCAGACCTAAGTGTAGGGGAGACTGAAGGGTGGGTTCCAGCTCTGTGATGGTGACAATGACAATTGAGGAGGAGGAGGAGAGCATGAGGAGTAGAGGAGAAGAAAAAGAAAGTGGAGTTTTGGTGACTAGCAAACAGTCTCTACCACAGTCTCAGCTCTCCCTCATGACTCAGTTTGACTCACTTATCTGTCTTTTTCCCTAGTTGGACACCCCATTCCTAGTTCCAGCTTCTCAGAACTTAATCCCAATGACTAAGCCAGAGTCCAACCCACAACTAAGAGAATGATTTGCCCAAGTTCACACAGCAAAATGGGACTAAATCCTGACTCCAGGACCACCATGCTCCAAAGCTTAATTGAAGAAGCATGCTTTTAGGAATAATATCTCCAACACTTAGAAAAGTAAGACACACAATGGCTTGTGTTTACATGAGGGAAGTTAGGCTTTTTTATTATTTTCCATAATTTTCTATGTTGCCTTCAAAACACTTTCCCATAGCCATTCAGTCTTTGGATGGCATGAGGGAATCACTCAGAAAGACTCTCTAATAAAAAGAAAAACAAAGATGGATACTGGAGACAAAAGGGAAGCACAGTGTCATACTAAGTAGATGCTCAGTAAAAGTGTTTTTAGTAATTTGAATTAAGGTTGCATCCTGTGCACTGAGAACAAAATAAAACAGCAAAACTATGTATGCGTTTTTATTTTGCTTTGTCTTAAGTACCTATTTTTATTTCTAAAACCATATTCTTCTACTATAAAACAGAAATTTAGAAAACACAGATAAACAAAAGGAAGAAAAAACTCTCTCACCACTCCCCACACTGGAATGGCCACTTTTAACACATCGATGGGCTTTCCGCCAGATTTTATACACATAATACTCAATAAAAATGGGGTGTGGAGCTTTTAAGAGATTTTACCTAATTAGGCAAAAGGGACCGAGTCCCACCCAGCTTCTCGGGAACCCACTAATGTTTTGCAAGCCATGCTTGATGAACTCTTCGAGAGAGAGCACTGGGCAAACGCGTGACCTGCATATATTCTTAATATGCTAATTTTTGTTTTGGTTTCCGAACAAAACCCGTCTTTTAAAGAAAAATTTAACAGATTTGAAACCAGAAACCCTGTCCTCCCTGGAGGCATGAAAAATGCAAGCCGAAGGCTCCCCATGTGTGGAGGCTATTACTGATTTCCTTCCAAAAACAGGAGAAGTGTTGCCCGGCTGTAACGCTTGAGGTCTCAGAGCCAGCAACTGTTTGCTTTCCGCGCACTCATTAACCATGGTGTGGGATCCAATAACTGCTCTAATTTCCTACTTTAAATGTTTTTCTTTCCCCCCGCTTTTCAAAAATGTCTTTTTATGTTGTACATTTCCATACTCGTATTCAGCCACTTACGCTGATAGGCTGGTCGCTGTCAGACACAATAAAGAGAGACAGAAACCACAGCAAATTACAGTAGCATTAGTGTTGAAAATGGAAATTTAATTTCCAGAAATGAGCCTCAGCAATAAAAGCTCCCTTTGTTGCTGTTCAGATCAGAAATGAATCAGGTCTGAAAGGAAGCTAACGTGCAATTAAAAACATCTCAAAGAGGTATTTGTTATGTGTTAGAACAGATGCGTTGGACGGGTGTTTCGAACACAGGGGGCCCTGGATGAATGTTTTGGATGAGAATAAAGATAATAGTAATGCCTTACATGTGCATCGTGCTTTTAGGTTGACAAAGCACTTTTGCCTCCTGACGTGGTTGGGTTCTCACAGGGAGCCTGGGAAGGAAGCAAGACAGATGTGGAAACTGAGGCGCAAAGAGGGGAAGTCACACAGTTTCCGCAAGGTGACCTGGTAGAACCATGGCTACAATGAGGTGTTCAGTGCTCCATGTAATAAACGTCAAATGAGGGGAATACAGTAATACCTTGGTTTGCAAGCATAATTCGTTCTGGAAACAAGCTACTCATATTGCAAGACATCGCTCGTTTACCAAGTTAAAATGTATTAGAAATGTTTGCTCGTCTTGCGGAACGTTCACACACCAAGTTACTCACAATCCAAGTTTCCAACCAGTACTTCCCGAGCACCATGTTCTCCGGGGTTATGGCATGGGGAAGCCATATTTTAAAATATTGACCCGGCCTCCTTATTCGGTATTTCCTGTCCGTGCTGCCCCACACATTCTGACAGCAGCGCCCAGCATTCTAGGTGGCTGCCCTCAGGGTGCAGAAGGGAGAACGGAAGAGAGCATTCTCAGCTTTCAAGTTTCAAAGTAGGCATTGGAAATGCAAGGCAGAAGCAATAGTTTGAGAGAAAAGGTTCTTGAGCCTCTGAAACCTAAGAGTTTTGAGATTTGAATCTCAAAAGGTGCACCCTACATGTCATGAGCGAGAGGTTTAAGAGCAAATAGGTCAGCCAGGGCCATCCCCTGACCCCGTGCAAGCCAAGACCTAGGGGCAGCGATTGAACCTGCAGGGAGCAGAGGAGACCCCCAAGAAGAACCCTATGGCTCTGTTCCTGGGCTGAGACCAGGGAGACAGCAAACCACGTATTGTTTCCTGGGGAAAACATGGCTTGACTGAATTGACCCTAAATTGGCTAATGCTGCCACCACATCTCAGGCCAGCCCAGAAACAATGGACTGTCCAATATGTGAAGCTGGAACAATTGCACAACCAATGGGAAGAAAAAACTAATAAAGTTGTTGGACACCTCACAGCGGGGCATTTAAAATGATCAACTATTTAAACTTTAAAAATCAAGTCCAGAAGGTCTAGAAAAAAAACATTGAAAAATTTCTTGATCATCTTGGAAGGGCAAAGATCTTTCTAATTATGACCCAAAACCAAGATGTCATTTAAAAAAAAAATTGATAAGTTTTATTAAGTTTTTAAAAATGTCTATAAGATCCAAAAAACTCAGCAAAATAAAAGTAACAACTATTTACAGGACTAGATAAGAAGAAGACAGACCATCCCTAGAAAAATAGATAAGAGAAATGTGACTTTTATTGCAAGTGTATTGAGCTACTGTTTTTCACCTATAGACTGGCAAAAATCCGCAAGTATATAATACAGTCTATTGTCAAGGGCAGTAGGTAATAAGCATGCTTCATACATATTGATATAAAAATAAGTTTTACAACCCTTATAGAGGATAAATTGGCAATATTCATCAGAATTACTAACGCAGGTATCTTTTGACCCAGTAATTGTAATTCTCAGAACTTGTCCTACAGATATAAATTCCCAGGGAGAAATGACATAAACACAAAGCTATCCATTACAGCATAGTTTATCAGAGTAAAACAGTAAAAACAACCCAAATGTCCATGCATTTGTTAAAAAGTGAGAAATTTTCCTGTGTACTGATGTAGAAAGATTGTGACAATATATTCAGCAAAAAAAAAATCAATGTGCAGTATTTTATTAGGAGGGGAGTAAGAAAATAATTTCATATTTATAAGCATGCAAAAATATATTTTGGAGGGCACACAAAAAAACAAATGAAAATATATACCTGGAGGAAGGATGGGAACTGGGCAGATTGGGGAAAAGGTGAGTGAAAAAAAATTTACTATATATGTTTAAAGTTATACTCTATGAATGCATCACTGTATACATGTACTGATGTTTCATGCATTTTTTTAAATGAATGAAAAATCTTTTAGGAAAATTAAAGATTTATGTTATTAGGTGGATGGAGATTCAAGGTATAAATTAGATTAAGCTACAGAAGACATTTTAACAAGTTACACTTTGCACAGCATGAGTTTCTAGCCAGTGAAATTTGTGCCTTTTACAGTATTATGTAAAAGAAAAAAACAAAACAGTCCTGTAGTCAAATATAATTGGAAGGTACTGAATTAAATGAGGCCTCATTAGGCAGAACTTTCCAGAACCTTAAATAAGCTAATGGGTATAGAGAGTCTCTAAGAGTAAAGTATAGAATGCATCATTGCACTAACATATTTAACTCAAAAAAAAAATTCTTTTGGACCTTGCAGAATTTTTATTTTCTTTTTTCATGGAGTATCTTGTGAAATATCTATGAATAAGGGTTCTAAATTTGTGCAGTTCTGCACAGAGATGCCCCCTTTCTTCAAGAATACAATATCCTCTGCCTTTAGAAGGAAGTATGAGAACACTCTGACCAAGACAGAATAACTGGTACCAGACTTTCCCGCCCATGACAAACAACTAGAAAACTGGAAGAGTAAAATACATAAGTCAACTATTTTCAGACATTGGACAATGCAGTTAGTTCTACAGGCATTCTCAAATTTTGTGATCCCCTAGTAGTTTTGCCAGATTTGGTAAAAACAAACAAACAAACAAACCATGGTGCCCAGTTAAATATGAATTTTAGATAAACAATGAATAGTTTTTGTATGAATATGTCCTAGGCAATATTTGAGACACATTTATGCTAAAGTTACTATTCACTGTTTATCCGAAATCTGAATTTAAGTGGTTGTTCTATATTTTAACTGGCAACTCTATCCCTGAGAGAAGGGAGAGGTATAGGAGGTGAGCTTACCCCAGCTTTCTACCAGGAGGCACTTTCTACCACCAAGCAGGAAGAGAGAATGAAGCAATAATAAAGTATATCTGGAAAATTCCCAAGTATATGGAAATTAGACAACACACTCTACATAACCTATGAGTCAAGAAAGAAACTGGTGAAAAATTAGAAAATGAATTGAATTAAATGATAATGAGCATACAACATATAAAAATAGCCTGCAGGTAAAACAGTTCAGAGGAAAATGTTTAGCTTTATATGCTTATATTAGAAAACCATAAAGGTCTAAAGTTTATACCTTAAGAGGCAAGGGGAATATCATAAGATATTAATCCCAAAGTAAATGGAAAAAAGAAAATAAAGATGACTGGACATCTGTGAAATAGAAATATACAAACAAAAAAATAAAATAAATGAAGCCAACACTTGGTTCATTGAAAAAGAGCAATAAAAGTGGTAAATTTCAAGAGAGATCCAAGATGGCGGAGTAAATATTGTCCCTGCGTCCTTCCATGAACACGTTAAAATTACAACTAAATTATAGAACAATCAACCTGGAGAACCATCTAAAGTCTAGCCGAACAAAAGTCCTATGACTAAAAATATAAAGAAGCCAAGACGAGACTGGTAGGAGGGGCAGAGACATGGAACAGGCCCCACACCTGTGTGTGGTGGTTGAGAATCAGGAGAGCTATCTCAGCAGCCTTGGTTCCCCTCAGAGGAGCGAGAAACCCCAGCCCCACACCAGGCTCCCCAGCCCGGAGTACTGGTGCCAGGAAGAGGAGCCTCACAACATCTGGCTGTGAAAAACAGTGGGGACTCTGACCGGTTCCAGTGGGACAGAGGCTGCAAGGAAACCCAGATGTCTCCTTAAACGGCACGTGCACAGACTCACTCGCTCACAAGCACTCATCTTGGACCCCAGCAGAGGGATGGTGACTTGGGGAGGGTGGTCATCGGAGACATAAGGGAGACAGACTGAGGTGTGTGGCTTCAGGAGAAGGACTGGAGGACAGTCGGCATTTTCCCGGTGCGAGGGCCTACTCCTGTGCAGCCCACAAGTGGACGGCACCTTTCCTGTGTTGAGCCCTCCCCCACAGGTCAAATCGGAATCTGACTGGCCTGGTGAGCTCCACTGCTCTGCCCTGTGACTCAGCTGGGACCCACTCAACCCTAGCACACCGCTGGAGGCACTTTCTCTGTGAGCAGCCAGCCACTCCTGCATTGTACTCTCTCTTGGAGAACTATTAGTGTCCATGGGCCTCAGGTGGGTGGCAACCGGTTGGTGTGCTCTGTTCAGGCCCCACCTGTTAACCACACAGCTATCCCTAAATAAACTTATCCTCATCCGTAAAACGGGGCCTGTGGTCATTATGAAATGCTATGTACACTGTCAAATACTACACAGCTATGAAGGATTATTTGGGTTACAAAGCCCTGCACATCATCTAACAAAGCGAAATGTTCAGGGATGTAAACGCCATATGTGTTTCTGGGTGCTGAGGGCCATAACCAAGCTCTTAGAGGTGGTTTTTACTGACATATAACAGCAGTGTTTGCAAACCACAGCCCTGGGGCCCTCAGGCACGTTCCAATTGGCTTTTGCATCCAATGAAACCCCAAATTCCAGCCTGGCAGCAGCTACCTGGGTCTAAGTAAAGGTTGTTCTCTGATGCAGAGACAGGCCCCACCTCTCACAAAATGCACTTGGATATGACAACCTGGTGGTTGTGTGTACGACAACCACTCATGGGCACTTTCATCTATGACACCTGATATGTAACAGGCCAATATTGTTACGGAGTCACAATGAAAGACAAAAGCCTACTTTCTACTGCATTCATAGTGATCTTCAACGTTTGCCCTAATAGCTCATGGCAGGGCCACTGTGCCCAGGGGTGTGGGATTTGTTTAATAAAGGTGGTGATGTGGACACAGGGCTAATGGAATACAACAGAAGATGGGGCTGAAAAATCCTGACCCACCACTATGTCAGGCAGCCTTTGAAATCTTAGGGACCATGTAGGGGCAAGTAAGAAACCCCCACTGAGCATCTCCTGTGGGTGGTGTGGGGTCCCCAGATACCACCACGCACCTTGGCCAGCATGGGCCTCCATACTCGTGAGATGCCAGCCCTGTCTGTGACTCTCACCACAAACCTGGAACGCATGTCTGTCTTTATTTTAAAAAGCTTCAGCACATTTTCTCTCCCAGATGCTAAACATGAAATGGCAGAGCTGATAGAGACAGACCCAACGTGACTTTGATTTTTGCATATGCCATCATGCTCTGCTAGAGGTGGTCCTGGGGGGGGGTCTTTAAAGAGATTCTCAAGCCCCCTCAACCCCTCCTGGGAAGAGCCCAGGGCCCTCTCAACCAACAGCAAGCTCCAACTGCTTTTCATTCCAATGAGTTGTTTTCTTTTATCATTAATTTTGGCAGTAGAAAAATAGCCCTTTGATATCAAAGAAGGCAGGCCTACTAGAAATTATTATTATTAGATTAGTAATAGCCGTGGTAATAAATTGGACCAAACAAGAGTTGATGTAATGGACCCTCCTGGCCCCAAGCACAGGGCTGTCAGCTCTGCTTAACTCGCTCTTCTCTCTGCCCTGAGTTATAAGTGCTTGTGTGTCTGTCTCTCTCCCCACTGGAGTTGTCAGCACCTGGAGGGCACAGGCCTTGTCTTGTTCACTTTCTTTGCCTCCCAGCCGTCCACGGCACAAAGCACAGAGAGGTGCTTGATCAATGCACCAAATAGAATATTCAGAAAAGCCTCAAGTAGCTGGAACCCTCATTGAACTGAATTTTATAAATTACTCCCTACTCAAAGGAGGACAAGGTGAGTGGGAGGGGAAAGCTCAAGGATTAGATGGTTTCTGTTCTGGTTTTGATTTTGTCTTTTAAAGCATTTTTAAGAGCTGGCCTGGGGTCTGCACACACTTAGCTCAATCTGTACATCACTTATGTACTTCACTCCCCAGGCCTGGAGAGCCAGTCAGAGGAAGGCCTGATTGAAATGAATCCTTCATCGTCACACAACCATGATGATGGGGTGGAGACAGGGAAATAGTTTCAGACATTGAATGAAGGTTTTCCTGGGGCCTAACATTCATTCATTCATTCATTCAGCAAATGCTCACCTATCACTTACTAGGTACGCTGTTCCAGGCAGTGAGGATACAACGCTGGTCCCCACATCCTTGTGAGGAAGGCAGACAGACAATCAACATGGAAATAAGAACGTGCTATGCTGAGTGATGCAAAGGAAAGGAAAGCACCCTAAGGGAGTAGGGTGAGGAGGAGGTGCTCCTTAGGACAGGGAGCTAAAGAGGGCGGCTCAGGGAGGAAGTGAAACCTACAGGTAACAGAGGAGAAGAGTTCCAGGCAGAGGGAAAGGCACATGAAGGAGGGAGAGTGCCCCAGATTTGGGGAAGGAGATCTGTGTGTTAGCCGGGCCACCCCAGGGATAGGATGGGTTTTGATTTACATCTTTTTTTAAAAAAGATTTTTATTGGGGAGTTGGGGGGATGGGAATTGCTCTGAGGAATTGGGGGAAGGGGAACAGACAAGTTGCTGTCGTTTTGTTCTTCAGTCTAGTTGTGGAGGACGCTGCTTCAAGTTGGCACCATCATTGAGCTCTTCCCGGGCGAGGCAGATCAGTTGCCGGCTTCTGGACGGCCGCTCACTGCGACTGCTGGCCGCTCACGCTGGCTGCTGGCTGCTGGCTACACACGGTAGCCCATGGCAACCCACTGCAGCAGGGGCTGCAGCCTACACCATCACCGGTGACTCACAGTAGCCCAGCTCCAAGTTGAGCTGTTGTTCAGCATCTTAGCTGTAGAGGGCAGTGTCACTGGCCCTCATATGTGGGATCCGAACTGGGGCCCTCTGACGTCCCAAGCCAGTTCTTAACCATCGCGCCACTCAGCTGGCCCTGATTTACATCTTAAAAGCACCACTCTGATTGCTGCTCCTTGCAGGTTATACGTGATGGCGACCTAGAGTCACAGACAGGGTAAGGGTGATCAGTTTCCAGATAGATTTTCATGGTAGAGCCAGTAGGATTTGCTGATGTGTCTGGTGGGTGGAGTGGGGGAGAGCAGCATGAGAGTCAGAAGTCAAAGGATGACTCCGAGATTTGGGCCTGAGCACTGGAGACCCAGTGTGGGAGGTGGAGGTGTCGGGTGAGACAGGTGAGTTTACCTGTGACTCGAAGCATCTTCCCAGGTAAAATAAAGTGAGGCTACTATTGACCTTGAATAGGCCTGCTGTGGAAAGAAAAAAGATGTGGGTGAAGGCAGATTTGAAACCCAGCAGCGTCATGTGACGGTTAGCTCTATCCCTCATCCTTTTTGTTGAGACTCCTGCCAAATTCCTCCAGGGTTTCTTACCTGAATCATGGTTCCTCTCAAAGGGACAAATCTGAATTACAAGGGGAGGGTTTCCATTACACAGATGCCAGGGCCCACCCCTCACTTATGAATGAGGGTCTCCTGGCAAGAGCTGTGGGCTTGGGTAAGTCACTGAGGTCCTCAGGTGGGTCACTCGTGCAGTCTGATAGAGAGCTGGAGGTTTCCAGGGAAACACGTGAGCATGGAGATGAGAGACAGGATCCTGCCTTAGAAGGAGCTCTGCTCCTGGGGGTTAAGACCTGAGTTTAAAGAAATTTTTTGAGGTTTATTATTATTAACAAAATATACTAAGATTCACCCTAATAGTAGAATAAAATTTGGAAGGAGAGGAAGAAATTGAGTATGTTTCCTGTCTATATTTAAAGTGATAGTAAAGTGATTCTATATGTGAGAAAAATATTCCTTCATAATTTTACTATTTGCTATTTTATTATTATAAATACAGTAGGATATATATTGGAATTGAGTAAAAAGCCATAATTTCTGGATATTCAGTAATCAACCAACTTTCAAGAATATAAAATGACAGCATTAAAGTTACATATGTGTATGTATGTGTTTGTATATGTATATGTATACATATCTATAGATACAGATATATAGATATGGATATATCAAAGAACCTGGAAAATAACTCAAACTCTAATCAATCACATTACCTTTTTTCCTTTTACTAAAACACATTAAACAAAGTGAAGATGTACCAACTGCCACTACTACCAAAAGGCAATGGTACTCTTACCTTTGCTGTGAAGTTTTGAATTGCCTAACTCCACCACTAGGGGGTAGCATCTTCCATGACTTTCTCTCTTCACCTCCCTTTTCCACCTGGAATATGGGCCCATTGGACACGCAGTAATTTGGGGGGTGTGGAGGAAAGACAGGGCAATATGTCTTATATGCCAGCAAATTTAGTGCATCTTTTTATCATCTCTATTTGAAAGATGAGGAAACTGATGCTCAGAGAGGTTAAGTGACTTGCAGGAGGCCACACAGCTGGAACTGTGCAGAGCTGATGCTGACACTCAGTTCTAACGGCAGGGACAACTGGCTCACCACAATGCTAAGTACCTCTCTGCACCCAGTGAAATTATTTCAATCTGCTGTCAAAAGAGTCCTAAGGGATCAGTGGGTCCAACTCCTTGTGATTCTTGAAAGGTTTTTCAAAACGACGAAGTGCAATAGAGATATAAGGAGTTTTATTGGTAATGAAATTGCACCCTGGCTGTTTCACATTGCCCTACCAACATTACAAAGTCCTTGAGAATGAGGGGCTTTGCCTTTCCCTTTTCTTAAGGCCCTTCTGCTGGTGCCCAGCACCCAGTGGGTGCCCCAAACATACTCACTGAAATATTCCTTGGAATTTGTCCCCTCTGTGAAATCAGAGGAAGCAGAATTAATTCAGTTGCACTGTATTATTAATGTTGCAGAGATTAATATCAGTGTTGAATGCCAGAGGAGCAGTCCAGCGGCCTGTCCTCTAGAATAGGGAAAGAAAGATGGAACAGTTTCGCGTTTCCCTCACGAGGCCCGGCCTTGCACTGATTCACGACTTCTGTTCAGACTTCACACCAGGGCCTGCAGCGAATCCCTCCCCAACAGCTTCTATGACGATAGCTGACATTATGGAGTGTCTACTGGAAGTCAGGCACCGTACTAAGCACGTTGCATGCATGGGCTTGCTTAGTGTTGCCCACGATCCTATGAGGCAGGAACTGCCAAGTATGACCCTTAGTTTAAAGCTGAGGTTCAGGGAGGTTAAGGAACTTGCCCAGGGTCAAACAGTTGTAAGGCAGAGTTGTGCTTCAAAGGCCAAATTGTTAACCAGGACACTTTCTGACCTCTGGACATCAAAGATGAATCAATATTACAGTTCCTGACCAGTTCACCAGAATTTGGACACCCAATGAGAAGCCCAAGATCCAAAGAAATAGACAACCTCCCCTCCCCCAAAAAAAGCCAAGGAAGGGAGAACTGATATATTTATCTATGTACCTATCATCTAGCTAGCTAGCTAGCTATCATCTATCATCTATTTATCTATCTCGCCATCATGACACAAGGTATTTGTTTTGTATGTGAGTAATTTGATAAATTGAGTCTGGTGTATTCTGTTTGTACACCATGACTTTAAAATGGAAAGGCAGAGGGTCACTCGTACTTCAACAAATAACGCATTAAAAAGCAAGGGACATCCTTTGAGTTATTGAGGTTTAAAAGTATCTCAGGACACACTTACCATTGAGTTGGGCCTCAGCACTCTCGGGGAACAATGCCCAGGTAATTATTTTAAATGAGCGTTAATTATGTCATTATTAGAAATGGGGAGAAAATGCAATTTCCTTCTGTCACTTCTTGATATCTTAACTAGAGGAATATTTGCCATGCTATTATAACAAGCCACTGTTCGCATAATGGTGCCCAGGCAATAATACAGAGACATGTACGTTTTCATATGAATATATCATGCCTAACTAATGAGATTGCTCATTTCATAACTTCAGTTCCATTTTTATTATTTCATAAAACTGGAAGTCCTTATCCATTTTATGAAAAACACCAAACCTTTGTGAAATTCATTAAATAAGCATAAAAAATTCATTAAACAAGTGAATTGCATTCAGGCATGCTTTGATGCAAATGCCCTTTAAGCAATGTAAAACTCCATATTGATTTAACCTTTCATGTTCTGATATTTCCATGTGGATATAAAAAAAATTCTTTATTCAGGGAATGAAATTAAGTGCTGATCCCTTGATCTCTAGCTGGGCAAGATAGATTGGTCAATTTAAGTAGCTGCCGCTGATCAGCAAACAACTGAATTTAAAAGTATTAAGGCATGTCGATATTTTAAGTATTGTCACCTGCACATCAAGTAAAGGGGAAAAAATTATTATTCCAGCTCAATTAAGTTTGTGTTTGCCATCAAGCTGACCTTGAAAGGGCCAGCCCATTGGGCCGTGGCTCCACGCCCTTGGAAGCTGACAAGGGCAGCGGTGGCAGGATGTAAAACACCAACAATAGCCTGAATATTTTGAGTTGTGTGGTCAGAGCAACCACAAAATAATTAGCCTGGAGACATGGTCCCCTTGGGCTGTGTCCCCTCATTAGTGGGGACACAGCCTGTGGAGAAAACACTAGTTCAGAGGAGGAAAAAGGGGTTTGCCCTTCACCCAAGAAATGCTTCTGGGAACCCTCATTAGGCAAACACATAAGGCAGTTTTCAAAGGACTTTAGAGCCGGATGGGCTCTTGGAGTTCCTCTAACCATATATATATATATTTTTCATATATATATATATATATTCTATTCATATATACATATATGTTCTATTCATATATGTTCTATTCATATATATATTCTATTTGTATATATATTCTATTCGTATATATATTTTCTATTCGTATTTATATTCTATTCATATATATATTTATTCATATATATATGTATATATATCCTATTTGTATATATATTCTATTCATTTATATACTGTATTCATATATATTCTATTTCATATATGTATTCTACTCATATATATATTCTATATATATATATATATATATATATATATATATATATATATATATATATATATGCTATTCTCTGTCAAGTATGATGCTTGATTTTGGGGAAACTGTGAATAACACAATTATGGCCCCAGCCCTCCTAAAGCTCCCAGATCATGAGAGGAGTTTTAGAACGAAGAAACCAGCTTCTAAAAAAAAAAGAAAAAATCTGGTCCACAATGTTAGATGCCTGAGTCAAATCTCAGCTCTGCCCTTTACTAACTGTGTTATGCGGCCTTAAGCAAGTGGTTTAATCTCTCTGAGCATCAGCTTCCTTATAGTATTACTTCATGAGGCTGTTGGAACAACTAAATGAGATGTGGCATGTACAAGCCCTCAGCAGAGCAGATGGCTGGCAGGAAGTGCCTGCTAAGTGGCAGCCGTCACCATCATCCTCATCACAACTGTTACTTCCATCTGACCTTCTCCTGTGACAGATAAAGAAACTGAGAATTGGAGAATAGAGGTCACAAAAAAACTGGGTGGCAGGCTGGGACTCACAGGAGAAGTTCCCATGCGAACAGTGGTCGCCATAGCCTCCTAAGCGATAAGATTTGGATTCCGATGGACTCCTGACTCAAGCTGGCTTCTGTGACTGTCAGATCCAAGGGTGGATCTGCGGAGGCTTCAGGTGAGGCATGGTCCAGGAGCCCAGTGATGTCACCAAGATCCAGCTCCTCTCTCTTGACTGTTCTGCTTCATTTGCTTGGTGAGGACTCCTATCTCAGCAAGTGTATCCTCTGCCATTCCCAACGTGGCTTTCGGTAGCTTGGAGAGCTTCCTGTTTCTATGTTCACATCCTAGAAATGAAGAAAGAGAATCCTTGTCTTAGCATTCCCAGACAAGGACCTGAAAACTAATATAATCGGACGAGCTGAAGTCACACACCCACGCCTGAGCCAATAACTGGGGCCGGTAGACGGAATGAGCTGATTGGCTTAGCCTGGGCTCAGTCACATCCCACCGCGGGCCAGGGCTGCCATCCGCCTGCCCAGAATCACAAAAATCAGGGGCTGGTGGGAAAGTGGGAAAGGGTGGGAAAATGCATGCTGGAGATATCACCACAGAGGTCCTCACACAAACTTAAAAGCCACACAATACTAGAGGGTGAGGATTCAACCATGTCTAACTAGTGTTTATAAAAACAATGTCATGAGAAAGAGCAAAGTCTGGATTCCTATCAACACACACTGGACTGTGAGCCCCAAGAGGACAGAGACCACATGTGTCTTATCTGCCCAGGCCATGGCCCTGTGCACCTGGGGTCATTAAGTTGTGGATATGTGTCCCACGAACTGGTAAGAGCCTGAGTCCCAGCCCCACTGCTTACACCTGGGAACTGTTACGTTAACTGGGAATAATCAGGAGCTACCTACAGAGGGTTGTGAGCATCCAACGATGGTGTATCTATAAAGAACACAGAGAAATCTGTCTAATTGGAGGCATTCAAAGAATGCTGTTGTTTATTATTATCACTTGGTGCTGCCAGACCTCAAGGTGTGCCTTCAGTGATGTTTCACGTTAAACATGCCCCACAAGGAAAAGGTGCTGCCTCCAACATACCCTGTACCATCTTGACCCAGTACCTGTGCCCCTGATGTTCCCCTTCTACTCAAGACCCAGAGCAAAGCCACCTTCTCTGTGGACCGTTTCCTAACCCCCAGAGCTGGAAACAATCCCCTTTTGCCCTACTCTCCCCCAGATCTTTCTCTCCCATCCCTTCTGGAGTCCCCTTCACACTATATTGCTGTTTAGCTCTTAATTTTCTAGAGGGACTCCAAAAATGTTAGCAACAGTGTGTTAAAATTCTGCCAATAGATTAGCCCAATTGTGGTATTTCGGTAAAAGACACGGGGCAACAGAAAGGAACTCAGCCTTTGGGGTCGGAACTGGGGTCCAGATGTATGTAAATGTGTAGGACTCCCATGGTTACACGGGCTGAAACCCCAACTCAAACTAGTTGGCAGAGTGTATGGAAAGAAAACAATAATAGAATGGTTGCCACAATGGGATGGGGATGTGATGGATGGAAGGATGCTCGCAGGCTCAAAGAATATTAAGATTTTGTAATTTTGAGGGAGTCAGAAATTGACAGAGATGCTATGCGACACAGAAGGTAACACAGCATGCACCCAGCAGGGCCCCAAAGTTCCCCAGCTGTGGAGAAGACTACCTACCGGAGCGAGGACTTACCAAGGGAGGAAGCTTCCTTTGTCATTGTTGTGGGGAATGGGATGGGTCAATGGTTGATACTCTGTGGTCCCCACCTTCCCAGACTCTTCTGCAGCCCCCCAGCCACTTCCACGATCCCCTACATCAATGCATTCCTAAACAGACAGATTGAGCGAATTGAAGGTCGATTTTCCAGGACCAAGTCCTAGAAGTTGAGTTCTTATCAAGCGTTTAGCTGAAATGGCTCCATGAGACCGGTACGATGACCTTCATTCTACAGATGAAGAAACTGAGACACAAAGAACAAGTAGGCGACCTGCTCTAGGTCAACATGTAGTGACACTTTTTATATGATTCCACACCCACACCCTCCACCTCCAGCCTGCAGTGCCCTGTGTATTGCCCACAGCTGAAGGGAGGGTGACGCAGCCAGGCCACGGGAGGAAGCAGGTGGCATCGGGGCCCGGTCTGCAGCTGGTAAAAGCAGAACAGCTAACTGGATCCAGGGGTTCCCTCTCTCCTCCTCAGACTTAGCCTCAGCAGGTAGAATTCATTTGTTCTCCCTGTAAATGAGAACCCCTGTTGGTTCGGAACATGGCTCAGTTACAGCTGCTGCATTTCATACCTTGTGGTTCCATTCAGTGTCCAGTGCTAATAATCTGAGGTCAGTGGGGGTTCTGGAAGAACGGGGCTGCTCCTGCTGGGGCTGTGTGGCTGAGGCGGGTAGAAGGACAGTTGAGAGGAGCTGAGCCTACAGGACCCTATATTTTCCAACAGTAGCCAAGTCCCAGCTTCTCTACAGAGTTATGGTAAACCGAAAAGGGGAAATAAACTTGGCAAGTACCCAATGCTCAAAAAATGATAAGGTGGAACTAGTCTTCAGGGTTATTTGTCATCTTTAAATCTGCCTTATGAGAGGTATTCCTGCTCACTTCCAGGAAGAATTAAACAAGAGATGGGGAAAAACAAAAGCATGGCTTCTGAGGGTGGCCAGGCATGGCCCACGAAGCAGGTTATCTAAATCTTAATCACTATACCATGCAAAGCCCTTGGCTGGCATTCCTGGTCCCTCCCTGCCCTGAGTTAGCTGTGTGACTTTGAAGAAGTCACTTCCCCTCTCTGAGTCTTGGCGTCTTCCTCAGTGACTCGGGCAAATGAAGCTAATAAGCACTGGTTTTAAAATTATGTTCTGCTGAGCCCTGAGGCACTCCACAGAAGCCACTGCAGGAGGGGGGAGAGGGCTCAGTGGGTGGGATTCAGGGGTCCCCCCACCCTAACCAGAGCATTCTACTTTTATCTCTTTTATAATCAGAGTTCTGCATAATATTTTGAGGGAAGAAAGAGTTCTGAGGCTAAAAAGAAAATGAAAACCACTCAGCCAACTTATCTCGGAGGCCTTCCAGCCCCTCCCATCCTAGCAGCCAAGGAAGATAATTGTCTGTTTTTTTCTAGTCCTTTGGCCTCTTGCAAATGATTTAGGCACCAAAAAGAAACCAACCCCAGAGGCCTGTCTGCGTGCTGCTTTCTGGGGGGACCAGATGGCTCTGTTACCCCGATGACGAGGAAAGCTCTCCCTTCAGGTGTGAAACCTTCAGAAGGTAAGAGCTTTCTCTGGAGCGGAACCCAGTCCCATGCTGCCTCATGGGGGTACCTTCCTTTCTGCCTTACTGTTTGTGTTCCCTTCAGAAAACCCAGCGGCGTTGCGGTAAGATGAGGAGTAATTTTCCCTCTTGGCTAAATGGTTTCATGTGTCGTTTCTTGGTGTCCGTGAGATTGAAATAGAGCTTTCAGAGGCCCGGGCAAAACTACCTATTCATATGAGTTAATAACAACTGCTGACAAACACTATCTTTTCCATCGTGCTGATAAACCATGCCTTTCATGATGGACATCTGATTGTAAAGGCCCTTGGCAGTACTTGAAGGCATTTAACTTAAAACCATTATTAGATTTTAGTTCAGCTCTCCCTTGATACCCCAATCCAACACTAAGGCCTTGAGGTACCTCTGAGATATTTAAGTATACGTTGTCTTCGGAGACCACCCTCATACCAAAGGCAAATACTTTAAAAGTTGCTTTGTAATATTAAAAAGAAGAGAGCAGGAGCGTGCACGAGCGAGAGCTGGCTGGGTTTTTCATGATTACTAATTTAGCAGACTCTCAGTTATGTTTTATTGATAGCTCTAAACATAAATTTGCCTTTGGTATACTTTGCTGCTGATGCCTAAAATAAGACATGTAAGAACACATAATCCTATGCCTACGGCTTTTCGGAATAATGTACAAAGGCTCTTTGTGGCAACCCAAGCAAGAGAGATTTAAATGGAGAAGTGCAGGGCTTCGGCAGTTCTTCAAATGTGGGCAGAGAGAGAAGTCGCTGGCTGCTCACTAGCAGGTCGCTCGAAGTCCCAGCGTTCGTGCAGATTTAAACACGACATTTCTTCTAGTTTATTCTTGAATTAGGAAGACTGCTCTCGCCCACAGTTTATTATCCTGCAAGTGGAGAACCGTGTGTGTGAGGCCCCCAAGTTCACAGGAGTAAAATAATACATATTGTGGGCACTTAAGAAAGAGGGTTATTTATGACGAAAGCCTGCCGAAGACACCTGTATAATATGTGTTATGAGAGGCCTTTACATACTCACAGAAACACAAAACTCTGTGAACAGGGCCCGTAAAAAGCAATCACTTTGAAGGATTTGCTGTCAGGGTAGGTTTTTTTTTTTTGTCTTGTTTTGTTTTGTTTTTTTCCTTCTTCCTTTTTAAATCATGAAGTGCCAAGGGATAATCAAATGTATATATTTTATCTTCCAAATACTAATGGGGCTTGAACACCGTGTGAAAGACAGGAGAGCTGATTAACAGGGAGCATAATGATGCCATGATAGGCACTATTTTCTTTATAAATAAATGATCTCGATACAATCTTTTATCCATGAGCAATGCTACTGTGAAGGATTTGATCGCATTTGTAACAGGAGCTGGACCCTGCAGCAGTCTCTTCATCCTGGTGGATAACTCCATGTTTTCACAAATGGCGTGTTCAAAAGCAAACCGGTTTGTTTCCACCAGCTTGCAAACTGCTGGGGATGCAGGTAGTCAAAAAGACCTCAGTTCAGGGTATATGGGGGCTCTTCCCAGAAGCGCAGATGGTCTCCTCCTGGCCTGGTTTCTGCAGGCAGCAATATAGGGCAGGAGCAGAGAGCCAGAAAGCCTAGCTCTTAGTATTATTTTAAAGGAGACAAAGTATCTAATAGTACGCTCTAGGCAAACACACTCTCAGAGACAGATCAGCTTAACTCCCTGGTATCCTAGAGCACAAGGCATTTTAATAAAAAAAGATTTTGGCTGCTGCATGGGTCTGAATCGTGGGCCTCTTTCAGATACATGTCCTCAAAGAGAGGCAGCCAGTAGCACATCTGATGTTAAATTGAGCTCCGGGACCTCTCCTCCAACCCTCCCTAAACTGTACCTCAGGTCCTGTGAGGCCGACAGGGAGCAAAGAGGAGGCCTCATCGTTGGCACCTTTTTTTGGCAGCTCGAAGGCCAAGAGAGAGGGCATGAGTTCCAGGGGCACTGGCTGCTTTGCCTCGTTGTAATAAAGGTTTCCTGCACTCCTACTGTGTGCCAGCTACGGTTCTGGCCATCAGTCCCTGCCCTCAAGCAGTTCCAAGAGAGAACAATGGTGAAATTGGACCACTAGATCCAAAGGGAGAAGATAAAATGGAGTCTAAACATAGGACCATGCATTCACTCATTTTTAAAAGTGCCTACTATGTGCCAGGCTATTTTCTATTTGATAGGGTGTCATAACGATGAATGAACATGATTCCTGTTTTCAGGAGCAGCACGTACTGCAGCATGACATAATAACATACGTAATAGACCATAAATAACCATCAGAGGCTATGCGATAAAGTACCATTTTTTAAAGTAGACCCTTCTTGTGGAAAGCCCAGTGTTATTTGGAAGGAAATCTTGATAAGTCCCTGGGATACATACAGGGCTTCCCCCTGAGAAAGGTCAAGAAAAAATATGTGCTAAACTATGCACTTAAGTAAGACTTTTTAACTAAAGGAACATTTGTTTGCTAGACACTGTGATGATTTGAAAGTTTGGGGCTAAACAGTTCATTCCATTTCTCAGGGAAGTAGTAGAATGGGTAGAGAGGAGAAGGGGAGGTAGGCTGGAGCCAGGTCACATCCGAGGCCCGTGAATATATTATGTAAGTTTATAGTTTTAACAATGACCAAAAGTGTGACTGATCATTACAATCACTTTAGGAGCTGATCCAGGATTGGGGTGAGCAGAGTGGGACAACTAGGGTACAACATTTAAGGAGGTGTAACATTGCAGGGTCCTGCAGGGGCAGGGCCAGCACCTGACAGTGGGTGCCTCCTTAAATTTTGCAAACTAGGCAGCTCATTTGCTTTATTATCCTAGTCCCACTCCTGTTGGGGAGCTTTTAAAAAGTACTGATTCCTGGGCCACACACCTCAGCGGCTCTGAATTCATTAGTGAAGGGATGGACCTGGGCACTGAGATATTTTAAAGCTCCTCAAAGTTTTGTGATGTGCAACCAGTTTTGAGAACCACTGATGCAGCAGGAGGCCCCAAGCAGGACACAGCTGTTCATTATTGAATGTGGAAGCTTGGAGCAGCAATACCTGGTCAGGTTCTGTGCGTGCACCTGGCTCTCGCCTGGGCAATTTTGCAAGACATCCGATTTCGCTCTTCCGATAACGCAGCTCTGATCCGGGTGACCACTGGGCTGGCTTCCACACACTAGCTCACTTAATGCTGATGACAACCCTGAAAAGTGGATACTATTGGGTTGTTGGAAAAGTCATGACATATTTTTTCTATGTTTTTCGTTGCAAAAATGCATCATGACGTTTCCGACAACCCAATATCATCTTCATCTTCTGAAGAGAAAACCAGGGCCCAGAGAGGTACACACAGAGAGGAAATGGGGTACAGTACTCAATCTCGAGTTTGTCTGTTTTCACAGTATGTGCACTTTACCTCCCACCAGGCTACCCAGCCTCTCTCCTGGGCAAGTGGCCACCTGTAATCAATGGTGATGGTAAACATGGTTCTGAATTTGTGGTCTGGGAGTACCTTACAAAAGGCCCCTTGCCCTTGACCTAGCAGAAAATAAGCCATGTGTGCCTTTTTATCTCCATTCACTACAGTCAGCAGGTTTCCAGTTCTGTAGCCCTCATCTGTTAAGGCTGGATTTCAGGTGTGTTTCTGGTCCCATGTTGCCATGTCCATATCTCCGGCTGATGGCAAGTGAGGTGACTGGGGTGCTAGGTCCATGCTAATTCTCTAGTCTCCAGAGCACTCAGCCAATGGTAACTGCCATGCGGGGACACTGAAGTGACCACGTACAGGAGTCCCTGGGATGACAGGTCCCTTCGGCTTGGAGATGCCTAACAATCACAGGACATGCTGAGAAAGTGAACTGAAAGACTAGTGCTTGGGTTCCTGAAAGGCTCAGAGGATTTCAGAGCCTGCAGCAAAGGCAGGCCCTGTAAGAGTGTCTTTCAAAGTCAACTCCATAACCACAGAGTGCTTTGAAGAGAAGACTATGCACCAACATCTTAGTACACTTGAGTTGAAAATGGGGAGAACCAATTGATGTTGGACTAATCGGGATTTGCCTTCTCCATGGTGCCAGCATTTAGCCACAGAAATATAAGTATCCCTTCCTTCTTGGGCTGCTGATAGCATCACTCCCCTGCTCGAGAGCTTTACTGACTCCCCACTGCCTTCTAAGCCAAGTACCAATTTGGGTTCTTCACTTACGAGCAACATGAACTTGGGCAAGTCACTCAACCTTCTGTAATCACGGTTTCTTCATTTATAACATAACGGTAGCTACTACTGGCGGTAGTGTAATGACAACGTAAGTTTGCAGCTTCTTTCAAGAGGTGGAGTCTATTGCCCCTTCCTTGAATCTGAGAAGGTCAAAGAGAAGAGTGACTGTGTGTCACTTCCAAACCTTGACCTCAGAGGCTTTGCATATTTCCTGCCCCTATCTCAGGATCCTGCCACTGGCATGTGAACAAGCCAAAGTTAGCCTGCTGAAAGGATGGGAAGGCATTCAACAGAGGCTGCTCAGCTTGGGTCATCTTAGACTAGCCAGGCCCACTAGCTGACCCATCAGTTGAACACAGACATGTAAGTGAGCCCAAGATCAGCCAAGCTTAGCCCAGATCTGCAGAACCTCTCTAAATGGATGATAAATAACAAATGATTGTTATTTTAAGACACTAAGTTTTGGAATATTTGGTACACAGCGATAGCTGACAGATATACTACTTCATAGAGTTTCGTGATTATCAAATGAGACCATGTATCTGACATGTTTAGGACAGTGCTTGGAACAGCATAAGTGCTGAATAAATATCAGTTAGTACTAGTAATAGTACTAGTTATTGTAGTACTAGTAGTAGCAGTAGCAGAAGAAAATACGCTAAACTTCTTATAAATACTCAGTGTATCTTCTTTATCCTACAATGCACGACCTGGATTTAACCGAGACTGAGCTACTCTCACACAAACATTGCACTTCTCACATCTTAAACTTGATTATATCCTTCCTCTTACCTGGAATGTTCTTTGCTGGCTGTGTACTACCCAAACCGTCTCTGACCTTAAAAGCCTTAGTTAAAAGGAACTTTCAATGATGACCATCAATAAAATCAATTTCCCATTCTTCCATGTATCCATAGCAGTTTGATGATGTCTCATGAGATTAGACTTAATTATGAGTTAATTAAATAATTAGAGTTAGTTATGTCTGTCTGTCCTGCATGACTTTAGATTTTCTGAGGGCAAACCTGGGGACATGTTCACCTCTGGTCTTCCCTCAGTGGGCCCAGTAGAGCGCCCTAAATCAGGAATGGCAAGTCGGCTCTGGTCAGTTGGTAGTCTTCCTGGAGTGCTAAATTGAAAAGGATGGTGAGGCTGCGTCCAGCTCAGTTAGCAACGTCTTTCATGGGCACCATCCGAGCAGGCCCTCAAATGTTTGCTAATTACATTCAGTTTTAAAGCACCATATTTGAAACAAACAAACAAACAAACAAACAAACACAAAATATGATACAGTGCTACATTTCTCTAGCATGTCTAATGGTTATCTCATCTTATCCTATGGCAACCCTGTATTTATTATTCTCCCCTTTACAGAAGAGGTTCCGTGGTTTGACTGAAGTTACCCAGCTAGCAAGAGGCAGAACCCCCCCTTGAATCTAGATGGCCTGCCTCGAAACTCAAGGCCGCTTTCACTGTGGTATACGAATTGTCCTAATTGACATCACGGCCCTGAGTTTCTATTTTCATGCACCATGGAAATTCACTTCAATTATGTAAATTGGAATATTTATTTAAAACATAGGGAAGTACAATATAGCCCAAAGCGCACATGAGTATGCAAACACATAACAGAGAGACACAACATCAAAGAACTTGCTTTGAGTTCTTTCCTGCTATAATTTCCTACCCTAATGCTCTGTGTGGGCAAGTGGGCATGTGCCATCGTTATTGCTATAATAGCATCATAAGGTCATAATTTAATGACTGGTTTACTCAGTCCAAAATGAAGACAATATTTCTAGTACAGTAGTCTTGGCTAGGAAAGAAAGGTATTCTGGTAAATCCAATTTTCTGGTAAATAAAAAATGACTACATAGAATATTATACAGTAGTGGGGAACAATGAACTCAATGTACATAATGTGGACAGGTCACAGAAACAGAAGGCTTCGTGAGAAAAGTAGAAAAGAGAACAAAAGTTTCAATTCAACCCAGTTCACATAAATTGAAGACACATACACAAAACCACATTCCCTATTTTGCCTTTATCACCCATGTGCTTATCATGAGAAGGGGAATAGAAACATGAATCATAAAAAAAAGGGGGGAGGAGGTAAAGTTAGCAAGAAGGGACTCCCTCAAACAGTAATTGGCTAAGAATGGAAAAGTAGGAGTCACATTAATTCTATGACACGGGTCCGAAATTCATTAATTAAAAATAAGTGAATGCAAGTCAATGAAAGTTTCTGCAAAACCAGAAGTGGATTCCAAATGTACAAATAGCTGAAATACCAATCAAAACAGCTTTCCCTCGAAAGTTCTTTATTGAGGAAATAAATTTTCTCCGCCTGCAATTCCATAAATACACATGGAGCCCTTTCCCTGGTTCCAGTGTTGGGAGGACAGAATAATGTAGACTTTCAAGGAACCTAAGAACTGATAATATTTATTGAGCACCTATTAAATGCTAAGTTCTGCCCAGGGCATGCTACACGTATGGTCATTAATCCCCATAACACGATGGCACTTATGATCCCCTTTTAAAAATAAGGAACCTAAGGCTAACAGAGGTCACCAACTTTCCCCAAGCACAGCCAGGAAGCAGTGGAGCTGGAATCAGACTTATATTCCTGGGTCCACAAAGTCCAAGTTCTTTCCATGGGATCCCACTGGTACTGGGGCAAAGTGAGGGTGGGGAAATAAAAGTTACACTCCCCTCTCTCAGCATCGCAGTGTGATTATTGTAAACATCGTGTGGACTTTGAGCTTCTTGAGGGCACAGACCAGCTCCGGTTCACCCCTACAGTGGCAGCACTCGACATAACGTCGGACTTCACGTTCTTGTCAAATGAAGAGCCAGCTAACACTAAGGATAGAAGGGGGCATTGCTGGCTGCACTTTCTGGTTAATAACTTTCCTTTTATATGTAGGCTAGGAAGTTGGTTAGACACCCACAGATGTTGGCACTTGATTGATATCACGTGATAAAATAAAACACGCACCAACACGTGCCAGAGAAGGTGCTTTCCAACACTGTCCAGAGTGAAAGACGATCTAGGTTCGTCCACTTAAATAAAAGGGTTGGAATCTAGTCACTACATCCAGCTTCTGCATCACCATCATCATCATCACCATCATCATCACCATCACCACCATCACACCACTGCCACTATTACCGTCACTACCACCATCGTTCATCAAGCATATCCTATATACCAAGCCCAGAGCTAAGCATCTCACATGCATCATCTCATTTAACAGCCTGATGAGTCAATGCTATTATTTATCCTGTTTTGCAGATAAACAAAGTAAGATGCTGAGAAGTTAAGGTCCTTGCCCAAGATCACATAGGTAGTAAGCAATAGCTGGGATATTAGCTGGGATAGGTTAGAATATGCTGCAATAACAAACGTCTCCCAGATCTCAATGACTTCATGTTTGCAAAGTTTGCTGCAGGTCTGAGCATCTTAAAGCCACCGATCCCCCATGTAGTGACACAGAGACCCAGTGACTCCACCCTGTCAACACGAGGCCTGCGTATTTGCAGACACAAGGGAAGACAAGAATGGGCATCTCATGGAGACTTCTGGAAGTGACTCATGTTACTCACATTTCTGTGGTCCAACTAGTAACATGCCCTTTCTAACTACAAGGAGGCTTGAAAGTGTTGTCTCCAGCATGCCCAAGAAATAAAGGAGAAGTGTGTATAGATGAGCACAAGAACTATCTACCATAAACTGGAACTCCAAAAGCCTCTTAGACTCAGAGGACTGCATCCACTATGAATGTCAGATTTGACTTCTAGAACATGTGCATGGGAGGAGGGGAGGATTATCATGTGTTGCTTAGACCCTTAGAAGACCACTTGCTTGCATTATCATTTAACCCTCACAATAACAACACGAGATAGGCACTATTGTCTCCATTCTATAGATGAGGAAACTGAGGCTCCGAGAGGCAAGGCGACTTTCCTCAGCAAGAGCTGAGACCTAAAGCAATGGTTTACTACCTCCAAAACCAGACTACAGCAAGGTCACAAAAGAATCGCATTCATTCATTTGTTACTTTACAAAATGCTTTCAAATCCGGTCTGGAGTTTGCATTTGTGATAGTCCTGTGAGGTTGGTAGGAATACCCCAGTTTCATAGGCGAGGACACTGGAGCTCGGCAAGGTTAGATACATCACCTGAGAGACCAAGGGGCCAAGTCCATCCATGCACAGAGGTAAAACAGCCTCGAGGCAATGAGTTCCAGGACTGGGAAAAGAAAAGGGAGTAGGCCCCCCAACCTCATTCTGGCAGCCCAATCCCTGGTGCAGAGAAGGCAAGAGAAATTTCAACCCTTACAGAGTTCATGCTCTTAAACACTTATAAAAGCTTTAAGATCCAGACAAAATCCAGACCTAAGTGCAAAGGTTACTTGAGTTGGGATTTTATTACCAGATGTAAATCCATCTTCTCTAAGACTTGTTCCAGGTCCCTTGTGCCTCACTTGAAATATTTCATGTGTGCTGAATGGATTTGTTGGCTCCTGTTGCCTTCGTAAATTATGAAGTCCAAATTTCTTAGGGCCTGGATCCAGCAGGGGTGGCTCTAACTGCCCCCCCCCAAACGCTGAATGGACTGCTCTGCTTCATTCTTTGGAATTGCCCTGATTCACTCTTTGATCCCCCATTTTGGATTGGTGGGGGGTGTTGCTTGGCTTACAACAGTTCCCCCCGCCCCCCGCCCGACCCTCAGCACCCAAATTGGGGCCATCACCCCTACCATTCTGTGGCCACAGCTGATTGGTCCTGCCACAAAGATACTGGACCCAAAATGAACCAGTCAGATTCTCTCAGGAATATGACACTTAGTAAAAGGGATATTGCCATTGGAGGTTGAGACTCCTTAATGGCAGCCCGCTGGGTAGAAAGTCCCTGGGCCTCTTGCTGAGCTCTCTGGAGGTGGGATGTCTAACTTGCCCTTTCATTCTTCTGCCTTTTTACCTTTTTGTTCCACTTAACTGAGCCAGAAACCAAAAAAAAAAATCTTGACTAATATCTGTGTTAACTAATATCTGTGTTAACCCACACACCCTCAAGACAGAGATACATCATCTTTAGCCTTCTTACTGCCTATGAACTGCTTTTCCGTATTTATCTCCAAAACGCAGCAACTTCACATCCTTTCTTTTGGACACCCCCCTAGGATGGTATAGCTGGGTGAGTGGGGCAGGAAAGGAGCTGAGAGCGTGTGCCCAGGGCAAGGGTTGGCCTTCTGGAAGGTGCTACATCTCATCAGCATTGCTATGCACGACCCTGTGAGAACCCGGAGCTGCTGCTCAGAGACTCATTGGGACCCAACACACGTCCAGCCCCATCCCACCCATTCCTTCCCATCTTTCCTACTATTAGGATCCCCAAATCTCTTACCGCATGGCTTTGCAGGTCCTATTTTCTGTATCACCTAAAACGCCTCTTCTCCTTCTCTGATTCAAAACCCAACGTGTCTGTCAGAGGCAGATTATTTCTTCGTGTTCTGCACAGGGCTATAAGGCACAATGTTAAGATTAGCCATTCCCATTGCCTTTCTATGTTTATTCTCCCTCGTTGTACTTAACATGTTGCATTATTATTATTATTATCTGATTTATTTCGTGTCTGTGCTCCCCATTGGACTAGTTCCTTAAACACCTCTTCCTTCATAGAATTGATGCCACCAAGTCAGCTACCGTGTCCCTCTGTACATAGAGGGCGCCTGGGTTTGTTTCCTTTTTATTTATTTATTTTTAGTCCATCATAACACAAGAGATGCAGACTCACGGGAGAAAAGTCTGCAAAGACCCAGCGTTGCAGTAGGGTCTTTGTGTTGCCCTGTGGGTGTGCCTGACCCTGCATGTAACTAACAGGGATGGTGTGCAGGGGCGGGGTGAGAGAGTGGGAGACCGGGCACTGTGTGGAGGGGCGGACAACGAGAAGAAAAGAAGGCCAATCTCAGCAGACCCGCCTTTCTATACCTCACTCGCCAGTTTCTGTGTGAGCACAGGTACTTTTCATCCTCTATCAAGAGAGCTCATCAAAATAGCCCATGGACATTAAGAGGGAAAAACCACCGATGGCCTCCGTGCTGAGGGGTATTATCACACAGGTGTCAAAGAGCAAGAGTGTCTACGTGTCTGATGGGAAGATGTACAAGGCAATGGGCAAGTGAATAGGATGATACATATTCCTTGCACATAAAGTAGCTAACATGTCTAAGTGGTTACCATGTATCAGGGACAGTTCTACGTGCTTCACAGAGTAATGTCTTAAACCATCAGAAGAAACCTGTGTGGTAGGCTTATGATCCCCATTTTACCGATGGGGACATTGAAAAACACGGACCAAGAAACTTGTTCAAGATAACGTGGCCAGTAAGTGGAGTCACCACATAGGCGGCCGACATACCGTGCTGTACTGTACACCAAGAGTCTCAGCCACCATGCTGTATTGTCAGTGTGTGCGTGTGTGTGTGTGTGTGTGTGTGTGTGTGTGTGTGTGAGAGAGAGAGAGAGAGAGAGAGAGAGAGAGAGAGAGAGNGAGAGAGAGAGAGAGAGAGAGAGAGAGAGAGAAAGAGAGGGAGGGAGATTGTATATATAGCTTATACTTTTATGACTCGTATTAACATAGAACATTTCTGGAAGGCAGCCAAGGAATTGTTAGGAGTCCATGCCTCTGGAGAGTGGGGATGAAATAATTAGATGACTTATTTGTCTCTTTGCACCCCCACTACCCTGTCTCAGGAATTTATTCATCTGTAAGTAATAGAATACCCAATTAACATAGACTTAAACAAAACCGGTTTGTCTGACATAACTAGAAGTCCAGAGGTGGTGGTTCCTTGGCTCCCTGATAACAGGGTACTCTGTGCAATTACCTTGGCCTTATAGTCACAGTAAGCCCCTTTCCTTGCTTTATTTTTTTCCTCCATAGTATTTATCTTCATCTAACATCTCCCTGTTTTACCTGTGTACCTTGTTTACTGTCCGTCTTCTGCTCGAGAATGTCGGCTCGATGTTTTGCTCACTGCTGTATCCCAGAGTCCTCCCTGGTACAGGGTAAGTGCTCAATAAACACTTGCTGAACTAACGAATAAATAAATGTTGCCGCTTCAGTCATCATGTCCCTGTTCAAGGCTCAAAAGAGAGAGGAGATGTCACCACTGCCTCTGTCCTCTTTTATCACAAACACAAATGCTTTCCCAGGACCCTCCATGCAGGTTTCCTCTAAGTCTTATTGGCTAGAACTGGGTCACATGGCATGCTTCTTTCTCCTGCAGCAACAGATGCCAGAAAGCCAGGGGCAAGGGGCCATGACTGCATGTGGCCACCCGGGACAGCATCAAGATGTGCTTAGCCAGGAAGAAGCAGGGAGTGGGTGTCAGTTAGCCAGCCAATCATTTCTCCCACAGGTGGTAGAACCTTGTACATATTCTACGTTTAGTTATGATTTTCCTTGAATACAAATGTCCAGCCCCCACTGCAGGCTTGAGCAGAATCTCAGAGCATGAGGCTGAGCATGTGTGCTTTCCAAAGATGCTCAAGAGATTTTGATGCACCATCCAGGATGAAAAGACATTTCCAGAGGGCCCACACTTAGAGGTAGCAGAGGGGTTTTTGAGTCCTGGAAAAGGAAGTGTGACCTGACTCCCATAAAGATGCAAGCCCGAGGGGTCTTTGTCAATCATTGAGTTCAAGGTCTCCATTTTGCAGATGAGTAAACTGAGGTTTCCAGAGGGACCGAGGCTTGTCCGAAGCCTCCCAGGGCTAGTTTCCAGGGTCGTCTCTCAAACCAGGGCTTTGCTCCCTTCAGCTCTTAGCCATGTTATTTTCTATTACCAAGTATAGAAAATATTACCAGGGGCAGGACCCTCCTGTTACTCACATTTAACGTTTACAGAGAAACAACCAAGTATCATTTTTCCCTTTCTCTGTTAACTGCATAATCTAGAGTAATAAATTAGTCCCAAAGCAGAAAGATGCCCTTAATCCCCACACTTCTTTCCATATCCCTGTGGTGTTTATAATGTAACGGGAGTTTTCGTGGTTATTATCTACTCTCAGCCTTTCCCTTTATAAATGTATAAATTTATATTTCATGATTAGAGTTGCAGGTGTCCCCTCTGCTCTATCCCTGCCCTTGAGCTGGAGAGTGACACAGGAAATGGTTTATGTTCTCCGGTCTACGCTGACAGTCTAATCCCACTCGTGTATTTCATGCTCTCTCTCTGTCGAGTTCGTTTTCTCCCAGCCACGAGACAGACCCTGAGCCCAGTGCCTCCATCTCCACAGACTCAAAGCAGCATGAGCCTGGAGCAAAGCTAGGCACTGCCTCAGAAAGATGCCAGCTTTGGAGCAGAGGAGAAACACAGGCAAGGAGACCCACACCAAGGTCATGTTGGTGGATTTATTATTTTTGGTTAAATGCCTCATATCAGCATCGTGCCTGTGTGATTGCTGTGAACACGGCAAGCTCTCTTTCTCTTCTCAGCTCAAGGCTAGAGCAAACCTAAACAACCAGAAAACAGGGGCACCTGTGGCTGTAAAGCGGCCAGGGGAAATCCAATCGCAAAAACAAAATGAAAGAGCAAGGTGTCACCTCCTCAGAGATGGGAAGAGCGGCCAGCCTACCTCCCGAAGTCCGCATGGAACTCCAAGGTCAGACTATATGCTTCCTTGCAAAAGGTACTGAAGCCTGTATGAGGACCATGAAGTTCAAAGACCAAGTGGTTTCCGGGTTGTCTCAAATGCCAGTCAGCTATGTGCCTTGAATCAGTGGCTTAATCCCCCTGAACCTCAGTTGCTCATCTGTGAAAAGAGGGTAAGAAAACCTACCTTATTTTACCCCCAGAGTGACCGGGAGAATGGGAGAACATCTAATACATGTGTCAGGTGATGTGGGTAGATTTGAAGCCACCGAGGCACTGTTACCCTAGAATTCCACCCCAGCTATGCTCCCTCCCTCACCCCCACCAACCAAGATGTATGTGTTTTCCTAGTTATTTGGACATTATTTATGGCACGGGTCATCAGTTGAAGGCAAATGTGAACAATATCAGCTGCATTGAACGTGTTAGTGTGAAAGAGACAAAACATCTATTGACTACCCCACATTTTCCATTTTTATGCAAATATTTGGTACTGCGTAGACATAAAAGGGTAGGGAAGACAACCACAGCACAGAAAAGGAGCAAAGCAGCTCAGGTCAGCTACATACTAAGTGAGTGGTTATTTCTTGAAATGGCATCGTTTCAGCAATTAAGTATTTAATCTGAAATATATTGTTTTCCCTGGACTTTGAAGCCAGCAGCTTGAGCTCAAACCCCAGGATTTCAATACTAGTTCTATTACACTGGGAAAGTTAAGCTCTCTTAGGCTCCAGCCTTTGTAAAACAAAACAAATGATATCTGCTTCCAGGTAGATATCACAGCTCCACTGTAAACGCCACAGGAGTGGAGATTTTAATTGTCTTGCTGATCACCAAATCCTCAGCCCCTAACTTAGTGCCAACAACCAGCGCTCAATAAATGTTTGCTGAAGGAATGAATAAAGGGTAACATAAAAAGTGCTTCACCTCACATCTAGAGTCTTATGAACATTCAAGAAACATTAGACCACCTTCCCAAATTATTGTGCTGCTAGATATGTGATTCCAGGGTGATGTGAGAATATTTAACTCGTTAGAATGGAGCCTGTATGAGGCCAGGAACATGTTTTGTTCAAGTGCTGAATCCTCATCTCCTAAAACCAGGCCTGGCACTTAGTAGACACTCAATAAATGTCTGCGGAACGAATGATACATGTTGTTCTTCCCAGATAATCTGTGTGCTACTTGAAGAGAAGGGCCAGCACCCTCAGATTCTCTCATATCCTCACTAGCACCTCGTACTGTGCATGCTCAAAAGCTATTCAAGCATTCATAGTACCCTAGGACCAATGACTATCAGGGACACCAGATGGCTTAGAACCCCCACAATCTGCCAATGACACCTGACTGCGATGGGGGCCATGCATTAGTGTTGACTCCAAAGTCACAGAAATATCTCCATCACTCCTGAAACTCTTCCAGCAGACAGAATTGTAACAGACAATTGCAACAGAAAACACTCGCTGTGAAATTCCACTACCTCTGTCACTATGAAAAATGTTATGGAAGGTGTTTTTTCTTATAAAACAGCAACATGCAAAAGTCATCAGTGCTGGAAAATGCAAAGATAAACGAGGAAAACAAGAGGAACGGATCCAATAGCTCCAGTTTTATGAATAGACCCTTCCCCCACCCCACTCATTTGTAAGACCCTCCCGAGGTCTTTTTTTACAGCACGTTATGAATCATCTTCATGATATCTTTAAATGGATGATCAATACTATATTTTCCCATAAAATGTTTGGTTTGAAATCCGATTTTAAGTGCATTAGAGTTTTTGTGCACCGAACGGGTGAATGCCATAATAAATTGTCATCAAATACGAAAGAAATATAGCATAGATTAATTGCCGTATTTATTTATGAGTCTATAAAATACCTTGTGAAAGTCCTGGCACATTTTTGGGATACCAATTTGAACCTTCAGGAAAGTTAAAAGCATTACAAGAGGCTGCAAGAAGATTTATTATCAGAATGTTTTTAATTGCAGACCCAAGCAGACGGGCAGGTATTAGAATGGCTGTGCCCTTAATGGGTATGTCTCATGTGTTCCTCTCTCTTTTTTTCCTTTAAAAATGATATACTTCCCATATTTTTATTGATTTGTGAAGATTTGTCATGAATTGCTGTGGTCAGCACGTGACATCACAGATGGTCCCAGTTTCCCTAACGGAGTGGGCCCCAGGTGACACCAGGAAGAAGGCCCCTGGTCAGTTCAAATACTCAGCTTTAAAAGTAGGAGAAACCACAACGAAAGAGAATGCCACCAATAAGACAAAAACATATATGGCTCGAAGCTGGTCCTATTGTAACGGAAGCCTTAAAGTCGACGACAGTGAAGTCCTTAAAGGGAAAGAAAGACACAATATCACCCTTATAAACTGCCTGCTAGCAGTGCTGCATATAACACTGCACAGTCTCTAGCTGTAGTCAGAGCCAGCTCCAGCCCAGATCCCTTTGCCATTTGCTCCGTCACAAAGGGGAAAAGGGACATGGCATCCTATCCCGGTGAGTCCTTACATGTCGTCTCTTTAAGGTCTTTATTTCTTCTGTGTGTTTCTTTCCCAAAGACTTTAGCTTCAAAACCTGTTTCCTGGTTTTTCAAATGCATACATCTGCTGTTTACTTTCCATTTTAATTCCTTGGAAACACATGAGATGTCCTGAGCTTATCATTAGAAAGATGCCACCATCCACGGGATAAAATAATCAAGAATTTCAATATGTAAAAACCACTTTGAAAGTGAGCACTACATGCCCTAACTTCCCCAGTCTATGGGTGCAAAAAACAAAGATTAAAACATGTTTTCTTTTCTTGAAAATAGTCACTAACTAAATTCCATTAACTTTTCTAAACCAATGTACATATAGAAACATCACCTTGGTTAGGTGTTTAGAAGGCTTTTTTTCTTCTTTTGGTTGCTGTTTTATATGTATACATATACAGAGGGTGCCAAAAAAATGTATACACATTTTAAGAAAGGAAAAAACTATTAAGGTTACGCTGATGGTAACCACTTTGAGCACCTCTTGTAATTGCAGTAGTCAAACGTGACTTGTATTCATCTTTTGTGATCAGTATATAGTATTACAATTTTAATACAGTTTTTTCCTTTCTTAAAATGTGTATACATTTTTTGGGCACCCTCTGTATATTTAGTCACAGCTGGGTCTGCTTGCTATTTTCCATTTTAATTAAGGATCCACACCAAATTTCTAAAACTCCCAAATTATTATATGTGTTGCTTCATAATACAGGTTGATATAAACACATGCAGCAGAAACCCTGAACCTGTGTGCTTATAACAGCATGTCTTTACATATTTCCCCGGCTCCGTTATGCTGTGTCATCCAGGGCACTGCATGTGAATTCTCTCAGTCCAGCCGGAGTTAGCAACACCTCCTGGCAGTGTCTGGCTTTATATATGTTAGAAATACGTTCCTGTGGAAAGACCCCAAGTCAGGAGGTCTGGGCTCTGGTCCCTCCTCTGGCACCCACTGGGTTATGTGATCTTAGATTTGCTTCCCACCTCTCTAACTCCCTTATCATGAGCCTTAAATAAGAAAGCAAGGGTGTTTACGAAAGCTCCAAAGCATCCTATGAATGCAAAGGCATTTCGTTATTAACAAGCTGTCATTTTTAACTCTAGGCTCAGGGTGGCACCTGATTTGCCTACACCCCAGGATCTCTTAATTCCGTCTATTTTTTTTCATTCTTTCTTTCCATTTGCCACATTCCTGACAAGCGACATCAATACCCTCATCTGGGAATTTTTGTCTTTTCATGTTCCCCTCTAGAGTCCAGAGTTGCTGTTGACAATATGTAGTCAGGCAAAGCAGGTGCTCACGGTGTTTCACTATCAGATGCCAGGGACACTATTTCTGTCAAAACAATTAGTGTTCATTTTGGCTTTACTCAGGGAGACCTGCGGTGACTGGTCAGTATAAATTATAGATGCGTCTGTCCAGATGGGCTTGTTCATTCATGCATAGATTGGAGGGAATTTCATTCTTTTTCCATTCAAAAACAGTCCCTTAAAAAAATCCATGCTTAAAAAGTATAATTTAGTACATTTTCATCTATGTTTGTATGCCCGTATATTCACCCATTCCATCTGTGAGGCATTTGAAGTTGACATGGGGGTATTTCTGGGTTATTACCCCCCTGCCACCTCACCTTTCTGGGTAAAATATACTGTCTTTATGAATCATTAAGACATGATGGATATGTAACCCAAAATAACGCACCATGATTTGTTTTCCTTTGTGTGTGTGGTACTTGTATTTAAGTTTATTGTCAAAGACACATCCTTTGCTCTGCCACTAGAAACTTTGATGCATTTAAAGCAAAGCAACACGGGAATAAACAAGGTGGATGAGCACCCTCTCTGCTCCAAATAGGCCTTTGACTGTTTACTTTGTTTCATATTTGTTTTAATGAGCAGCTAGAAGAACTATCAGGGCACCGCTGCATAATCCAACAAAACAATCTGCATCATTGTTTAAAATACATCAGGTGAAATGACTCCCTTAACTATAACGGGGAGGGCCTGTGTTTAATAGGCTTAGTTGCTTGCCTCAGTAAAATTCTCTGTGTACACATATATACAATTGGGCATTTTTCCTGAAACTAAATTAATCAGTGCTGAACAAAGCCATGAAAATCCAGCATGGTGGAGAAGCTTAGAGCATTCGGCTGCAGAAGTGGGCGCCTGTCAACAGTCAGGGGGATGAGAGCAAATTCCACAGCCGCAACCCTGCATCAGGCTTCCCAAGAAACAGGCTTCTTTTCTGTCACTTGAGGTCTCTGCCAGATAGAGGTTGATACTGGTTTAAACACTGGCTTTGTTTTGTTTGTTTGTTTGTTTTTTGGGGGTTTTTTGTTTTTGTTTTTTAATGGGTCCTAAAATGATGGGATAGGCGCACTTCATAAGAACCATTTTTAGGGAACCCTGCTAAATGCTCAAGATAGTAACAATCACATGTCAGCAGCCCAGGGTAGGTTTGTTGTGAGTACAACCTCTCCCTGGGAAAGAAACGTTAAATCAAGGTCTCCCATGCTTGGCAATGGCAGCCTTCCTTGCGGGGAGGAAGACAGTCTGATACCACAAAGCAACCCTGAAGACAACAGAAAGGTGCCTTAACACAAAACCTGTTCTGCTCTTAGCTTTCTTTTTCTACATAAGAAGAAAAAAAGCTGAGGTATCTTCACAGTCCTTCCTCCCAATTTACTTCACCACTGTTCTTCCTTCTCTTTTCTTTTTCTTTTGAAAAATCTTGTTGCTTTTCTCTAATCCTAGAGAGTGAAGGGGAGAGAGAGGCCTGCAGGCCCTGCACACGCGTTGATAGCGCAGAGGTCTTATAAATCAGCTAAAAATCAATACAGTCTATGTGGTAGTTTCTCCTTTGCAACCAGATCGCCAGGGGACAGAACTAATGCTTTTTCTCCACCACCATCCCCATTTTTCTGTCATAAAAAAAAAAATCTGCTTAGGAACGAATGGGCAATCAAAGTTGCTGAGTAAGGATTTCAACTATCTAATTTTATCACTTTACAATTGACATACCTTCCCTCTGGAAATGTTTGCAATTAATTAATTAGCAGTAATCTTCCCCAAGGGACTAATTTAATGAATTTTCTCCAATTTTTACTTTAAGAAAAATAGCTTAGATGTATCCAAGGTGCAAATGTGTGCATAGCTCCAAAGTGCATTTTGAAAAATCAAGGGATCTATCTATTATGGTGAATTTTTACCACTAAATCAATCTGGCGACAACTATAATTCTTTTTCTAACTAGGAGTTACCCCGGATGAACGCAAGGTTTCTCCAAGGTAACGACCCTCAGCAGCACAGCCAGGAACCCTCGCTGGGTTTGTTAGTATTTAGAATGGAGTTTGTCCTCCTGTTAATCTCAGGCGGAGCAGTCTGCGGTTTGCTGCGTCTTTAGGCGCCTTGCGCGTTCTGCAGAATCTGTGAAGAGAAGAAAAAAAAAAAAAGCTAGAGATGTCGCTCTAAAGAGGTCGCTGGTTTCCGGGCCTACCTGTCCCCTCTGTAAGATGCCAAAGGCAAACTCACTGGCCAGGCGTCTTGGGCCAGGTCCCCAGACCTTGTCAGTTCCCTGGGCTTCTTCCAGGCCCCTCAAGGATCCAGGGCAGAGACCTGGGCTGTCCCTACCCTTGGGTCCACATGTTCCTGTGTTTCAACTAGAAAATAAAACTGGGCCCTTGGACCAATGCCTCTGATTCCTCCGGGGATGTGCAGCGAGGGCCTGGGAGAGCGTCTTGTAAACTGTAAAGTGTTGTGACCCCGTGAGTTAAAGGCGCGAGGCTTTCTGAGGTTGCTGGCCTGCAAATCCGAAGGCGAGTTCCACTTTCATTCCTGCAGCATCTGCCGAAGACTTCACCCCACCAGACTGATCATCCCTTTTCGTCCCGGGACGACGCAGGTTGGAGGCCCTCAAGGGGAGGCTCCAGGCCTGGGAGTTGAGCCTTCGGGTGTGCGAGTCTCCAGGGCTCGAAAACCGGAGCCGCTTTTCCGGGAACCAGGCCTAGAGGACGCAGCCCCGCTCTCCGGCTCCAACGAGCACCTCCGCCCATCAGTGCCCCTTTGAGAACCCCTGGGATGGTGAGGGGGGGGTGGTCAGACCGCTAGGCCAAGGCAGGCGTCTGGGTGGAGCGCAGAGAATGGGCCGCTGAACCGCGGCTCGCCAGCGCCACCCCCAGCGGAGCGCAAAGGCTGCAGCTCTGCCCCAGCGCCTTCCTGCGGGTGCCCACTCCCGGTGGACACAGCAGGCGGTGTGCAGGAGGCAGCCAAACCTCGCCTTTGTAGGAGATGCCCAGGGGTCTTAGCCCGCCGATTGCAGATGCCTGGGGTCAGACGTGGCGCGTTTCCAGGTAGACTCCGAGAGGACCTGAACCCTGGCCTCGAGGGGGCGCTATTTGGCCCGTTCGAGGGCCAGAGGGCTGCAGAGAAGCCCTGAGGTCAAGGCCCTGGCAAAGGCCAGAGCTTGGAGAGTCTGAATCTAGCTAGTCTTGGGGAGACTGAGCCGGGGAGCCAGATCCCCGAGGACAAAGACAGGCGGGCCGGTGGGATTCACCGACGCCGCCCAGCGCGGGGCCCCTGGCGCGAACAAACTTTCCTGCAGCGGAGGGGCGGGGAAGCCCGGCTGGAAGCTGCTCCCCGGAGCCTCTGCTCTCCTCCACCTGCTGGTGGTGAACCTCCTCCCAGCCTTCGCCCACCCCAGTTCCCTCCCCTCCCCCGCCCGCCTCTGTTCACTTAGACTCATTTCTCCTCTCTCTCTCTCTCTCTCTCTCTCTCTCTCTCTCTCTCTCTCTCTCTCTCTCTTTTTGTATTCTCTCCTCCCTCGCCGCCTGGGTTGCTTCTCTCCTCCTTAGGACTTCAGGGAGGAGGTAAGGGCGCTGCGCCCCGGGCCTGCGCGGCGCAGAGGGAGGCGTTTCTCCTACTTCTCCCGGGTAATTTGGAGAGATTGTATATGCGCGCGCGCGTGAGTGTAAGGCAAAAAGGGGTAGGATCCAGCATCAAGCAGAGAGGGTCAGGGTCTTTGACATTCCTCACCAGCTGCACAAACCTCCCAGAACAAGTGTGAGTGTGGGTGAGAGTGCGCGCGCGCGCACGGGCTGGCTGCGCTTGGCACGTTTGGTGGCCCGGGGCCCCAGGGCCCGGGGGCCCGCCTGGCGACCTGGGATTACCGTGACGTCACATTGAGCCTCTGGCCACCTTGGACTGGGACACCTCAGGAGCCGCATAGCCCCGCGCCGCACCTCACCTTGCCTCGCCACCGCGCGCCTTTGGGAACCCGCATCCTCTCCCTTCCCCTGCCCATCCATGGGCCCTTCTGTCTTCCGGACCACGCCGGCCGGTGGAGCGCCTTCTGGAGCGCAGGGCTCGGCAGCAGGGCTGCCCTTGGCTCTGCCTCCAGTCGCGCCGAGCGGGCGGAGGACCCGGCGCTGGGCAACTGCAGCCGTGTAAGGAACCGGGGCGGCACACGGCTGGGGGCGCAGACACGAGGGACAGAGGCGGGAACAAGCAAGAGAAGAGGGAGGCGGGCCGGTGACAGCCACCATGTCCTTCCCGCACTTTGGACACCCGTACGGCAGCGCTTCCCAGGTAAGAGGCGCCTCCGTGGGAGATAGGGACAGGGCGGGTGGAGGGGATGCCCCGTGCACGCTCCTGCCCCTGGGCGCCCTCCTCTCGCACGAGCCTCCTGGGAAACCAGAAGGAGCAAGGACCAGGGCAATGTACCACAGTCCACTCTGACATCCCCAGTCACTAGCTGAGAATGTTCAACTCCCCCAGTACAAGCTGGAAAATTGGGAGACCCGGAACTTAGGTATTCTGCCCAGGCACTCAGAGAGGTGGGTAGGATCTCGGAGAACTTCCAGATGGGCCTCTTTTTGTACAGATATCCGAGGTGGCTGGAGAGTCTCGGAAAACAAGACTTCCAGTCCAGAGCGTTGTCCATCCCACCATTTTTCTGTTGTTGCTCGTCGTTGACTTCTGTTCTTATCCTCCCCCTTGCTTGGGTCGGTCCAAACTCTGTTTCTGTTTCCTTCATTTTCCAGACCAGGGTGGGTGCTGTGCACTGACAAAGGTTTCCTGGGGGAAATTCTGGGGACGCCCACCACAGCTCTCCAGTCTTTCTCCAGAGTGCAGGGTATATTTTCCTGGGGGCTACTCCCAGCCCGACCTCTGACCCGCTTGGCGACCTTGGACAAGTCTGCGCACTCTCTGGTTCCCATTCCCTATCTATAAAATGGGATTCTGTGTGAGGCATAATGGTGGTCTCTAAGGCCAATTTCTAACTCTGCCTTTGCGGTATTCTGTGATGGGGAAGGGGGGGCGGGGGGGGGGTCCGCGAGGGAACTGGTGAAATTTAGCTTCTGTAATTCGGGTTTCAGAACGTTCCCAACGCCTGAACCCCCTGGGACTCTGGAGCCCTAGCAACGGCTTAGGGGCACCTATCTATAAGGGCAGTTTGGATGAATTGCGCCTTCGGATAATTCCGGTTCCAGTGCTCAGCAGAAGGCTCCGCACACGGTGGCATTTAGTTAATGTTGAATAGAGAGATCCGGCAGTTACGACGCTGGCTCCCTCCAGCCTGAGGCGCCGGCCTCTGACCTCCGGTGCCCTCTCTCTCGCCCCCGTAGTTTCTGGTGTCTGCAAGTTCAAGTGCCACTTGCTGCGAATCCGCCCCGCGCTCAGTCCCAGATGTGGCCCCAGGCTCCACCCCGGCGGCCGCTCTCTGCTGTGCACCCTACGATAGCCGGCTGCTGGGCACTGCGCGGCCCGAGCTGAGCGCGGCCTTGGGCATCTATGGAGCCCCCTACACGGCCGCTGCAGCGGCCCAGAGCTACCCCGGGTACCTGCCCTACAGCCCGGAGCCTCCCGCGCTGTACGGGGCGCTGGTGAGTACGCGGGATGGGGCCTGGATCTGTGAACCGGAACACACCCAGCCTGGGGGCGGGAGCGGCAGCCGGGTGAAGGCCACTGTGACATCCCCAGGGAAAACCTAGGAAGGACGCACAGCTCCGAGTAAAGGAAATGGTTAGGAGTGTGTAGAAGGAAAAAAAATACATCTTTACACCATTTTACAGTTTGCAGAACTCCATACTGTTTAGGAAACATTTGCACTTCTATTAATTGTGCGAGGTAGGCAAGTCATCACTTTCTCAATTTACAGACGAGGAAATTGAGGTGCAGAGGTCAATAACTTACCCAAAGTCACTGAGATGCAAAGGGCCAGGGAATAGCTCTGGAAGGGGAGTAAGGCAGGGAAGCTCCCCAGCTGGTGGGGTGGAGGGTTGGGGGGAGGGAGACACAAGTGGTAACAGTAATAATAACAGCGAATGTCCACTGCTTATTCTGCACCAGGAATTCTGCCAAGTGCTCTCCTTCATTAACCTTTAGGTACCATTGATATCCTTATTTACCAAGGGGAAACTGAGGCATTCAGCGGTTAACAACTGTGCCCAAGATCACACAGCCAGTACAAGCGGTGGTCCAGGGATATGAACCAGGCTTGACTTCAGAGTTTACACGCTTAGCAACTACCCTCCCCCGTTTTCTCCCCAAATGTAAGTAGTCCTGAATTCTTTCTTCCTCCCCCACCAGAATCCACAGTATGAATTTAAGGAGGCTGCAGGGAATTTGACACCTGGCCTGGCGCAACCAGGAGCCTATTATCCCTATGAGCCGTCTCTGGGGCAGTACCAGTATGACCGGTAAGATGTGAGGCACATCGGGGGCTGTGCAGCCACCCTCTCGCCTGCCACGAGAGGGCTGGCCTGGACAGAGCAGGGGTAGAGGGGTGAGCAAGGAGGGAGAATAGCAGAACCTCACTTTCAGGCCGCAGCCTGCCTCCTGCCTGCCGCCTCAGGCTCCGAGCCCCAGAACTGTGATCCAGGTTCTACCCACAGGTACGGAGCCGTGGAGTTGAGTGGCGCCGGGCGCCGGAAGAACGCCACGCGAGAGACCACGAGCACGCTCAAGGCCTGGCTCAACGAGCACCGCAAGAACCCCTACCCCACCAAGGGCGAGAAGATCATGCTGGCCATCATCACCAAGATGACCCTCACCCAGGTGTCCACCTGGTTCGCCAACGCGCGCCGGCGCCTCAAGAAGGAGAACAAGATGACATGGGCGCCCAAGAACAAAGGCGGGGAGGAGAGAAAGGTGGAGGGTGGAGCAGAGGAATCGCTGGGCTGCCTAAAGGGTGACACCAAAGGTACCAAAAGTGTTTACCACCCCACCTTACATGGGTGTTTCCAGCCATCAAGCAGTTTGATTGGATTTCTGCAGCCACCCTGTGGTGTAGCTTTTATGAAAGGCACTCTTGCCTACCCTTGCCCTGGTATCCCCCACATGCCTCAGGGCCTTTGCCTGCACCGTTTTCTCTGCCAGGAATTCCCTACTGAGCCAACTTCTAGCTTTTAAAGTGTCCTCTCCGAAAACCTGCCCTGGCCACCCAAGCCAATGCAGTGCCACAGTTATTCTCTATTGTCGTCTCATCTTATCTCCCCCCCATACTTATCACTACGACCCCCTCAAGAATGTCGCCTCTACTAGGTGTTTTATTCACTCCTGTATTCCCTAAATTAATACCTAAATGATGCCTGGCCCACAGCGGGCACTCCATAAATATTTGCTGAATTAAAATAATACACACCAGCCACCGGCGGGTGTGAAAATGGGGTCAAAATTGTCCCCTTGAGTTTATATGGCTGAGAAGCTGAATCCAGGTCTCAGGGCACCGCAATGTATTGGGTGCATAGAGAGCAGGAGTTTTCCAAGGGGCGAGGGCAAGGCTGGGGGATTGGCAGGCCTCCAGCCCTGGGGACAAACGTGTCCCCAGGTGGTGTGGCCAGCCTGGCGAATGCCCTGTGTGCAGGGCGCATCTTGCTAAAAGCTTCTCAGGGACGGGCACTCCAGCGGATTTCCCTGGGGGCCTGGGCTTTTCTCACTCGCTCCTGATTTCCTGCAGACGTTGCTGCTAGCCAGGAAGCCCGGGGGCTCCGTCTGAGTGACCTGGAAGACCTGGAGGAAGAGGAGGAGGAGGAGGAGGCCGAAGAAGAAGAGGCAGTGGTCACAGCTGCGGACAGGCTGGCTGAGGGCCATAAGGACACGCAGTCGCTGCTGGCACCATGTGCTGCAGCTCGAGCGGGCAGGCTGGAGCGCAGGGAATGCGGCCTGGCGGAGTCCCGCTTCTCATTCAATGAGCCTCCTCCCGGATCAGGAGAAGCTGACTTCTTCCGGGGGGAGCCAGTGGGTCCCACATTGACCATGCACTTTCCAGGCAGTGAGAAACCGCGCATCTGGTCTCTGGCGCACACTGCGGCCGCCAGCGCTATCGAAGGCGCACCTTCAACCCCGCCCAAGCCACGAAGTCCGGAGTGCCGTCTAATTTCCGGACAGCCTCCAGGCTCTGGCAGGCGACCCGCGGTCCCCAGAGACTCCGCGTGTGACGAGTCTTCCCGCATAGCCAAAGCCTTTGGAAACCCCACATTTGCCCTGCAGAGGCTGCCCCTGAACTGTGCGCCGTGCCCGCGGCGGAGAGAGCCAGCAGTGCAGTGCCAGTACCCGTCCGGAGCAGAAGGTAGTGGGCCCCCAAGGATGCTGGGCTTGTCTGTCCAAAAGACACCTGCCCACCGTGCTGCCCAGCCATTGCACACCCTCTCTGCCTCTCGGGCATGCCCAGGTTCAGACCTGGTGCGAGATTGTCCCACAGCACTCTTTGAAATGGAAGCTTAGAGGTAGTATTTCTAGTTCCCCCTTATTTTGAAGTCAAATAATAGTAATAAGCTCCGAGTGAGACAACAACTTACGTAGGATCACTAAGAAAGCCATTGAAAAGATGGACAACCTAGATCTCTGCACTCATGTCCAGTGTTTGGTCAAGTGCACCAGGTGGGTGCCATCATTACCCACTGACACAGGTGCCCTTGTCCCCTGCCTTCCCTTCAGAGGAGGACAGCTGTGCTTGTACCAAGAGCTGGCTAAGGCTGGGCAGGCACAGGGCTTTCTGAGAAGTGTGAGGGGCAGGTCCAGACGCACACAATTGTCTTAAGGCCAACGTTTAAGTCAACTGCCAGCCCTCTCTGTGGCCACTACGGTGACTGGAAAGCGCAGCCCAGGTGCTGTTGCTGGAGGCCATTCACCCTGAAATTTCAACTGGCCACAGGGTGTGACTGCCAATCAGTGTCTCCTGCCCCTGGGTGAGGTGGTTCTCTGGCTGTGCCTAGTGGAAGGGAATGTCACCCCACAAAGGGACACTCTCCAAGCATTTGGCAGCCTCCAGCAATTACTGCCAGACTCTGTTCTTTGTAGTTATTTCGCTCAGGATTAGCTACTGGCTTAGAAAATTGGGTTACATTGTTATTTGAATTTACACAAAACCGGGTCCAAATGTTACCTCTCGTGAGCAAATTGCTTCTAGACCTTTGATTCCCTTCGGATGCACCACCCCTGACCTCCGATTTCCTAGGAATCGCCACCAGTGGCCTTCGGGTTTTAATCAACCTTTCCTCTCTCAGCAGGTTAGCGCAATGGCTGCGATTTGCGAAGAACCTCGGAAATTAGCCCTACTGTTGGAACTCACCTCCACGCTAAGAAGCTGGGAGACCTCTCCAGGAACTGGCGGGGCTCACTGCGCCTAAGAAACAAGCAGACACACAGAAACCCCTCTACAGGCCCTCCTTGCACGCAGAGCTGGGCGTGGCGGGCAGACATGCGTCTTGTCAGATCCCAGAGGAGGGGGCACAGGGCACCCGAGCGGGAAGCTGTGCGGGGGAGTGTGCCCAGGGCACCCGTTCGGTATACCACGTCTCCCTCCCTCCTCTGGATTCAGGGCCTGAAGCTGCTCCCTCCCCTGCGCACCCACGCCCCCCTCACATTGTAATGTCTATGCTGACCTGGCCTCTAAGGACTGCAAGACTTGGGTCTTCTCCCCCTCCCCCACTCCTTGTGTCCTTAAAAATAATCAAATCGAACCTAAGCGGTGTGGCCTCTCTGTGCCAGGGTTGCTTGGAGAGGTCAGGGTGGAGGGGAGGATGAAGTGTGGCGAGGGGTTCTGGGGACAGGGCGGCGTGGGCTGCACACCTCAGTGCCTTTCATAGCAGCGAGATAAACTGACAAGGTAAGAGCCAAGGCCGAGGCTCTTGAGTTGCCACCAACTCGCTGAGCCCGGCTGATGCCCTGCTGATGCGTGGGCGCGGGACTAGGGGAAGCTGTCGGGATATTTGTCCAAAAAGGTGCATTTGTGTTCTAGTTCGTACTTGGGTTTTAGGTTCGCTAGGAGGTGTGGCGCCGGAGATCATCTTGGCGGTCACTGGTCTCTTGGCACTTAGCTGCTGGTACCCCCGCGCTCCTCGGGTGGGACGGAATGGCGATAGGAGGCGATACGGGGCATTCTTTCGGTTTAATCGAGCGTCAGCAAGCACTTCCGGTACAGGCCAACCAATGGGAGCTGACGGTCGGGGAAGGGGGCTTTGTCCCCCTGGGGAGCAGTGTGGGGCGTAGGGCTGCGGGGTGAACCGCCTGAGTTTGGTCCGGCCTAGTGGCTTCGGCTTCCGCCAGCGCACAAGCTCGCCGCTGCTCACAGGGAAAGAGGGAAGTGACCCCGGGACCCGGCCCTAGCGGGGAGCAGATGGATGCGGGGAGGGCAACCTCGGGAGCTGTGCCTCCACTGCTGGGCTCCAGCCCCATCCACCCCGATGGGAGATGGCCTAGTAGACCAGCGTGGGGGGGCCAGCCTGCCACTCGCTGAAGCCTGGGGCAGAAGGGAGGGGGAGAGATTTTAAGACCCTTGGAGGTTGCTGATGGGAAGGTGGGGGGTTGGAAAACTGGGGAACTGGTGGCAGGCCACCTCCCTGCCCCACCCTGTCTTTTCACCTAGAGAATGATCCGAATCAAAAGGGGCTTTAGAGATCATGAATGACAAAAATACAAACCCCTTCTTCAGATAAGGAAACTGAGGCCAAATGGGGGTGGGGCAAGGGACTGGCTCAGGGTCACACAGAATCTGTGGTGGGACAGACCCCAGCTTTCCTCTCGGGGTCCTTTTCGGGTCACCCTCCCCTCCCTGACTTCCTGGGAAACCCTCTCTCCTTGCTTTCCTTTTGCTTCTGGGCAACAGCTGCTCCTACCTCCAACCTCCCCGGGGGCCCTCCAATCGCCCTCACTGACCCGTGGCTTAGGGTCCTGGAAATTAAACTGCGAAAAGATAAACATTATTTCCAGTCGGCTTTGCGGGATTAACGCTTGTAATAAAGAGCATTAGCTGGGGGTTTCTTTCAAGACGCTCTCGACCCCGCCCTCTCTGGGGGGACCAAGTAGACCCTTCTGGAGGCCTGATGCTAGGGGCCTCCCGTGTGGAGGGGAGAGGAGCCCTCAGTCTCACATTGAGTCAGCACTTGGAGAAGGGGCGCACTTAAGCCTGAGGTCATGTGGCTGGACGGGACTGGGATCCAGAGAGTGAAAGATGCAGGATGGGAGGGACTGGGCTGCACCCTGCCTCCAGCTGTTCAGCCATTCAGAGGAACAGTGAGCTTGGGAAAGGAGGCCTTACCTCAGAAGGTTGTCTCTCCATCTCTTGTCTAGGAGGCCTGGCCTCTACCTGCCTCTGCCAAACCACAGCAGGAGCCTGCAGCCAGGGTTGTTCCCAAGATCTGGGCCTGGCTGGCTGGAGACAGTGGGGCATAAGAGGGGCTGAAAGGAGTAACCTGGAATCCCAGATTATGGGTTCACCATCTCAATCCCATTGCTACCACCTTGCTATGTGGCCCTGGACAAGCCCCCTGCCCTCTCTGTTTCCCCTGCTGTAGAACACAGAGGATGATCTAGGTCTCCACCCTGCAGCTCCATGTCTGCTCCAGGCCTGATGGTGCACTCTAAGGTGCACCACAGGTGACGGGCCTGAGAATGGCACATCTGAGCCTGGATTATCCCAGCCTCAGGCCCCTAGTGGCAATCTGTTCCCACCATCTCTCTCCCCACTGAGAGACTCTTGCTAATCTCCCCCTCTAATCTCCCAGAATCGTATTTTGAATACTGTTTTGATTAAACACCAGAGCCAGAGGAGGGAGGCCACAGCTCTGCTCTCCTCGGCGGAGCCCACAGACAGCTGGCCTGTGCATTCTGCAGAGTGAGTGTCAGGAGGTGCAGAAAGGTGACATTCTCAGGTTTGGAGTCTGTAGGACCTAGACCTCCAAACTCCCTTGATGGCTAAAGTGCCCCTTCCCTCTGCTGGGGAGCAAACCACCGGAGGCTAGGTTGAGAGAAGTTGAGCCAGGAAGCCACCACACACACACCCTTGTCTTTATTAATTCCTCTTCCTCCAGGAGTCATTACATCATTACCTCCCTGGTCGCTTTTGGTCCTGAGGTTCTACGTCCCTGGCAGTGATAATAAGAACTTCTGCCCTTACCACGTGTCAAGCCCAATGCCAGGTCCTTTAAGTGTCCAGGCCCATTTACATGTCATAACAGTCCTAGGGAGCATTGTATTGTACTTACTAGTATCCCGTTCAATTAATGAGAAAACAGAGCTCAAAGAGGCTGAGGAACTCGATGTCAGTTACCCGGCTAACAAGTAAAGAAGTCAAACTCTGAGTGTCACTGACTGTTCACCACTACGCTCGACTGCTAATATGCTCTGTCACTTTAAGATTCTTTTATTCCGTTATGAATAAGAGCCTATGTTTCTGAGACTCTAAATGTCTACGAGTCAATTACCTTGTGCCTCTGGAACTCCAGCTTGCTCTCCTTCCTTCTCAGGAATGTCCAATGGAAAAAGGCGCCTGCTGCCCCCGTATCTTGGCTGAGAGCATCCCCCCTCTTTCCCACTGCCAGCATCTCCCTGGGACATGGCTGTCTGAGACACCTTTGATCAGTGTTTGGCAAAATGTAGCCCATGGATCTCCACCGTCAGAATCAGCCCATAACTAAAAAATCCTACGGGGAGGTGTGCTAGGACATCTACCTTTGTAACAAGCACTCTAGGTGGTCTGATGGGCCTCTAACCTGAGGAGCAGAGACTGAACCTCAAGTGGCCAGACCCTAAACTCAGCATGAAGGCCTAGGACACCTGCTGTTGGCCAAGAATAAATCACATCCCAGGAGCAGGTGCAAACATTTCCTCCAGGGTTTAATCTGTATTCACATTCAATCTCATCTGGTTCAGCTCCCCGCCTCCCCCATCCCAAAGCTCCAAAGCTTGTTGTTATTGGAGGGGGAGGAGTTACCCTAGGAGACTAACTTGCCTTTCCCAGCTGTCTGAAGACAAACTAACTAGGATCCTAGGGAAGCATCTTCCGAGTCCCCTGAATCTCAGAGTGTAAGAGAATTCTATCCCCAAACAGAAACATGCAGTTGAGAATCTCTACACATTTAGGGAAAGCCAGCACTAGGAAGGAAAGACTATATCTTAAGCAAATAAATAAACTGATGGAGGAGGTGGGCCTCTCTCTGTCTCCTGACACAGCCAGTTGCAGTCTCAACAGCATTAGAAGGTTCTCTCTTTTTTGGAACCAAATTCTTCCTCCATGTAACTTCTGAAATCTGTCTCCTGAACCAATAAGTCTTAATCGTCTCCATGATTCTTTCTTTCTCCCACGCTGTATGCTTCCCTTTCCCCTCTCCTCCTCAGTGGGGCTTGTTTGGCCCTTACTCTGAGACCCGAGTAAGAATGGAATCTAATGGCTATCTCCCAGTTATTTGGCAGAGAGGACCCCTCTATCAGCATGATTTTCTTCAGTAAACGTGAAGTTGGAGATGGGGCAGATTTGGGCAAGTCACCAAGTGTCTCTGAGACTCAGCTTTCTCCTGGGAGGTTGGGATCATATTAAACTGTGCAGCTCTTTCATAATTTCCACCGTTCTCTCATTTAACTACCATGGGGACAAAGGTTTAGATTGGTGTTACTTGAATTTTAGTCATTGGAAAACCAATTCCCTGATTTTTGCCAAGAGTTGAAGAGATGTTAAAGACAAGCTAGTACCAAATGGAGGCTTCTCCTTTGTGAATCAGAGGATTTAAAGAGAGTTGAAAAATAAATAATTTGGGTCACCCTGAGATTCAGCATTACTTAATGCCATGACCAACTCTCCTCTCAGCTGGTGCAGAGTATAGCCTTTGACATGTAAATCTGTATTAATGTAAAGGGTGATTATTATTTGTGAGATGGTCAAAGACTGATGTCTTCCCTCAGTGCCCAGACTGTCTCCAAATTCCAAATTGGTGTCATTGAAAGTCTTAGAGACCCTGCCCTAGAACAATGATGCCAACGGTGGTAATGACAATGAGTCTAGAACAGTAGTTCTCAACTCTGGTAACCCATAAAATCAACCAGGGAGGTGTTTTATTATGTTTTGATTTTCAGTACCAATATCTGATCTGTACCCCAGACCAATTAAATCCATGCTCTAGTGTTGAGGCCCAGCAGAATTTTCTTTTAAGCTTCCCAGTGATTCTAATGTGCAGCCAAGGTTGAGAACCAGTGAACTACAGCCAGGCGGTTTCTCTTTCTAGCTCCAGCATTTTCTAGAAGCTATGTAGCGGTGAGGGGTGGGAATTGGCAGACTGGAAGTCTAGAATCCTATGGTTTTCCCCTTGAGGCTACAGATTTCTTGTTTTCCCCGTGGTGAAATGAGGTATAATATTTACCCACATTTCCCCACATGGTTTCTGAAGGATCCCAAAGTTGGATGGAATAATCCTGGATGTCCAAGGCCAGTGTCAAGCCAGGGGAGGCCTCCTTTAGCCCTGCCTACTCCATATCCCAGCTGCCTGCACATAGAGTGGAACTGTGGAGGGAGATTCCTCCAAGCAGGGCATCTTAAGTACGTGTGCCAAGTCACCCCTGGGCGCAGCTCAGAGGTGGCTCTGAGCAAGAGTGGAAGCCCTTCAGAAGTGCTTCTTGGTGTCCCTGTTATGTATTGCAGAGGAAAAGTCACCCCCAAACTTAATGGCTCAAAACAACAGCAGTCAGCGATTTTGCTCATGGATCTGCAATGTGGGTGGGTTCTGTGGGAATGGTTTGTTTCTGCCCCACACATGATTTAAGGAGGCAGCTCGACTGCAGCTGATGATCTACTCCCAAGAAGGACTTGGGGTTCCACCCTCTGCAGAGGTGTCTCCTTCTCAATGGGCTGCGTGAGGTCCTTTACATCATGGCAGCAAGGTTTCAAGAGGCCTGGGTGGAAGTCACAAGGTTTCTTACGACCTATCCTCAGAAGTCCCAGAACGTCACTTCCATTGTATCCCATTGGTCAAGCAAGTCCCTAAAGCTTGTACAGAGTCAAGAGGAGGGGAATTCAACTCTACCACTTAATGAGGGGAGTTGCATAGAGTTTGTAGCCATCTTTACCCAAATTGGTATCATTGCTGAAGGTACAGTTTTGAATACACTTTGAAGACTTGACTCTTCCATTCAACATGTAGACTTGGGATTCTGTCTTAGTCAGCTTGGGCAGTCATAACAAATACCACAGACCAAGTGGCTGAAACAACAGACATTTATTTTCTCACAGTTCTATTGACTGGAAGTCCAAGATCAAGGTGCCTGCTGATTTGGTTCCTGGTGAGAGCTCTCTTCCTGGCTTGCAGATGGCCGCTTTCTCATGCTGTCTTCTTATGGTGAATGGAGAGAACCCTGGTGCCTCCTCTCTGCTTATAAAGGCACCAGCCCTATTGGATCAGGACGTTACCCTTACGACCTCATTTAACCTTTATTACCTCCAGCCAGTCCCATCTCCAAATATAGTTCCTTGGGGTTGGGGCTTTAACATATGAATTCTGGAGATCCACAAACATTCAGTCTACAACAGACTCTAACCAAAGACCCAAGATGGACAAGGCCAGTTATGCTGCAGATGACCAGGTAGAGGGTGCTGACTCTCTGGTCAACGGTCTGGGCCAGCCACTAGCCACAGAGGTGCTGGATGGGGCAGGCATCTGGCTATCCATCACATTCCCCCATCAGCGTCCTGGCCTGACACTCAGTGTCTGTAGCCTCAATGTGGAAAAAGTGACATATACTCAGGCGCTGTTAAGCGCCTGGCACTTCATAAATTTCATAACAATGGTTTATAAATGAGGAAACTGAGTCTTAAGTATGTGAAGTCCTTTGTTCAAAGCCCAACAGCCAAGAAGTGGTAGAGTTAGGGGTTCCAATCCAGGCCTGCGTGACCCCAAAGCCGAGGCTGTCCTCCAAGCGAAGGCTGAAGAAGGCTGAGTGCACCCACTCTAAGATCACATTGTACAGCAAAATGGTACAAACACAGCCTCTGAAACCAGACTACCTGGCTTTGAATCCCAGCTCGGCCATTCACTAGCGGTGTGACCTTAGGCAAGTGGCAGAACCTATCGAGACCTCAGTTTCCTCTTCTCTAAAATGAGAGTAATATTAGTACCTGCCTCACAGGACTGTTTGAGGATTAAACAGTTGCTATGTAAAGCGTTAGAACTGTGCCTGGCCCGTCATAAATATTACACGTACAGCTGTACCCCAGCTGCCCTGCCACAGGCCTGCCTCCCCAGCAAAGCCTGGAATTACTGTTGTGTCCCCCCCCCCACCCAGCAGCCCTGCCTACCTCACTCTTTGTGCCACATCGATGTCACAGTTCACACGTGTCCCTTTTACCTAGAGCAAAGACATGGGGTCATTCACTCGGGTGTCCATTTAGGGAGCAACCTCCCCAAGCGGATTTTATGAATAGCTCACACTTCCCCTTATCAAGATTAATGGCACCATTGCCCACGGTCAGTCCTTCTGTGGTCGCAGCTAATGACTTCAGCCCTCCACATGTTTCCTCTGCATTTGCTTCAGAAAAATCATTCTGAACAGCAAGGCTGCTTTAATAGCCACTTGGTACTAATGATGCCTTTTAAGTGCATAAAGAGAATCTCTAAGTATCAAACGGGAGGCCCATTGACTGGTGTCAACAGCCATTGACATTGACATGAAGGCAAGGTCAGAAAGCTGCAGACCATGAGGACTGTTACCGGGTTTAACAGTGGGTTTTGTCTTGTTTTAGTACATGGGAAAATTCCTCCTTATTCCCTATCGCTCCTCACACTCACCCACTAGGACCACTGGCTGAAGCCCACTATGTACAGTTCAGAGTTCACCACCCTCTGCCGGTTTTCACTTCACCGTCAAGATTCTAGCCATATCCGAACTTGTACTACAATATATCTCACTTGATAGTTTTCTTTAAATAGACTCACTTTTACATTTTTAAATAAGTGTTTTTGAAAAGAAAACATAGTATTGCTACCCACTCTTTATGTCTTCTCTTTCCTTACTGCATGGTCACCATGACAACGCTCAACTGGTCAAGAGGCAGCTTGGTACCATGATTAAGAATATGGATACAGGAGGCAGAGCGAGCTGGGTTCACATTCTGGCCCCTAGCACTCGGGTGATGGGGAGCTAGTGCCTTCGTTTCTGTGAGCCTCAGCTTCTTCATAAATAAAATGGGACCAAACTGGAACCTAGCTCGTGCGGTGACGGTGAGAATGAAATGTGAAGGGCTCACCTCAGTGGCTGGCACACGTGCTCAATAAATGTTAGCTCTAGCTGTATTAACTTGCTCCACAACAGTCGAGCTCCCGGGGAAGTGACAAGCAGTTTCTGCTTGCTATGCATGTCCCTGCTATGATCATGACATAGACTACAGTCCCCAGTGTCTCATGTGTCACCTCACAGTGAGGTCCCAATTGTGTCAGCAAAGGGTTACTCCCCAAAGATGTAATTTGGGCATGTGGTGTCACCCTTGGACCAAAGCATTGTTTTATTGCCATACTTTTCTCCTCCGTGGGAACTGACTTCCTCCCTCACCCAGGAGTATGTTCCTTTCATTACCAGCTATTATCTCAACATGAAGCTCCCACCTCCCAGGGATCTGGACACGGCGTGGTGTCCGTCATCTTGCCTCATCCTTGATCATTCATCTCATCACTTCCCAGGACTCCAGTCCATTTCTGAAACACGTTGGTCCTGGTCTCACTTTCTGCCCAATTTTGTCTTGTCAGAGGTTGGTGTTTAGGCCCTGTCTGTGAGGGTGGGGCGGGGCGGTGGGTAGGGCCACCCTCAGAGGGGTTTCCTAGGGGCTGGTTGGAGCTAGGAGGGACACTGCCAATGGATGATCTGTAAACTTTCAGAGAAGAAGAAGAAAAGGGAAGGAATACGTGGGAGAGGAGCCCAGATCAGGTGAGGAAGTGAAATGAGGACGTGAAGATGGATGGGCACCGAGGATATCAGTTCAGAGACTTTGGAGGCTGAGGAAGTTGTGCGGTGAGCAAGGTCGGGGCAATAAGGAAAGTAAGTCTCTTAATGCTGGATGTCCAGTAGGCTGTTCTTAGCGTGCAACATGCTGTGTATTAAACACATAAGGCAGAAGAGAGTGGGGTATTATTCCATTTTTACAAAACTAAATTCTCAAACATGCATTCTAACTGAAGCACAGACACTGCTAATCTGAGCTGTAGGCAGTATTCCTTTGACGGTGGGCAAGGGGGAAGAAGGCTCCAGGGATGGACGCAGAATCTCTGCAGTTCCTCTCACGCTCTCTTCATGGGATTCTCAGCTACTATTCTCAGCCCCATCCCATAACTGTGACATTTGACATATGACACCCATGAGTTTCACTTGACCCCTTTGTCAGGTGCCATTAAATGGCCTGAAGTTAAAATGTTAATTATCATTAATCATTTTTTATGAAATGGCTTTGCCAAGCCATAAATTCAACTGAGAGAGGCCTCTTTCATTTAGCTGACAGTTTATGGAATACTGACCATCAGAGAAGGCACCTGAATATGCGGATGTTTCTAGACGTTTAAGTTATAAAGAGAAAAATGAATGTCTATAGGTGGAATGTGAATGATAGAGGGACTTTGGACAAAGAAAGAGATGACAGGATGAAGTGAACCAGCGAGGAGACCATGAACTTGTCTGGGGCAGGGAGGGGTCCGTTTTCCACCTTGTTCCCTACACCAAGCTCAGTGACCCATTCAAGGTAGATGCCAAAAAAACCCAACCAACCAAACAAACAAAAAAAACCATGTGGAAAAGTGAATGAATGAGGAAGGAGAGAGAAGGGTCAGAAAAGAAAAAGAGGAAAGGACCAAAGGACAAGGAAGTTTTACAGAAAGTTGTAGAATACATCAAATGCATATGAAGAGGAGAGTCCAAATTTCTGCTTCTGAGTTCAAGATCCTGGGAACCTCTGGTTCTACACATATGCTTATTTAATTTTTTGCAAATTTGCTAACATGCAATTTATCTGGCTCATTGTTACTCAAGAAAAAACTTTTTTTAGTTAATAAAAGAGTTGGGATTAATATTTAAAAAAAAACACAAGCATGTGTTTTAAGATAGACTCAGAAGACAATAAATCTCCTTTCAATGGGTGTAAAGTTTCAGTCACGCAAGATGAGTTAAGTTCTAGAGAGATCTGTGCAACAGCATTGTCTACAGTCAGTAATAGTGGACTGTGCACTTCAAAATTTGATAGCAGGGTAGGTCTCATGTTAAGTGTTCTTATCACCAAACAAAACAAACAAATAAACAACAAAAAAAAAACCCAACAGGACACTTTGGAAAACTTTGGAAGGTGATGGATATGCCTGTTACCTTGAATGTGGCTTCATTCACAGGTGTTTGCATATGCCTAAACTCATCAAATTGTATATATTATATATACAATTATATTATATTATATATGTGAAGGTTTTTATACATTAATTATGCCTCAATAAAGCTGTTAAAACAACCTCTTTATGGGTACGACTGTGCATGGGAAAGTAGATTGCAAGTTCACGTGCCAAAATGAGATCTAAAAGATGAGATTATGGGTACTTTAATTTTTCTTATACGTTTTTTACATTCCCCCAATTTTTGCAAGATTGCGATTTATAATACAAAGCACATAATCTCTCTCTCTCTCTCTCTCTCTCTCTCTCTCTCTCTCTCTCTCTCTCTGTACATAAACGTGAACAATGAAGGATGGAAGGAAAAGATTGTTGTGCTCAAGGGGGTTGTTGAGTTGGGTGACAGGCGAGCACCCACTATTTGGGATCCATTACTTTTGACACAGAAGGTCTCCAAGAGAAGGAACACAACACCCTGCAACACCAAATGCCAGACTCCTTAACTGAGGACCCTACTGGGTGACCAGGTGCTGAGGTGGCCTAGAGACATGTTGGGATAACACCTGAATGAGGAAACTTGAAAACAAGAACTCTTTCCCCTGGATCTGGGATCCGCAGGTGGACCTCAGGAGCTCTCTGATCCCCCTAAGGCTGTTTGCATAATTGTGTGCCCTCATGCAGTGTTCTAGGAAGACGGTGTCCTTTTTTTCCTCAGATTCTTAAAGAGGGACTTGTGATCTCCTAAAAGGACCTCTTTTCTAGACCAGAGGGTGCATATTACTTTTAGTACACATTTTTCAAAAGCATGCCCCAAGTGTAGGTATGTGTTGGTTTATAAATTACATGCATGTACTATATTATAAATACATGCAACATAAAATATTCATTTTTAAAAGATAGAAAGTAAGTGGAAGTTCCAATATTTTCATCCCATATCCCAAAGGATCATATCCAACTTTCCTAGATGCTCTTTAAAGAAAGCTACCTCTGGAGTAAATGAGCAGCTCCCCATCTCCCCACTCTCCAGCCAAACTACACCCCACTATAGATTGCCAAGTTCCACCAGCAGGAGATAAGAACTCTGAGGTCAAATTTGACATCTATAAAACACTTCACAGCATTATGAAGATTTCTATGTACTTCCTCCTGGTTTAGTGTTTCTAGTACCCGCAGCTTGCTGGCTAATGTATTCACATTTCCAAAGTTGCACCACTGACTCAGCTTTAAATTGAAACAGTTGCTTTCTTTTTAAGGTTTAATATACCCAAAGAAAAGATGAAATAGTGCCATTTGCGACAACATGGATAGATCTTGAAATTATTATGCTAAGTGAAATAAGTCAGACAGAAAAAATTGAAACCCATATGATTTTACTGATATGTAGTATATAAAACTGAAAACAACAAAGGAACAAGACAAACAAATGAAGAAACAAAACTCATAGACACAGACAATAGTTTAGCGGTTACCAGAGGGTAAGGGGGGAGAGGGGTGGTAGATGAGGGTAAAAGGGATCAAATACACAGTGATGGAAGGAAAACTGACTCTGGGTGGGAAACACACAATGTGATATATAGATGATATACTACAGAATTGTACACCTGAACCCCGTGTAACTTTACTAACAATGGTCACCCCAATGAACTTTAACTGAAAATATAAATATAACCAAACAGATGGGGGTCGCAGCATGGATGGTCATCCAGGGTACACGCACCTGAACCCCACCCTGAAATGACTGTGGCTCTCACCTTTCTGACATATTCCAGGTCTCTGTGAATTTCAGACCATAGAGGGATCTTAACAACTTAGCATCATCCCTCCATTCGTCGCCACTAAATGGAATTGCACAGAGGAGTTGCCAGATCAGGATGATTTGGACCCACTTCTGGACTTAATGTCATCTGGCTTCATTTGCCCTAGGATTCTGGTACCCACTGTCTTTAGTGAGCAATAAAGGAGTAAAATGCAGCTAACTTTTATTTATTTACATTTCCTTTTGTCTTGGGTGAGTGTCTGATACAAATTTAAATCATCTTATATGGGGAGGCTGCTTATGATTGACAAAGCTCTCTCAGATTCAAGGTCTCAGCTCATTCTCTCCCCAACCACAGGATGTATGTGTTAGTATTAGTATATGTGGTGCTGCCCCAACCCCATCCCCCCACACACGCCCCTGCTACCCCAGAACTGAAGCACTCTTCCCCCAGCAGCTGGGAGTGTTGGCTGCCCTCAGCTGTCAAGGTCAAGCCCTTCCCCAGGGACTCTGCGTCCAAACACGGATCTCTTAGGGAGGAATTACAAAGCCTTGGCCACCTTGTCCAGATTTGGGACAACTGTAAAAGCCCATCTCCACTCCCCATGGAAGCAGCTGAGGTCTTTGTTTCAATCACATCACAATCCAACTTCTCCTTCCGCCCACTCCTGCTTCTTTCACCCCTCACAGGTCAAGATCATTTCCTCATCAACCTGAGAGTCTGAGTCTGCTTCCTGGGGCTTCTCAGCATGTCACAGGAGAAATTACAACAGCTCCAGTTGGGACCTATTTACCCCCTGCTGTAGGTAGAGGCTTCTGGTCTTTTCTATTTTGGGAGCTACCCAGGTATCTTCTCCATGAGTGCTGCCACTGCCAGCCTGGGCTGCTCCCGGTATTTAAAAAATATCTTCCTAAAAGCCAACTGCACCCTTACATTTCAAACATAGCCCTGGTGTCTACATTCAAACCATGTTACGATAATAACATTTTTCTCAGCCAGCTTTAGATTTAAGGGCCACAGATTTCAACCAATTTAGGGTGCAGTCTTATAGTGTTTGACATTTTTTGGTAGTCAGGTCTGGGGGTCCTGTACCAGTACAGCCAGGAACCACAGGCAAAGATTAGCAACTACAAAAAGGGGGAAGACCTCGAAAGTATCAGGAAATCCACTCACATAGAATGTGGGTGCACATGTGAATAGCAGGGAGGAAGCTATCAAACTTTGGTAACTAGCAAGTGCAACAACTGGAGCCAGACGAAGGATCAATTTCCTAACAAGGGACGAGGGAAGGGCCTCCAAGTGAGGCCACGTGGATGCAATTCCAGGAAAGAGCTGCTTGGGGGATGTTTCAGTGAAGACTCGCTGGAGGTCAGCAACAGAAAGTCTCACTTGAACCAGAAAGGAATTGATTGGAAGGTCCTGGGGAGACTCACGGGATGAAGGGGAAGGTGGCAGAACCAGGACTGGAAAAACCACTGACCAGAGCAGCTCTGGAAGCCTGCGCGATAGGAGCTGCCAATCAGCGCCTCTGGTTATGCTGCCAGAGGAACAGGAACAAGCTCAGGTGTGGCTGTTCTGCTCTCAGTCTGAGTTCCGGAAAGTCAGCCTCCAGGTGGGCTTTTGCCACACCGTCCTTATTCTGACTGAAGAAATGCGGGGCCCTGGATGACGATGTCCTCCTAGCTCTATCCAGTGGGACGAAGGTAACGTCTCAAAAGGAAATTGGGGCGCTGTGTCATCCATCAGGAAGCAGAGGGCACCCTCGAAGGGGTGGCTGAGAGAGTTTAACACAGCACTGTTTACAGGGGCACAGACTCAGAGATCAGAAAAGGAGTGGCAATGTACCCAGAGACCAGCAACAATGGAAAGCCCTACTCCAGACGTCTCCAGGAGGGGGAAGTTATTAGTGGAACCAGAGAGATGCTGTAGGAAAGGGGAGGTAGGTAGAGGAACAAGCCCCCTACCAAATAGCAATTTAGCAGGAAGGGTATTGGGCACCTCAACACCCATCCCTCTCTCCTAGTACGCTCTGAGCTCCTGCTCGCACTTTCCAATGGTAAGCCAGAATGCGAGGAAGCTTGGTGATGCAGTCTGGAGAAATCTCCCTCAAAGGGCACAGAGCGGAGCAAAGAATGGGAGCGTGGATTTGGAGGGGCAGCTGGGAAATACCCAACACAGCTGCCGTTATCAGAAGAAGGTGGACTAGGTGCCAGCCAGCCCCAGTACAGCCCAGACTCACTGCAAGAGGTCATGAGGAGGCCAGGAGAAAAGCCCCAAGAAAGTGATAGGAGTTAGAAGAGCAGGGCCTGGGGTTTCCCAGCTTGGAGGTCAAGAAAAAACATGGCAATGACAGAGGAGAAACCTCAAGCCCTATTTGATGAGAGTCTCAACTGCATGGAAATAGATGACTTTGCTTATTTGTAAAAGCCTGGCTTCATTAAGGTGATTGTATCCAATACATCCAGGTGCCTTTTTCCCCCGTGGAGAAAATGACACAGGGGTAAAGTTTTTTGAGGCAGTCCCAAGAGGTTTCCAGTTTAGTACCTGTGACAGGGAAGTAACTGTTTATCTTTGTCAATATGCTGAATATTGAAAACTATAATGCAACCGGGTGGAGCATTTTATCACCTCCCCCTCCCCATCTCTAAAGAATAATAGCTAATTGGAATCCTAGTGCAGTAAAAGCATAAAAGCAAGGCTCTTAGCTGAGATTGAGGGAAAGTACCACTTAGCAATTACACTTCCTTTACCTGTCAAAGGAAGGCATCTCTGCCCAAAGTCTCCGTCCTTGGCGAGTATGGGCAAAATTACAGAAATGGAATCTACACTGATGGCTTGAGAGAAGAAGCACATGGTTTTCCAGCCCACATTATCCTTGTGTCCATTTAAGGCTTTGCAGTTTGCAGCGTGTTTTCACATATGTTTTGTCATTGACCCTCACCCAGTGACCCACCTGAGTGGGGATTATTATCTCCCTTCCATAGTTAGAAGAACTGAAGTTGAAGAGGTTCACGTAGCTAGCCTCTTAGGCTGAATGCCCCCTGAAGCTAACTCTAACACAAGACTTGAATAAAGTGGTTTATTTGGAAGATGACCTTAAGAAGTACCAGTGCAGGAGTGGAGGAAAGAGACAGAGAAGCCGAGGAAATCAATTCAGAGTGCATCAATGGACAGGTTACATCTGTGGGCACCTGGGCCACAATCCCACTAGGAACCACTGGGAACCAGTGGGAACCAATGTGAACTATGCCTTAGCGTTGTCCCACTCAAGGGAGAGAAAGCTAAGGCAACTCTGATTTGTCCTCCATGTTGCATGCAGGGGCATAACTCTCTGGCATCAAGGGCCTGATAACTTGCAACCAAGAGAAAGCCCTCAGCTGCTCACAGAAGAACATTACTAGCAAGTACCGAAAGGTGAGTGCCAAGGGGATCGGGGCTGGGCATTCTTCTAGCAGACCAGTATGTGGTCGTCACTGCTGGCCGCCAGTGAGCAGTGTAGCCAGCCAGTTCCTTCGTCCTTGCCTGCCTCTCAGCAAAGAGGCTTTCTTTGTCTCCTCTGCAGCTAAGGGCGGCTTATTGTGACCAATGAGATGGAACAGAACACCCCCTGGGGGCTTCTGGGAAAGCATTTTCTTTCCTATTAAAAGGAAAGACATGTATAAAGAGACATCCCATATCCTGGTCTCCCTGCGTCTCCTGCCTTTGGACAGATCATATGAGGTCATGAGGTTTGGGACAGTGGCACCAACTATGGATGCAACTGCGGCCCTGACATCATTTATATTCTGAACCAGTTCTGAAACTGCATTTTTCAGACTTAATGTAACATAAACAATGATTTGTCCTGTGGTTTAAGCCACAATTGGTTGGGTTGTCTGTTACTTGCAACTAAATGCATCCCTAACTCACACAAAATTTGATTTTGTCTCTGAATTCAAAGTCCGTATCATTGTTCACGTAACTGGTTTTTTTTCTTGTTTTTTTTTTTGTTGTTGTTGTTGTTTTTTGTTAGGTGATGTAAAATACAGAGACAGTCTTTGCCTGGTATTTCTTAATAATCAAAATAAGGCTGGTGGTTTAAGCAGATGTAAACATATGTCAAAATTTATCAAATTGCTCAGTTGAAATAATTAAAATAGGAGAAAGTTATTATTTTAATTAACTATTTATGTTATTTTTTTCAAAGTTCTGTTCAGATTTTCTGCCTCAGAATTTATTCTAAATAAATTATAGAATTCCTCTTCCCCAACACACTCCTCTCCCTGCCCTCCTTCCTGAGAACACCGCACGAATCGAATGTAATCTAGGCCAATCTTCCATGATGGGAGGAAGGGACACAGGGTAACTTTGGGCAGAAATCAAGTCCAAGGTGAATAGAACACAGACAGGAACAGAAAGAAACCAGTGCCAACAAACAGTAAAGCGCTAGTTATTTAAGGAATATAGTAGCAAGCCTTGGAATGAGGCGGGAGGGTCTGGGGGCTGGGGTGACAGACAGAATAGGGAGTCCTGGGTTTGAGTAGAAGCTCTTGGTAAGTTGTTTGCCCAGTCTAAGCCCAAGCTCTCATCCCAGTAAAATCAAAGGGTCATAGGAACTACCTCTGATACTCTGGGATTCTAGTAACCTGCCCTGATCTATCTTTATTTGCAGGTTAATTTTTAAGGTATCTGTTTTTCTCAAAATGGAACACATCTGTAATTAGAAGTTACAACCAAAGGCATCACATATCACTTTTAAATCTTTATTTTAAATATTAGTTGGGAAAAGCTTCTAGAGACCAAAAATAAATAAATAAATAAATAAATAAATAAATAAATAAATAAATAAATAAATAATCAACCATGTCAGAAATAGCGTCTATTTATTTTAAAGTCTTTGGGTGCTACAAAAGCAGGCAGCACGTTAATGTGACATTTACAAATCACCCCCAACCACTCTCTAATTAACTTATTGTGTGCCTTCCCTAAACTAACACACACAGAATTAAAGGAGAAACATTTGTTCTGTTGCTAAGGAACCAATATAATTTGCATGGTGAAAAAAATCATGAGTATATTTAAGCTGAAATTCTATCTATTTATAACAGCCAGATTTAAAACCTGAGATCAAAGTCTCAGCATTATTTTTCTCTCCATTCTTAAGTAAGCGGCCCAAAGCAGCAGTGTGGTTGTACCTAATACATCATATTAGCAAGACATCCTATAGCACTTTCTGTTCCATCATCAGGCGTAGGGACAACCCTGGGGAAGGTCAGAATTGTACAGTGTAGATGGATAGGTGGCTTCGTCTGACACGAGCGTGTCGCCCAACTCAACATACCGCTGGATTCCAAATGAGTTCACATTGGCTGATTCCTTTTCAGGCCTCTCAATACAGATGATTGTGTTGCCCCCCTCACTTTACTAAACTAATTCCTTATTTATACTTCTCTGGGGATGATGGAAAGAACACCAGATTTAGACAGAAAACTCTGGGTTTGAGTCTTAGGACATTACCGCATAGGAGCTGGGTGACTATGAGCAAGTGTCATCACTTCTCTGAGCCTCAAGTCTTTTCACTTGTAAAGGGGGCCTGGGATGACTAGAATTATTATGAGAAATAAAAGAGAGAATGGGTCCGAAAGAGTTTTTTCAAAGGAGGAGGTGATTTTTTCCAGCTTGATTGAGGTGTAGCTGACAAACAAAATTGTAAGATATTTAAAGTGTATTAGGGTGAAGAAAAGGGAAGCCCTGATCTCCAGTGTGGAGGGATTTCTGTAGTGTAAATACTCCTACGGTGGCCAATTTCAAGCTACCAAGGTGACATCACAGAACAGGAAGTTGGAGAGAGAGGTGCACAGTAGGAATAGCCCATATGCATATAGCATTTCAGCCATACAGATACATAAGATGTAAATAATTATCAATATAGTAAAAGTAACTAGGAAGTGATGACTTTCGAGTATACGTTTGTTTTTAATATGATTTACTTAATGGAATTTCATGTGATTTACTGCTCTAGGAGGCTTTCCTGACCTATAAGTTCATGATACCACACCCATCTTCTTCACGACACTCACCCCTGTTCCAATATTACATGTTTTTTTATCTATCCCATAGATTGTGCGATTCAGCAATTGTCTTTCTCCCCCACTAGGCTGTAAACACTTTCAGGTCAGAATATTTTGTTTGCTTCTGTTTTATTTTCAGTGGGATTAGGGAGGCCTCATTATTGTATCCCCAGCTCTTACCCCAATGGCCTGACACGTAACTGGGGCCCAAAGAACATTAGTTGAACACCTTTTGAGAAAAATATATCAGCGCTGACCCACTCGGAAGGGTTTCTGTTGGCAGTTCAGCGGCTGCTCAGCTCGGGCTGGACTCGAACCGCTGTTGCTCAGAGCTCAAACTCTTCAGCGAGCTCTTAACCAACTGAGCCACTCGGCCGGCCCTTCGGAAGGGTTTCTGAATGGGACATGCTGCAAGTTGGAGCAGCTATGAGGTTTGGATTATTTTTATTTCTGTTTTATTGGTTTTATTTATTGTTTATTTTGTTTTATTTTGTTTGTTTAATTCACAGTTGCCAGATATAGCAGGGGCTTTGGAACCTACCTCTCATTTCACAGATCAGAAAGCTGAGGTCCAGGAATGGGGTGGGGGGCAGGGGGGTGGGATTCTCAAGGACACACAGCCATTTGGCAGGAACGGGCAGATCCCCTGAGTCTCAGCCCAGCTCACTGTCATCACAATGTGTGTCTCCAACAAGTTATTTATCATAGCCCCAGTAATAAGAAGAGAATCTAAAAAATAAAGGACAACAGCAACCATAACAACACTCCCTCCCGTAAGACCTTAGGGCTAAGGAATATTTTGAAACTTTGATATATTTGAGTAGAACTGTAATGATCCCAGTGGCAAAAATGAATCTAGGGTTTGATTTTTTTTTTCACGTATTCATGTGAAAATGCTCAATCACAGTATATGTCTGACCTACCATTTTCTTCGGTTGAGACTAGAGCAACCACACTTTTCCCCCAGACGTGAAACTGTGCTGTGTTTAGCTAACCTCACATTTTAAAGACACAGCCTGAGTTCAGATGTAGGAGAGAGAAACGAGGACAGAAAGAGAGATTTGTATTTGCCAGGCAGACTCTGGGTTTGGTGTCTGAAAATGAGACAGTGTAGTTATATAATCAAGAGAGTCACATGAGGTGTTGATTAAAATTCGAGATTTCCAGGCCTCACCCCAGAACTACTGAATCATAATTGACAAGGGAGAGAACGGGGAATGTCTTTATTTTTACATGCCCAAATGAGCTTCTTATTATCGGGTAAGTTGGGGAGACCCTGACCCAGTGTTCAAGAAGGTGGACCTGGGAGTCGTCAGTGTTGGATCTTCGTTAAGTGGGTAACCCTGGGAGCGTTACTCAGCCTCTCTGGGCCTCAGCTCCCTCATCTGTACACCAGGAATAATAATAGCTACTTCGTAGGGTTTCTGAGACTCTGTTTCAGATGTGAGGAAAGTATCTAAAAAAGAGCTTACCTAATGAGTTCCCTAATGGAGACAGCTAAATGTGTTTCTACTAAAAAAAGGAATGTACATTATTATGGTGTGTAAAGGAACAGAGAAACAGTCAGTATGATGGAACTCAGAGCTGGTGTTTCAGGGCTGCCAAAAAGCATGCTGTATTGTAGGGTGAAATTGAAGAGCACATGCCGATCAGGCAGCGGGGGCTGTGTACGAGCACTGATGCAGGCGTCTGGGAGTCTTAGCATGAATTTCAGATCCAACACTCACTAGAAGGATGAAATTTTTAAGACAAATCTCTGAAGAGGATGACAAGGTGTGCTTTACCTGGGCTGCTATGATGCTGTAGTGATCAAATGAGACAATAAATGTCAGTATGATTTTCATTTTGAAATGAAAGGCTGATTCTATAATAAATGCTCATTAAAAAGAAAATAAAGGGCCGGCCGAGTGGCACGTTGGTTAAGAGCTGGCTTGGGATGCCACAAGGCCCCGGTTCAGATCCCACATATGAGGGCCAGTGACACTGCCCTCCACACCTAAGATGCTAAACAACTTCTCAACCTGGAGCTGGGCTGCCATGAGTCGCTGGTGACGGCGTAGGCTGCAGCCCCTGCTGCAGTGGGTTGCCATGGGCTACCGTGTGTAGCCAGCAGCCAGCGTGAGCAGCCAGCAGCCACAGTGAGCGGCCATCCAGAAGCCAGCGATTGATCTGCCTCGCCTGGGAAGAGCGCAATGATGGTGCCAACCTGGGCCAGTGAAGCAACGTCCTCCATAACTAGACTGAAGAAGAAAAGGACAGCAACTTGTCTGTTCCCCTTCCCCCAATTCCCCAATAAAAAAAATCTAAAAAAAAAAAAAGAAAAAGAAAATAAAGAACCTCCCAAACACAGTTTTAAAGAACGCTTATCCAAAATCTACCCAAGCCAAGACAACCAATGATGTGGGTTTTTTTTCTAGCTTTCTAACTTTCATGAGTTGTGGTTGAGTTTTTTGGAAAAAAAAAATTCATTTTCATGTTGTGATCATAGGGTAGATCAATTTTGCATCTTATTTTAAAACATTTTTATTGTTCTGCTCTTTGAACTCAAATGAGACATCTTGTTCTCTGTGGAATTCACATAACTCCCTTGTTTACTTGAAAAAAGAAAACGAACAAGAAAATCTCACTGATTCTGACCTCACTGGTTTTGCAGAGCAGGAGGCCTGCTAGACGGGAATGGGGAATTCTGGGTCTGCCCCACCCCTTGCCACTCATTCATTCTTTGACCTGGAAAAGGCACTTTGTCTCCTTAGACTTCAGTTTCTTCAAGATGGAAACCAAAAGAGCTGCTTTAGCTAGTTAAGAATGATAACTTTCCTCCTTTCTGTAGTTCGATATTCTTGTGATTGAACTGGGGTTGGAGTAAGGTGTTCCGTGTATCTAAAACAAGTAATAACCAGTAAAATTATAAAGATAAACAACAGAAGGCTATCTTACTGTGCTTAAAAAGAGGGGGTGGAGTCTCTAATAGTGGCCTGATTCATCACCCTTCCCCGTGTCTATGCCCTTTGTCATAGTCACATATTTTTTGTGTATTTCCTTGACTTTTGACTCTGGGTGAAGCCCTGTGACTTGCTTTGGCCAATGGGATGTTCACAACCATGATGTCATCAGAGGCTTGAAATGCGCTTGGGGGGCTGTGCTTGCAAAGACAGGCCTTGCTCTTTTGTTTCTCTGCCATCATTCTAACATCATATCCTGGCCAGCCTGCTGGTCCCAGGGGGAGGATGAGAGACGTGTGGCACAGGGTCATCTCAGCAGAGAGGCTCCAGTAGACCCACAGGTGCATGCGATAATAAATGATTGTTATTTCAAGCCCCTGACTGATTTGGGGCATACTTGTTACACAGCACTGTTGTGCAAATAGCTAAGCAATACAGGAAGCACATGTTTTTTTTTTCTAGAAAGGAACATATATTTGCCTACAAACAAAATACCAAATATAAATAAGCTTGATTTGTTGTAAAATGTAGACATCAAGACTTTCTGTACTGTAGGTAGCCTACACAGGATTGTCACTTGTGTGACGTTGGTCCAGTTAGCTTCTTTGGGCCTCAGTTCCACATCTGTAAAGTGGGATATCTGTGTAATCAGATTTACTGTAAGGATTAAATATGAGAGCACATGAGAAACATTTAGCACAGTGTCCGCATGGAACAAGTACTCAAAAAATGATAGCTGTTAATTAGTCTACCATTTTCTAAATTTCTAGAGATCTTAGAGGGCATACTACAAAATTCAGCACATATGTAGAAAAATAATGTACATATATCATGGATAGACAGAGATAGATAGATAGATAGATAGATAGATAGATAGATAGATAGATAGACAGATAGATTCTGATAGGCAAGTATTTTCTCACCCAACAGACTTAAGTATTTTAAGGGCAAAACTCCTGTCTGGTTCCAGCCCAGATGAATGGGGCCACTGTAAGCACTTTGAGTGAAGACAGACGGCTCATTTACTCCTTTTTTCACTGCTCTTTACGTCCTTGTGATTATCAAAGAGATATTCTCCACTGGCACCGATACATCTTTAGCACCTTGCTCACACAGGGTCATCTCCCTTTTTAACGAAGAAAGAGAAGGCCTGGGACTCAGAGAGCTGCAGGCAGGCCACAATGATTGTGATGGTAGCTTTGTATTGGTGGTAAGCAGTGATATTGTTTTTTTCCATCTGTGGAAGTGATACAGACTTTCTTTTTAAATAAATTTATTTAATTAAAAAAGTAAGCGTTTTTGAACAGAAAAACGGGTAAATGACAGTACAAGTCATACTTGGATGTGACAAGAAATCAGAAAGGTGGTACTCAAATGAGTAATGCTTGGAAACCACTGAGTTAATACATGAATATTTAGCTGATTAAAGCAGAAGTTCTGTGTACCAATGGGAATCAGAAACTATATCTGCTCTGCTGAAGCATTCACTAATTCAGACTTGATACCCGTACCGATGGGCTCTATATTCCCAACGCCGAATTTAGCCCAGATAACTGAGTTTGATTGTGTTGCTGGTCTGTAAGCATCAGGAATACTTCTAAAAAAAATCAGCATAACATTTCTCACTTCAACACCCAGGACACTAACAACCAGCCCCTTTCAATAGTCTGAAGGGAAGAAATAAATACAGGTTTTATATTTTCCAATGTTATTGAGGCAGGCAAGAGCCACCTGCACACATGCAGACATGCGGGGTGGCACTCATGAGTCCAATAGGCTGGCACATTAGGCCAAGTGTATCTTCGTGTCTACAATTATCAATCCAAATCAGGGAAAGACGTCTGTAAAACAGAATCAGACAGAACAGAGCTCTCTCTCCTGTCTCCATGCAAACGACCCTTGTTCAATTAGCATTCCTGGAGGTCCCTTCTTCCTGAAGCTTCCACTTCTAGGCTGGGAGCATCTGCTGCACATTTTTCATTTCTCTCCCATTTTGAACAATTGAGTTCCTAAGCTCCGTTTCCTTTTGGCTTCCTGGAGTTCTGATGACAAACCACCAGACTTCGTTTCTGTCCTTTAAGGCCTGTGGGGCACTGGAGAACACATGAAATTTGTTTCTAATTTTGCGTCTGCCAAAACATTCCTGGGGTAACAATACAAGCCTGTAAAAATAGGATGCCCTATCCCTCTAATTCCACACAATAAACAAATCCAAAAGGAAATCAAACACAGTCCTCAGAAATGCAGCATAAACATTTTCACACCCACTCCCCCTTTCTTAACTCATGCAACTTATTTCTGAATTATGATTTGAGATTGCCTATTTATCCTTTTTGTGTGTACAACAAATAATCATGAAGTAAGCAAATGGAAGGAAATGCTAGGGCGTCCCTCTCCTTCTTGGTTTCATGTTTTGTAAAATGAATGTCCCTAAAGACAATTTAAGACAATATGGAATCCAGTTTCCTCCCTGGCATTGGGAGTTTTATTTTTAACTCCTCAGAATAATAGACATTCCCCATGTACTCTCAACCATGGTTGGGACACACATAGACACAAAGTAGAATCATCTTTCCATTCTCATGTTTGGATGATTCAGGGTAAGTTAGAGTCCTGAATTCCTGAATCTTGGCCAAGGTGATGTCATTAAATCTATAATGAAAACAGTGTCACTGAGAGAATTAATTCATTATGGTGGAATTAAGTTAAATCCTTTATGATATGCCATTAAGCAGCCGTGCTAACTTGCTTGCATCGAGCCAAATGAAACCCGTTCAAATGCAAAAAAGTAAAACAAGTTCCAACCTCAAACCTCCTAGAATATTAGGTATCTTTCAAAGTTAAATTCATTTAACTATTAAAAATATTTATAAATCTCATGGTATTTAAGCATCTTAAGATGTCTTAAATGTTGCAGTGGCCAAATATTTTGTGGTTTATATAACATCTTTGCCTGAGGGAGTAAAACTTCCTGTATAAATCATTATTATGTATTTTATAAATGTTTTTGCCATGTTACTCAGCTCCTACAATAGCCAAATAGCACAAGAATTGCCCAACATTTCAATAATCCTCAAAATATTATCTTGGTCCAGATATGATAAAACAGTGTTGCCAGAGTTTGAAGTAGCCTGGTCAAGATTTTAAGGACATTTCTCATCCCCAGATTTACCATGTAATCAACAAATACTTATTTTGTTAGGTTCTGCAGAGAGAAATAAACAAATAGAACCTATTTTCTGTCCTCTAGGATTTTATAGTTCAGTCTGGAGCCATAACATATTCGTGTAAAAATCTATTCCCTCAAACCTGGGCAGAAAAGGAAGAACTACATAACTATTAACCAGGCACTTACAAGGGACTATTTCTGCTTTTGACACCAAATTTCTGCTGAGTCCAGGGAAAGTTCCCACTTCCGCCTATATCCTGGCTCACCACTTACTTATCTAGAATAATGACTGCTTATGAAGGGGGCTGGGTTTCTTAGAGAAAAAAAAATCATTATGGTATTCAATGTAAAAACTTGGATGTTAATTTTTTTAAAAATAAAAGTGATTGCTTCAAAAATTAGATCACTTCATACTGGTGAAAGAACATGCATTTTAAGAAGACAACTAGGAAAAAAAATCATAATTCGTGTTCAAAGTATCCTGCTTTTGACACATGGCTGTTAAATGACGAATGGAAATTTCCTGAGCTCGATAAAATGACTTGACAATAGGCTGAGTATAGTTTCTACCGAAGCTGGCTGTCAAAAAAGTTGTAACCATCACACCCCATCATTAATGATGACCAGCCAGGCTCTTTGTCCACAAATACCATGGACCAAATATTATCATTGCCCATCACTGGCTGTGCAAGCCTTTTTTTGTGCCACCTTGCAAAAATAAATTTTTTTATATTTGCAGATTGGCTTCCATTAGAACAAATATCACCCCCAAACCTTGAAATAACAAAAAGAATTCTAAGGCTTAGCCAATGACTTGCTTGCTTTATACAATATTGATAGGACAACCTCTCGGCAACAAAGGAATTTTGATGGTGCCTCGGTTCTCTTTGTAATGGGATTTGGCCAGGATCAGGAAAAGCATGTTTTATTTTTTATTTATTTAAAATGTCCAGTCTGTCTGCTTCTCAAAAGGTTTGTGATGGCTTGCAAGAGCAAAAACGAAAACCAAAACAAAACACAAAAACCATATGCATTAACACTGGTACAAATATAAAAATAAAATTTTAGGGGAGAGAAAGCGAGAAAGAAAGAAAGGAAAGAAGGAGGGGAAGAAGAGAAGGAGGGAGAAAGGAAAAAGGGAGGGATGGAGGAAGGAAGGAAGGAAGGAAGGAAGGAAGGAAGGAAGGAAGGAAGGAAGGAAAGAAGGAAGGAAGGAAGGAAAGAAGAAAAAGAAAAAGAATAATCAAATACCTTAACCTAGACAAATACAGCTCCCATAAATTGAGCATTAAATGAACTTAGATGTAGCATTTCCTGTTCAAGAAACCAGCCACACAGAAACTCAGCGGGTACTCCAGTAAGACTTACCAGCTGTTTTGTTTTCAGCTGGCATCCTCTCCGATTGGTTGACGCTCATGCTGTACTAGTTGTTGTTAAATATTTTTATCATCACCCCAGCAGGCGGGCACAGCATAGGCACTCGACAAATGGTAGCAGTTTTCAGTACTTTTGTCCTGCATTCTGAGGAGCCATATCACCTGCAACATTCAATCAATATACCGGGGGTGCCAAAAAAAATGTATACACATGAATTGTATTCCTCTTTTGTTATCGGAGTATATTGAGTATTACCATTTTAATACAGTTTTTTCCTTTTTTAAAAATGTGTATACATTTTTTGGCACCCTCTGTATATTTGAAATATGCAGAAATATATTTCTGTTTTTCCTTCAAGCAACTGCATACTAAGTGCCCTCTGTCAGGGAAAAAAAAAAAAAAAAAGCAAGGAGTTGATCTTTCTTTGGATTCTATTTTCCTCAATAGGAGAAATTAGTGTAATAGGCACAGCTCAATTGATGTTTACCAATAATCTGATTCTTGGTCTTAGCAGAGACCTTGCACCTACATTATGAATGCCCTGAATACCACAATGGGGTGCCCAGTTCTGAAAGGGTCCTGAAGAGTAAACAAACACTCCATGACAGTTTGTCAAGTTTGCCAAAAACTAGAGGGGGTAGGTGGGGGGCGGGGCATGTCTCTCCTTTTCTAATTTCCCTTATATTTAAGCTTCCCACCTTTGGAGAGTTCATGTAGCTAATTGTGCACATTCCCTGGGGTGACTAAAGGACAAGGTGTCTGCTTTCACTTCAAATTGCTCGGCCCTCAATCAACATCACCATAAATGTGACATATGAATATTAAATCCAAATATTTTATTGGTGCAGATAAATATGATTTGTAAAAAGAGTCAAATTAACAATCCATTACATACTAATGGGTTCTAATCAATAAGTTTAATTTGACTAAAAGGAGAGGGGCGGGAGAGGAAAGAGACTCATTTACACCCAAACGGTGCAATTTAAAATTAGAAAAGCAACTGACTTGTACAACTTTTGAGCTATGTTCCAACTGGAGGGCTCGCGGAGCCAACGCCTGAGCTATGTTGAAAGCTATGTTGAAAGTATCTGTGGTGTACACACTCATATTTCCAATTATTTTTCTTTCAAAAAACAGTGCTTTGAATATATATATATATATATATATATATATATATATATATATATATATATGGCAGAGAATAATAAAAACAAACAAGCTCCCACAATCTGGAAAGGAAAAAAATATTTTAAAATAAATGTCATATGTGCTTTGAATTCTTTTAATAAAAATAAAACAATGCACATAAAACCGGAGTCTCTTTGTTCCCTGCCTACCTCACCGCCCTTCTGGCCTTCCTCCTCCTCAGGAGACTGGACTCAGCGTTGCAAGTTCCCTTCTTGCCCTGACTTCTATACTTTTACTATTGTACATGCGTGGGGAACAGTAAGCCATGCATAGTGTCACTTGGTGTGTTTGTAAAATTCCACAACTTGCTTTTTCCACTTCGCTATCTAATTCATCCGCTTTACTATTCCACTAAATGATTTTTTAAAATTATTTTTAGATGTTTTGTTGATTCATTCCCCCTACTGATGGACAATTAAAAATGAACCTATTTGCTATGGTTATTCTGTCATCAATTAGGAAAAGTGTGTCCAGGTCTTTTGATCACAGAAGTAGATATCAGGTCCTTGGTCAGCCTCACCTATGGGAAGATCTCTATCCTCTCCTCCAGGGCTCTCCGGCCAGGAGAGAACTAAGGAGAAGAAATGTCCCCTCTTCTCCTTGAATTCTGCTCTTGCACCTCATATGAGTACCCCGTTCATGGCAGATTGGCTCAGTAGACCAGCAGGGACCTTTGAGCATGAAACCTGTCCTTCTCCCCTCAGTCACTCCAGCCTCTTTTCTCTCCCACTCCGTGGCAATATATAGAGCAATAGACTGGAAACAGACAACGCTTGTGTTTGCAGGGGCTTCTTTCTGCCTGCTCAGACAGGGTGTCTGCAGCACATCCATAATCCTGGTGTCAGTCTGCTCCCTAGCGTCGTCGGCTGGGTCCAGCATCTGACAGCAGCCGATGTGAAGCCGCCAGCAGCTCATTTCTAAGAAGCAGCTCCCAGCTCCAGCCGCCCTCCCGCTGAAGAGGAACAAAGCCCAGTGGACTATCTTGCTATCTTCTGGGTGGCAAGGAAATCTCAATTATACACCCAAGGGATGTGGTTTATGGAAAACTAGAAAGAATGTTTAAATTGTATACATAAATTGTTTTGTTTTACAAGCTGGGGTAAATCAGCACATTTGCAGCCCATATTTATCTGATCCACTCCCGAAGACTCGTTTTCGAATGTATGCCATTGATGTGGGGTGGGTGCCTATGCAAAATATAACCGACCCCTAAATTCAATTAGGGCATTAGGGGAGGGAAAATGGAAATTTTGCTTTGGGGTTAGTCAAGAGGGCTGAGAACTTCTCGGAAGAGTTCCTTGGCTGTAACTGAAGATTGAAATGGAAGGATACAGTTTCTAGCAGGGTGCCGAGCAGTCAGAGCATTGGCCCAGCCTCGCTGGTCCTTTTAAGACAAAGATGGCAAAGGAAATGTTCTTCTTTCACCTGATTTCTAGCTCATTTAAAAATATATCTTTGTGTCGTCCCCAGCACAGCATGTTCCCTACTCACTCCACAGGACAACCCCAAAATTGGCAAAAATACCCCAAGGAAAAAAATAGTTGAAAGCAGTGTTTTATTTTTACGCAACTCTTCGCAGAGCACACCCCAGGGATGTGGTTGATGAAAAAGTAGGAATGTTTGCATTGTATATGTAAACTGTTTTGTTTTGCAAGCTGGAGTAAATCACGGATAGAGGTCACGACAATGAGAAAAGTTTGAAATGGCAGTGTGGGAGCCTAAGCAGGAATAATCCCCTGGCCGCTGAACCCTAATCGCTGATAACAGCCGTCAAGCGGCCCAGGAGCTCCACTTCATATCGATGTGGCATTTACTTTTCCAGAAAGTCCCCCACTCCGGTCGGCACTTATGGCGAGATAATTAATAGTCCCCTGAGTGATAGATTCTGAGCTAAAGGTAACAGTGCAAGGTCACCCATAATACGGTAGCTTCCATAACAAAGGGGATTATTACTGCAATTACCGTCCTGTTGGAAAGATTTTATAACTTTTCGTCATTTTAATTTTTTACATCTTCCTCTTGCCCGTGAAGCTGAAACTCTTCAATTTATAACGGAGGCCTAAAAGCCTCTCCCATAGCACCACAAAAGCTTTCTCATCAGGGCATTCAAGTGGCTTCCGGTGAGGTCAAGACAGGAGAGAGTGGTCACCCAGTTCAGCTGCAAGGCCTTCAAAGAGTCTTCACAGGCTGACCTTGTTATCTCCTTTGTGTTATCCCTTCCTATGAAATGTCAAACATATTAAAATACACGCAGAGCCCATGTTAGGTATACATGTTTTTGCTGTACAAAATGGGAAAGAGTTTTTCCAGTTTTGTTTGAAACATTGTTTTCAGTTGATGGTGTTCTTTTCTCCTTTTGGAGCCTGTAGTTTGTTTGTTTGTTTTTTACCGCCCTAGGTCTCAAACATTTGCGAAGGGCCTTGAAAAGTTTGAGCCTCTGGCCCTTTGGGCCTTGAAAAGTTTAAGCTTCTGGCCCTTTGCCTATCATGTTCAGTGAAGGCAACAGCTCTGTTTGCCAAGACCTAGCTTGAAGTTGAATGCCAAGAGCATATTTCCCACCCAAACTATTTAGTGTCTAAATTTGCTCCTGGCTGGAAAAACTCCAGTTCCTGTCATTTCAATCAAACCAAAATAAAACAAAACAAACCTGTTTTAAAAGCTTCTAAAAAAAAAAAGGTTCATGTCTAAAAATTGTAATGAATAATAAGACATCCTGCCCACAGCAGACCAGAAGCTATGTGTGCTGTTTAGGTGAGCCCCGCGAGCGTGGTGACAGACAGCGTCACTCCAAGAGCATCCTGGAGTGCTTTCTAACTAACACAGTTCCCGTTTTTTATGACCTGGACAGTCTCGCCGTCTTTCTGTTCTGGACAAAAGAGCGAGCAGACACAATCATCTTTTGAGAATGATGGCATCGTCATTGTCTGCATAGCAGGGCTGTAATTAAGCACCAGAAATAGGACAGCTGAGAGCGGACAAAGAGAGGGGAAGGGAGGGACCGTGAAACGGTGTCGCGGTGAGAGGCCTGAGCAAAGATAGCCGCTGAAATCCAGCACCCGCACGGATGAGGTCATCTTGGGAAAGAATGTGTGTCCGGGTGGAAAAAATATGTGAAGCAGGACAGAGAAAGAGAGGCCCAGAGAGCTGCTCAGTGTTCCGGGCCCAGCTCACGTGTGCCTTCCTCCAGGTAGACCGCAGGGGTGTCCGCTGGAAGAATTACTCACGTATCACATATTCCCTGAGGGTCTTCAATGTACCAAGTATGTTTTAGGTGCTGGGGGTTCTCAGCAGTGAGTGAGACACACCAGGCCCCTCCCTTTGTGAGCATACCTGGATGTCGACCCCAGAAAGAGCCAGTGTGTGCATGCAAAAATCCAGGAGAAGAACATTCTAGGCAAAAGAGACAGCAATGACAAAGGCCTACGATGGGCATAAGGCTGGTCTCTCCCTGCAGCCTGCAGAAGGCCAGGGTGCTAGAGCCCGGGATGCTGGAGAAGGGGGTGAGATCAGAGAGGTGGGCACGGCCTCATCACGTGGGATCTGTGGGCCCCAGTAGGAGTCAGGATGTCAATCTCAGTTCAAGAGGCCACCATTGGAGGGTTTTAAGCATGGGGCTTACAGGCTCCTTCACTTGCAAAGAGGCCTTTCCTTCCAGACTTCTCTCCCCCGACCTGCACCTCCACACAAGGTACACCCATAGCAACCACCTCACCCCCGTGCATGGAGCTGAATAATGGGTTATGACTTGGTTGAATACATAGGCTGTGAACGCCAACTTGCTCTGGGCCATCCCCACAGACCTCATTTATGCTTAGTGGGTCGGTGGATGGATGGCAAATTCAGTGAGAACCGATTCTGAAACTAAACTCGCCAGCAGGGTTCAGAAAGAACACCAGCGAAACCTTAACTGCCTTTGATTTCTCTCATCTCCTGGCTGCTGAAGCCTACATAAACATGTATTTCTTTCCAGAAAGAAAGGCCAATAATGAGTCCTTAAATACCCACCCAGCATAGGACTTCATGGAGGAATGGTAAAGGCACATACATGGAAGTGATATGTGGGAAGCGGTTGCAGGAGTGAGCAAATGAATGGATGGATTTCATCATTTGTGCCTCAGAGGGCTCCAAGGGTTTGAGGCCTAGAGATTCTGCTTCGGGGCCTGAGGAAAGAAGACTAGCTTATTCTAGCTCCCAGCAATTCTCCTGAGTTATTTAGAGATCCTCTTTAATGAGTAAAATCATGGACCATCAGAGCAGCACGTCTCACCCCAGTGGGAAATTGTGAGGCCCAGAGAGGGGAAGTGACTGGCCCAAGGTCACACAGCCAAACCAGGACTGGAATTCTACACAGTGCTCCTCCCAGTGTGCTCTGCTTCTCTCTTTTAGAATAGAGAAAGATGGGAGAGGGCTCAGATTATACACCATGTGAGCATTAACTAATAAAGGATGACCTGACGGCAGGTAGAAATCTCTCCCACTTTCCTCATGGGCCCTGCTCTGTAGGCCCACCCATAACAGGGCCCTTTTGGCAGGGAACACTAGGCTCCTTGGTTTCAGGGCATGGACTAGAAGAGGGGCACGGGCTTTGTTTGGACACATCCCCTTAGTTTCCTCATCTGTAGAGTGGGTATAATTATAATGACTATCTTATAAGGTAGTTACATGATAAATTAATCTATGAAGAGTTTATCACAATGCCTGGCATGTAATTAAGTCCTAATAAATAGTAGCCATCATCAACATTATTTGTATTGTGATAGAAAATATAGAAAAATACAGACCAAAAAAATCACCCATACCCCAAATCTAGAGATTACCACAGTTAATATTCTGGAGATTACCCTCCCAGTCTTTCTTCCAAAATTAATATAATATAATATAATATAATATAATCACATATATACATACATATGTATATGTGTATATTACCCACGACCTACGCACTATTTCATAATTTCCTTGTTAACTTTGGGTATGTTGTAAACATTTCCATGTCATCAAGTTCTTCCAAAATATGATTTTCATGGCTCTTTTAACCTATCTCCTATTATTGGAAATTTAGGCTTGTCAACTTTTTGCTATTGCAAATTAGGCCTCAGTAATTATTCCTATACATAAATCTTTATACATATTTATGATAATTTCTTCAGGAGAATTCCTAAATGTTGACTTGCTGGGTCACAGGGCACGCATATTTTTGAAGCTTTTGATAGAAATTGCCAAAGTGCCCTCCAAAAAGTTGGACTACTTCATATTCTCCTGGTACAGGAGTCTGCCCACAACCCCACCAACCCTGGCAGGTGTTATCACTTTAAATCCCCTAGTTTACATAGGCCCAAAATACTTCACCTTGTTTGAACGCTCTTGATTGCTATGAAGCTATGCAGGTTGAACCTTCATCGGTATTGATTCATTTATGAACTGCCTGGTTAAGTCCTTTGCCTGTTTTTCTTCTGGGGTGTTTGTCTTAGTCGAGCACAGTTGTGAGAGGATGTTGAATAATTAGGATGCTGATGCTTTGTCATTGTAGTGACTGAAACGTTGCCCCCTTATTTTGTGTGTGGCCTTTTAGTACCTTAATCAAAACGTCGGGGGGAACATGAGTTGGGCGTGAGGTCCGTCTGGCTCTGACATTCGGTTATTGGTGAGTCGACATTCTCAACGCTGTGCATTCCTGTTTCCAAAACGGTTGTCTACGCTGGGCAGGAGCCACTCTGGTAGGCTCCACCTTGCTGACCACCTGAGCTTGTTTTACTTCATTCCAGAGCACCACCCACCTTCCTGTGATGACACTTTTTAGGGCCTGCCACTCACCACTTGGATTCCTCATATCCTATCCCCGTGATAGATACACATTTAGCAGCAAAAGGCTCACGTGGGTCCCAGATAAGGAATATTGTCTTTGGACAAAGTGGAGGGCAAGGAGGAAGAGAAGGAAGAGTAGCTAGTGATTGTTTTTCTTTTTTTTTTAAGCAACTTAAGTGTAAAAATCAACTTTCCTTCTGAACAATGGCAACAAACCGAAAGCTGTGAATGATGGTGCTAAAGCTAGAGAACTTGTGAGGAAAAGCTTTTATCAAAAGCCCAGGGGAGAAGCTGGCTGTTTCTGTGCTTACAAAGGACATTCCTGACCTACACAGATAACCCGCCACGGCTCTTCCTTAACTCTTTTCATTGTCCCCATCGGTGGCCCCTGAACAGAAACCACAATGTGTCTTCAGTTGGTATAATGGACATACACATCCCCAGCTTCCATTCTCCCTCCTTCTAGTAACAGGACTCCCATTTTCCTCTGGCAAATCCTGTTCTAGGTTGTTATGTTTTGGGAGAAGTTGGCTCCAACAGCAGCTCCGGGGGTTGGGGTTTGACTCACTCCTGGCCAGTCAGAGCTCCACAAAATGTGTGGCCTCAGTGATCTGTGTGAGGATGGGCACATGATCCAGTTCAGGCCAGTGAGAGAGTCAGGCCCAGAACTTTGGCCCAAACCCCTAGGAGGAGAACCTTCTCTTTCACTGGGCTCAGGGCTATAAAAGCCGAAGTCCAGAGCTGTTGGTGGCCATCTTGCCACCTGGGAGCCCACAGAGAGTAGCAGGGTGCAAGGATGGAGACAAAGAAACTGAGTCCTGAAGACATTAGTGAGCCCGCTGATGAAGCCATGCCCGAGACCCACTGCTGAATTTTCAGTGGGGTGGGCTACCTACTCCCTATTTTGGCGTAAATCCTTTGGAGGTAGGTTTCTGTCACTCACTATGGAAAGAGTCCTGATTAATCTATGCCATAAACTGGGTCTCTGCCTTGAATGACTGAATTGTAAATACCCATTCACCCAAATCTAGACAAGATTCCAGGCAAGTGTGTGTGTGTGTGTGTGTGTGTGTGTGTGTGTGTGTGTGTGGCACTAGTAGCTCAGTGAACTCATAGAAAAGGGACCTGAAAACACACATGTGAGGAATAGTCAAAGAAACACACAGGAGGACTCCAGGGACATGTGACAGCCTGTTGTCATGGAGACCCCACAGCCTGGACCGTTGGATGAAGGATTTTTAGAGCTGGATTTTAACTCAATATGAAGAAAAGTTACTGACTCTCAGATGCGAGGAGGTAGTGAGCTCCCCTTCCCTGGGGGCATAGAAGGAGAAAGTGCCTAACAGGATGTCATTCAGAAGGTTCTAGCATCAGGTGCAGGTTGAACTACATACCTTGACATTCCTGCGAACCCTGGGCCGTGATTAATCCGTTTTCAGGATGAAGAGGTCAATGTTTGAACCAGGTCTTTCTCATTTGTGTCCCAGCTTTTCCAGCAGGAAAATTATGTTTATGAGGGTAGAGTTGCTATGGAGATGATTAAAATGACAGATTCAGTGCATAAAACAAAGAAACAGAGAAATTGCCTTAAAGAGACTGACCCCTACATCCTACCCCAAACCCCTACCCACGTCTCCTGTTACCCACCATTAACACATACATTGGGGGGCTCCTCTCAAAGGAACTGGGCTCCCAGAGACCCTGAGTTGCAGGCTGGGTAGAGCAGGGAGCAAGGTTGATATCTGGATACTGCCTTATGGGGGTGTCAGGAGGACCCGACTTGGGGCTCCCATTAAGGGCTCTTCTCTTCATTAGCTCCTATTGACTATGAAATCCTTGGTTCTGCTGCCATTTTTTTCTCCTCTCAACCCAGAACCACCTGTTCATTTAAAAAATGGAAGCTGAGTCGTTCAGTCCCCCATGCTCTCGACAGGCGTGGCACTGCTGTGTCTTTCAGCCTTGTTACTTTTTGGAGATCTTATAAATCACCATCCTACTGTGCATTCATATTTGGAGCATTATTTTCAGATTGATTTAGTACTGAAAAACACTTTCTTCTAGTTCATGGTGTTTATTTTTCCATTTGGATGCTTTTAAAGCACGTGTGTATGCATGTGTATATGTGTGCACGCACACACACTTTCTTGCTGTTGGAGAATTCAGTTCAAGATCATGGAAAAACAATTTCCAAAATATGGATTAGCTGTTTATAGGCTCCTTTTTTGAAAGGAACCTATCTATTGGGTTGTCGGAAAAGTCATGATGTATTTTTTCTATGTTTTTCGTTGCAAAAATGCGTCATGACTTTTCTGACAACCCAATATTTTGCCGTGTCAGCCTAACCTGAACCACAGGTGTTTTGTGGTGTTTTTGTAGGTCTAATAGAACCATAGGGAGAAAGTTGTCTTTACACTAAAGTTCCTTTAAAACAAAAATCAGAAGGTTTGCCCTTATCTCAGCATCTTCTACCTCTCTTTTTTCTGATAGTGATTTTCCGCTCTCCCTCCTTTGGGTAAAAATACTTACCATGCCTGGGACTCTTATGATCTATAACCCACCAAAAATAAAATGTACAGATGTTTTTTAAATGGGCCAAAATGGACACTTTTCACATCTCACTCCTCAGGGTATTTTTTTATTATTTTATTGTTGATTTTTATTTTGGGGAAAGGATGTATCATCCTTTTTGGCAATGAAACCATAGCGATTGCCTAGCTTTAAAAGCTATGTCCTTGTAACTCTGACAAGAACACCTTGTGTGAATGGACGAGTAATTAGGAAACTTTTCCTAAAATAAAAATGCCAAAACACCAAAAAAAAAAAGTCATCTCTGAGGTGGCAGAAATGTGGCTAATATTTATTTTGAGGCTTAGACTGTTCTATGGCTCTGGATTATCTACAACAATCATGTGGACGTTTAAAACCAATTAATATGTGTCTACATATTCCCAGAAAAAAATTAAACATTACATATGAGGTTAAAGTCTCCTTTGACCCCATTCTTTCCCATCCTGGTTTCTTCTCAAGAAGTAATCAGTATTATCAGCTTGGTCTGTATCCTTCCAGACCTTTCTTTTATTAATTTACACACACACACACACACACACACACACACACACACACACACACACACTGAAGTATTTCTTTAAAAATCAAAGGAGAAAAACAAACAATGCATTTGGGGCAAGTGTAGCCCAGAGTACTTACAAATGTTAGAGGAAAAAAGGGTTTTAAAGACCCCCCTCGCCCACCCCCCCATCTAACAATCGTGGCACTCGGCTCTCGCGTGCCTCTTTCCCCGTGACACTGCACTCTGATGTGAGCCACATTTTGATATGTGGGTCTTCAGATGAGCAGGCAGATGTGTAAATACTCGTCTCCCAGGCCTGAGTATGATTTTTAATAATCGAATATGGAGCTCTAGCCAACATTTTATTCAGGCACTAAATTTTAAAGTGGAGCCAAGAGACTTTAAAAAATTTATGACTCCACAAATGCAGAGAATTTCCCCCCATGATCGCTATCTCAGAACGAAAAGTATAAAATGGGCCCTGTGTGGCTTGGCCCTCTTTTCCTGAACTCCAGCGTAGAGTATTCTTAAGCCTCAAGTGAGCTGTCCCAGCTGGGGTCCCTCCAGAGGCTGGATGGGGGGAAGTGCTGTGCCCACTTCCACCCCCATCCCTGTCCCAGGCCCAAGAAGACATCCCGAAAGCATATGGCTGGGCTATCGTCCTCGGAGTGAGTGTCTGAGGGGCCTGTGATACAGATAGTGTTTAGACTTGAAAGAGTAATTGCTGATACATGTGAGTGTTTCCCTGGAAGAAAACAGTCCAGAAAAATCCTCTACAAACCAAGAACAGCCAACTCAGCAGTTTATTATGGGAGCTTGCTTTGCTTTTGGTCTCCCTTGTGAAGTAGCTCTGTCTCCTTTTCAAGATTTGTGTCCAAACATCTGCCATGCCAACAACACCCTCCGCTGTTCTCGTCATGCCAGGCCCATCACCAGGATCTGGACCTCAAGGGCTTGAGCAGAGCCCTGCATCCCCTCTATGCCCCTTGGTGACAGAGAATGCAGCAAACCCCTCCTATATGAGGATCAAGGACTAGGGGCCAGTGGATGTCCCCTCCACCCAGAAGGAGGAAGCCCATTGAACAGACACTACTTTCATAGGTAGCTGTGCTTGCAGGCTTCATTCATTCATTCATTCAACAAGTATTTACAAGCACCTACTAGGTGCACGCAAAAACAAATATGCATTAGGTCATGATAAGATCAAGAAAGAAAAATAAAATGAGGCGGGCCGGCCGAGTGGCGCGATGGTTAAGAACTGGCTTGGGACACCAGAGGGCCCCGGTTCGGGTCCCACATATGAGGGCCAGTGACACTGCCCTCCACAGCTAAGATGCTGAACAACAGCTCAACCTGGAGCTGGGCTGCCGTGAGTCGCCAGCGACGGCGTAGGCTGCAGCCCCTGCTGCAGTGGGTTGCCATGGGCTACCGTGTGTAGCCAGCAGCCAGCCTGAGCGGCCAGCAGCCGCAGTGAGCGGCCGTCCAGAAGCCGGCGACTGATCTGCCTCACCCGGGAAGAGAGCAATGATGGTGCCAAGTTGGGCCAGTGAAGTAACGTCCTCCACAACTAGATTGAAGAACAAAAGGATAGCAACTTGTCTGTTCCCCTTCCCCCAATTCCCCAGCACTGTTCCCATCTCCCCAATTCCCCAATTTAAAAAAAAATCTAAAAAGAAAAAGAAAACAAGGCAAACAGGATAGCAGATGCAAGGGCGTGGGTTTGCTGCTTTCTCAGTGGTTGTCAGGGATGGCCTCACTGACTAGGCGACATTTGAGCAGAGACCAGAAGGGAGTAAGAGTGTCAGCCATGCACCTATGTGATGGGAGAACAGCCTCGGCAGGAGGAACAGCAAGCTCAAAATTCCTGAGAGAAGAGCAACAAAAAGACAAGCCTACCCAGAGCAGGATCTGTCCGGGAGAAAATGGGAGATTAGATTTGGGACAGTGAAGGAGGTCGTTTATGGCCTTACAGGCCATTGTAAGGATTTGACTTTTCCTCCATATAAGAGGAGAAGCCACTGGAGGGCTCTGAGCAGAGGAATGACATGATCAGATTCAGATGTTGACAGAATCATTCAGACTATTAGTGCTATAAAAGGCCGTGACAAGAGTGGAAGGAAAGAAACCAGGGAGGAGGTCATTGCTGTCATCCAAGCAAGCGATATTGGAGGCTTGAGCCAGGTTGGTAGCATGCAGGAGGTGAGAAGTAGAAAAGGGGCAGATATACATGAAAGGTAGAGTCAGCAGGAATCTGGCTTAAAGAATTAGAAGAATGGAGTTATTTTATGAGATGGGGCAATTGTAGGAGGACCAGATTGCAAGAGGTAGGGTAGTCATGAATTTGGTTTGGGACATGCTAAGTTCGAGATGCCTTTTAGACACCCAAGTGGGTCTATATGAGTCTGAAGTTCGAAACAGGTCTCACCTGAAGATACGTTCTAAGATGGTGTTTAAAGCCACGAGATTGAATTACATCATAGAAATGGAGGTGTGAGGTGAGACGGGATGAGTAGCCAGCGAAGGAAAATCACCAAAGGCAGGAATATATGCAGAGAAGAGAAGACGGGGAAGGAAGGAGAGGGACAGGGAAGGAATGGAGAGAAAAGCGTGGGAAGGAATCTGAGAACTGAGCCTAGAGGTGCTCCAACACTTAAAGGTTGGGGAACTATGGAAGACCTCCAGTTAAGAAAGGGTTTCTGTTGAGTTAGGGTGAGATCCAGGGGAGTGAGGTATCCTAGAAACCAAGAAAATAAAAGCGCTTCCTGAAGGAGAGAATGGTCAACTATGTCAAACACTGTCGAGAAGTTGAATAAGAAGAAGTCTGAGACTTGACCGTGGGATTTCGCAACATGGCCTTGACAAGAACTTTCTCCGTGGAGAGGAGTCTGATTGGACAGAGTTCAAAGGAGAATGGAAGAAGTAGAAGTGACGATAATGAGAAGAAACAATTATTTTGTGAAATTCCATAACCTGAAACCTGGTGTGGCAAAAGTCACCCAGGGCCCACAAGGATTTCCACGGAAGTGCAAGAAACCCGCTGCTTGTTAGGCATTGCATTTCTGGTGCCTGCACTCGAGAATTTACCAAGTGTCCCAACTATTAAAAAAATAAATAGGAAGGGCAATTCGATAGCGTACAGCATCCCCTCCACTCTCTTTCTGTAGAAAAAAGCTCCTTCATGCAAATGAAACTAACCATATTGCTGTGTGGTGAACGGGCTCTGCCAGACACGTTCCTCATTATTGGGGTTTGGAGGACTCTGTAACTCTCGCTTAAACTTTTAGAGGCTGTTGAACAATCTTTATTTCCCAAAATCAGTAAGGAAAGAGAAATATCTGGTGTTCAACAATTCATCTATAAAAGGAATTGTGGTCCATGCATGGTGCTCATAATTATCATTTAGTTGTTTAGGCTGCAGAGTTTTGTGTTTTCACACGGTATCTTCTCAGTTGATCTTCACAGCTGTATAGAACAAGGAATGGAGGTTCAGAGAGATTGGAGACATGCTCAAGGCCTCTAATTCAGAAAGCGACACTTCACAGAGCACTACTTCTGGCTCCAGATTCTCAGAGGGTTTCAGTGCTTCTGAGAGCATACCTGCTATGGGATGGGTGGACACAGCACTGGGTAGGAGACAGACAGCCAGAGAATTTCTCACTGGACGTTCCCTAGGACCGAGCGGATTTTGCCACCTACTGCAGTGACTTCCTCTGCCCAAATCTGTATCACGGGCTGACATTGGGTGAGCCTGGAAAACCATCTCTAAATGCCTCTGCAGGCTCCCAGAAACAAGGTAAATTCACCATATTCTTAGCACTTTACCTGACCAACTTGTTTGTCCTTATCTTTTACAAATGTCCAATAATGATTGCCAAGACTTCCCACCAACCACTGGGACAATCAGTCAAATAACTAATTGGCAAACACAATGTTTTTAACCAGAGCCGTGATATACCATTTCACTATGCTGATGGAAGGCTGCCCAGGCATGCCAAGTCCTAATGGTAATGGGGCCATGTTGTGTTTGACCTCGCATCCAAAGTTCTTGGTTTTGAATATTATTAATGTGCAGACATTAGGAATGGATTTATTTTAATCAACCAACTACAGCCATTGTGGTATTGAAACATGAGTAGACAGATGTCCACAGATTAAGGGAAAGTTCAGAAACCAGCTCAAAGGTACACATTCATTTGTTTGATAAAAAAGGTATTTCCAGTAAGTTAGGACATCAATCATGATTTAATGAAATTGTGCCAAAGAAATTAATTATTTAGAAAATACAAGGTTAGAGTCTCACCTCACTCTCTCTGCCCAAATAAATTCCAGTCTAATTAAAAGATGTAAATGCAAAACTAAAATAATACAAGAAACAAGCAGCATGACAAGGAGCTTTTTATCTGACCTTGAACTGAGGAGGATCTATGTAAATATCCACACAAGGAGGGGAGCCGTATATGAAAATATTAATGGTTTGACAACTTAAAATATTTTTCTGTTTTTACTAAAATAGAGCTCTGCTCCCCTTGGCCTTCTCCATCCTTATTGCTAATATCCCTTCACCTCCTCCTCACCATTCAGGCCTTCCAGGATCTCAGGGCATCAGGGAAAAATTACTTGCTCATCTTGAAAAAGGGAAACCAGATGCCCAGAGAAGGAAAGCAACTTATCCAAGAACAAGCAGTTTGAGAATAGCAAAGAGCTAGCAGGCCTGGGTTTGAATCTCAGCTCTGCCACTTCCTAGCTGTGTGATCTTGGGCAAGTCACCTCCCCTCTCTGAGCCTTAGAGTCCTCATCTGTAAACAAAGAGGGGAGTAATACTGTCCTAGTCGTTTGTTACGAGGATTAAACGAGTTAGCCTGAAAAGTGCTGGGAATGGGGCCAGCACTATACCAAGTGCTCAATCAATGTTAAGGTTATTACGAGGCTAGGGTTGGCCTTACCTTATCCTGGAGGACAGGAGTTAGATTATATGTGTCCTCACCACAGTGGTAGTTGCTGGGCTGGTATTGAACCCTCAACAAATATTTTAGATAGAAGCTGAGAATTGTGTATAGTGTCATTCCTCTTAGATCTGTTCTTTTATTTTAGTCTCACAATAACACTGGGATGCAAATGGGCTGATACAATTGTACCCATTTCAAAGATGATAAAACTGAGATGTGAAAGGCCTTGCTTACAGCCAGAGAGTTGGGATTAGACTCAAATATCCTGGCTTCTCCACAGTGCTTTTACACCAAAATCTTAAACCTGCCCCGCCCACCCCCACCTCCACCAAACAAACAATACCCATGGTGTGTTTGTTCTTGTCATCAAAAGCCTCCATTTAGAGAGCTTATTATGTACCCAATCCAGCGCTAACGCTGCCCGTGCATTGTCTCATTTAATCCTTAGAACAGTCCTGTGGAAGAGACATTATCGTGTACATATTATGCATAAGGAACTCGAGGGTTAGATAACAAGCCCAAAGGCTATACAGGACCAAACACAATCCCTGTTCACGTGGAGGCCTATGTGATGACAAAGCCCATCCTCTAAACCAGAACAGGAACTGGACACCAGAAGGCCCGATTCTTGCCTTAAAGAAGTCAATAGTCCCCCTGGGGAAGATGGTATGTCTGGAAGCAGGCAGCTCCAGGCTTCAGACCCAGGCTGTCTGATCTGAGGGTCTGTGCTTTAGTTCCCACGTTATCCTTCCAATGAGTCCAAAAATACTCATACTAAAATACTAAATGATATGAAAATACTAACATAGCAATACTGAAAGCAATCATTGTGCACCTACTGAAAACAAAAGCATTGGGCCAGGCAATATGGAAACCACAGGGAGAGAACCACTGATCATTATGACACCAGTGGCGTCTGTCATCATATGCTGAGCACCTGCAATGCATCAAGCACTGTTCTAGACACCCTGGTGACATAAGCCACATGGTACCAAAGAGTTTGCATAAACGGCTGGGGAGAAGAGACACAGTTAGGAAACTAGATAAGTAGTAATTAATGAAGAAAGTACTCGTTCAGGAAAAGAAATGGTTGGCTTCATGATTCCAAGAGATGTCTCCGTGGTCCCAGCCCTCAACACACTCAAGACCTTTTTAAGGAGATAAGACACACAAATCACCGAGAGAGAGAAATGTTCCACCTTAACAGTAAGCAGTGTAGATGATTGTAGGAAGGCAGTAAATGAATTGCCAACCGAGGAATTTGAACGAAACCTAATTGTGGCAGGGTTAGCGAACTTGGGTAGCTGGAGAGGTTTCCTGCAGGCTTTAGGACCTAAGCTGGTAAATCTGTGGCTTAGGTCCATAGTTAGCGATTGTTTTCCTGAGTGTAAACGGAAAAAGAAATCCCTCACATAAAATAAAAGAGGAAAGGTGTTGTTCTCCTCCCCATCCTCCATCTTGCATTGTGGCTCATCTCTCTCCTGGGTTGCCTGTTCCACAGATCCCCACATCTGATAGAAATCGCAGCAGGGAGAAATTGTGGGGACATGTTCCCTTTGCCAGGCTGCCCTTTCCCCAAATCACTTCTGACCCCACTGTAAGGAGACAATATTGAAAATAGTCAAAAATAACCCCACTAAAAACATGAATCAAAAAGTCGCAGCTCCTGGACATGTTTTTAAAATTGCTTAGTTGCATGCAAGTCCCTTTAGTGCTGGAAGGACTTTAATAAAATTGATTTTCTGAGTATAGCCTTTTAGCAGCTCCTGTATAAGCTTGAAATATGAACCCTTCATTGTTGAAAGTGTTTCATTTTTGCCCTGTTACTAATGATGAAGGGAAAGTGTGGGTTTGGAATTCTCCATGGCTGACATTCTCATAATTAAATAGCGTTAATAATAGAGCTTTGCAGATTTTAAACAAACTGGCGCAGAGGTGGAACAGTTGGCCGTATTTCATTGAGAGACACCTCAGCAATTAGCCCTTCATGGATCGTACACAGCGACATAGAAGGGAGTTACTTCTACACGTCGTTTATTTGCCAAATCACAAAAGGCGACATTTTCATTCTGCTGATTGAAAATAATTCTCAGGGTTTCTTAAGAGGAAGGCCTCTTAAGTAATTGCACTGTGGAACTTAAAAATAAATAAATAAAACGAAAGAGAAGAACGTTAATTGCTTTTAATATCTACAGTCTAATTTCGGCAAAGCTTAGTACACTCATACCTCTGGATCTGAAGCCATACAACAATGGATCAAATATAGAAACCTGATCATTGTGGATATATTTAGAGGCTGATGTTTTCCTTTTATAATTTTAGGAGAGATGTGTTCCCAGGCACATTGTTGCTCCTCTCCGTGAACCGACATGGGGGTGTTTTGATAGAGGACTCTTGGGTGGGGTGACTGTGAAGTCGTTGCCAAAAGGAAGATGACAACGCTTATCCTGAAAGTGAGACAAGCAAAAGAGCTGTTGTACTGTCACGGTTGTGATGACCAGGGAATGATTATCCTTTTATGGCTTTCCTCCCAGCTTTTGAAGAGCAGGATAAATTATTTTTAAAAAGGCAGGTGGGTTCTAGATCTATTTTTGCACACTTGAAAATATTATTTCTTATCTTTGAGACTTGATTTTCTTATCTGCAAGTTACACAGCGGAAGGAAAGGCAGGAAATACTGACTTTGCTGGGCAAACCCTGAAATCACCTGGCTGCTGTTAAACATAGATTCCCAGTTTCCACATGGGATCCCCTAAATAGGGATTTCCAAGGAGAGGAAAACATGCCAGCGGATCCCGAGTATCTGGTAAGGTTGGCAAACACTTACTCCGTGGTCGTTGGGCCTTTCAACCCTATAAACTGTTAACAGATCAGGGCCGGTCACGCTAGTAAGCAACATGTGGGAGAAGGCGGGGCTGCTGATGTGGGGCCACTTGAGGAAACCGCAGGTCCCCAGCCTAAGAGAGCTCTGCCAAGCAGCCTACCACGGTGCTGCAAATGTTCCCATCAGGGTCATAATTTGCCCTTCAAATGTGACTCAGGATGAGCAAGGGTTATGCTGAAATTAATTTCTAGGCCTCACATGGGGCCACTCCTGCCCAGGGTGCCATGTCAGCAAGCTTTAGTGTCCCTGTAAACGCTCCACGTGACCAGAAAGGCAGTATATATGTCCAGTTAGCCAGTCTCCAAATGCCAAGCCAACTCCAGGCTCTATACTCACTTCCTTGTTCCTTACCCATGTTCTGTTTTTCTCTTCCTTGTTCCTTACTCTTTATGCTGTAAAAGTTTCCTGCCTCCCACACTATTTTGTAGTTCTCTGGACCCTTAGGAACCAAGACTGCCTGCTTCATGAAGTGTTAAGTAATTCGTTTGTGTCATCTAAGTTGTCTTCTTTAATCCTTTTTAACAGTTATAAGAGCAAGACTAAGAGGGGGGAAAAAGTACGTTTTAACAAGGACTGGATGGAAGATCAGCTGAGGACCACCAGGAGGCAGAGGCCCCTATGGGGGGCAGGTGCTCAGGAGGGCACAGCACACAGATAAACAGATAATAAGAATATCACAATTGCACCCTCCTTCTGTGCCTTACATCTCTGAGTGATGTGGGGACCCTCCCACTTTCAAGGCCACAGATTCCCCAGCTAGAGGATGAAAAGGTTGAAGCAGACACCGAAGACCCCATCAGGTTCTGACGTCACAGCTCAGAATGTTTGGCCTCTCTCTTGAAAGCTGGTCCTGACTCCTGTTTGGAGAGTCTCAGCTAATCCCGCCTTCCTGGAAGGGCCTGGGTAAGGTGTCTTGGTGTGGCCTTCTGGCAAATTCCTGATGGGTGTGACAGAAGCAGGCCTCACCGAGGGTGGCCAGTGCTAAAATCATTTCCGGGTATCTCAGGAATTAGACACAGTCTTAAAAACTGAGAAATAAGGTAGGTTCCCCCCACCCCCCAATATTCTGGTCTTTCTAAATGAAGAGAATTTAAGAACAGCATAATATAAATACCTGTCATCAGAAAATGACCTACTTTTAAATATTTCAATCTTTTAGGACTGGTTAACCTTTTCCCCAACCCTCCTGCAAGATCCTTGGTAGGACACCCTCCATATGACCCAGAGCACCTGCCACCTTATGTGGCACACAGCAGGTGCCAATATGTCAGGTGAAGCCATTGATATATTAGAAGTTAGTACTTCACTGTACTAAATACTTCCCATGAATTGTTGTCATTTAATCTTCATCATCATCCTTGGAAATAGATAGGTCGGTGTGAGGTGCTATCTCCCATGGTTTGGATTTGCACTTCCCCCAACAATTGGGCTGTTGAGCCTCTTTGCATGTGCTTCCTTGGCCATTTCTATATCTTCTTTGGAGAAATATCTATTCAAGTCCTTTGCCCAGTTTTGAATCTGTTTTTGTTTTTATGTTGCCGAGTTGTGGGAATTCTTTACATATTCTGGATATTAATTCCTAATCAGATATATGATCTGCAGCCCCATTCCGTTGGTCACCTTGTCACTCTGTTGATGGTGTCCTTCGGTGCATAGAAGTTTTGAAGTTTGATAGTTCCGTTTATCTGTATTTTTCTTTTGCTGCCTGTGCTTTTGGTGTTATATCCAAGAAATCATTGCCTGCATGATTCTGATGTAGTCAAATTTAGGGACTATAAATCTGGTCCACCTTCTAAACTTTTAAAAATTTAAATAGTGTAATACTCACCTCCCTCTTTTGCTGTTTAGCCAAACAAAAACTCACCCAGGAAACCTATCTGTAAAAGGGAGAGCTACTTGAATGAACAGTCCTCTTCCAGATGAGTAACTGATCCCCAAACTCCCAGCAGGAACTCCCAAAGAACCTCCCCAGTTTACAAGACGTTGATCTAGTGATCTAACTCCTCGCCTTTTTAAATGGGGATGCTGAGTCCTAGGGAAAGTCAGTGAGTTTTTAGAAGTGGACAGTCCTGCTGCCTGACCCTTAGCGCTCTGTCTGGAGTCAGCTGAGGGAACCTGTGGACATGGCCAGAGGCTACGAGGACCCCTGGATTCCAAGCTGGTCAAGATGACCAGCTGGTATAAAGATCAGTGAAGAAGATATTTCTGTGTATACAGAGAGCTTTGGAATAAAAGCAAAAGGCTAAGGGAAAGTAAGACAAGTTTTCTGTGTTTTGAAGAAAAAAAAATCACTCAAGTTTAACTAGGTAATTAATTAATTCAGAAATAGGTCCAAAGTGGGAGCAATTACTAAACAATGACTAATGACAATGAATAAACCCTAAGGTAAGTGATGATCAAGAAGATGAAATAGTTTTAGTTTGGAATCCTATTACAATTCTATTTCAGGATAAATAAGCTGACACCAGAAGCAACCGATTAACCCCAAAGCCGCTGGCTGTTCATTAGCTAAGGAATAATTTTACATTTCATTATTATTCATGTTGGCTAAATTTCCATTAAAACCAATTTAGTAAACTGGCCTTCTGATGGGCTTGAAATTAACGGGAGGAAGAGAAGGCAGGGAGAGGACAAAACAGAGGCCATCATTTGAGCATCTAGGGACTGGGAAGCTCACGGAGGCAGATTGCCACTTTAATTAAAGATAATGTCTCAATTCACTTTCAAAATGAGCCTCTGGAAAGTGCCTGGGAAATGTTCCCTGGCCAGAGTGCCTGGCTCGCTCACCGAGTGGGCGATTTGTTGCCGGGATTTCTGACTGAAGAAAGGAATGGCCTGCTCACCCCCCAGTCGGCTTCATCCATTCCCAGCTCTGCAGAGCCGTCTTCAGCGGGCGGGAGGGGCCTGCGCCAAGGAGTCACTGCTGCATTCCTTGGGCCATCACACAGGCTTAAGGACTTCTAGTTAACATATTAATGTGCCCAAAATGCCCAGGACTGGTTTAGTTCACATTTAAGGAGCACTCGCTTTGACTAAACCCTGTCCTAAGTATGTTTATGAATTAACTCGTTTAATTCTCCCGACCTCTCTAATGAGGGAGATTCTATTATTATCCGCACATTTCAGAGGAAAAAGCTGAGACCCAGGAAGAGCCGCTGATAGTACGCAGCCAATATGGCACACAGCTGGGATTCAAACCCATGTCCTTCGACCCTGGACCTGTGTACTTAAACCACCAAAGTTACACTGCCTTTTCATAAAATAACAAAACAACTTTGTGTTTTTTTAAGTCCATAAATCAACAGAGCACAAGGCACGCACAAGGTGAGTTGTTAGCGGGAGACAATGCTGCAAAGTTGAGTGGGGGACAATTTATAGGGGACTTTGAATGCCAGGCCAAGCGGTTTGAACTTGATACTTTGGGGGTTCCCAGAGTACAGTGCCAGGGCATTGAGAGTCCATGAACAAAATTTAAAACACTCTTTATTAGTTATATATTTTTAAGTTTATTAGAAATAAATTTAGCTTGCACATATAGTTGGATAAAAAAACGATAATCCTTATTTAAGAAAAAAGGAAATTTTACTTAACACTTTACATATACTCTCACTATGCACCAGACTTTGTTCTAAGTGCTTGCATTTTAACTCTTTTAATTCTTGTTTTGAATTTTTATTTTTTAATTACAGTTGATTTTCAATATTATATTAGTTTCAGCTGTACAACACAGTGATTAGACGTCTATATAATTTACGAAGCGATCCCTCCAATTAGTCTAGTCCCCGCCTGGCACCACACACAGTTATTACAACACTATTGATTATATTCTCTATGTTGTACTTTACATTCCCATGTCTGTTTTGCAACTGCCAATTTGTACTTCTTAATCCCTTCACCTTTTTTACCCAACCCCCAAACACCCTCGCATCCGGCAACCATCAGTTTGTTCTCTGTATCTATGTAACTCTTTAAATTCTTATAACTCTAGAAAGTGAGTGCTATTGTTTACTTCCCTTAAAGATGGGGAAACTGAGGCCAAGAGAGGTTAACTGATCCTAGGTCTCAAAGACAGCAGATGGCAGAGCCAGGATTCGAAGCTATGAGTTTTTCTCCAAACTCTGCTTTTTATGGTTAAGTGATTAAGCACATAGGAGGATGGACTATGCAAATCATGAAGGTGGCTGATGGGGGCATCTGCTGCAGGTGATGTGGCCTGGAATGCACACTTCCTGAGGTCTGCCAGGTGATGTTGCTCAGGCCCAGGTGAGAGGCACTGGAGGCAAACCAGGCAGGGCTCCTGGCCCATTTCAAGGATCAGGGGCTAACTTCAGAAACCCACACAGATCTTGGTGCCCAGAATCCCTTTGGAGGGAGTGCAGCTTTTCCCCTCATGTGCCTAGACCAGTGCTGCACCCGCTCTGGAAGCCAGAGTCCCCAGGACCACCCAGCTTAGCTGCTTTGGCACGTGGTGGAAGAAACAGCAAGCATCTGGTTTTGGATGGCTACGATGCATCCACAGGAGAAAGACTCGTGCCTCCTCCCAGGCCTGCAAGAGCTCATGAAGTCTCACTCATCACAGGCCCTGAGCAGGACGGGAGTCGGCCGTCCACTTCACAGCAGTGGATGGTCCATCTTTATCGGGAACCTTATGGCTGGTGAATTTCCCTCTTGGACCATCCTCACCAAGGATCCCCACTCTCACCCCAACCCCCCTGCTTCCGCATAAGCCCCACTGAAGCATAGACCATGTCCTGTGTGGTCACTGTAAGCATCCAATGCCTGATCCAGAACAGGGTGGTCACCGGGCCAGGCTCTGCCACCCCCTGCATTTCCGCCTTCTAACTAAATGGTCCTGGGCAGCCCCACAACCATGCTGTGTCCATTCTCTTCATCTGAAAAGAGGACTGATAGCAGATAGATGGCAGACCAATGGCATATGGCTGTGTGGCAAGGGTTACCTAGATAACATGTCGAAAATGTTTAACCTGGGGCTGGGCACATATTAAATACTAAATAAATAATAGCCATAACTCCTAATAATATTAATACAAGTTTCAAGTTGGATGGCCAAGACCTGGAGTTTGGAAGCATGCAGGCCTAATTTGCAAGTTACCACTCAGGCCTGTGTTGGGTTCAGCACCAAGTAGCCACCTTAACCTCCCAGAGCTGAGGCCGGCTTCCCTTTCATAGCTTTTCCTTCTGGCCCCAAAGTCGGCACTGCTTTACTTAATAAGGGGAGCGATTCTCTGCCAGAAAGCGGGAGACATCCTTAGAAAGGCGTCTAAAACGCTGCCATTTATGGTGCAGACAGAAGGCCATACCTACTCTTTCAATGACACATGCACAAAAGCTCTTGTGGACACAAATAAGAAAAGTTGAATTCTTCACCAGTGTAATTCACTTCATTTATTGACCGGGGTTCTCTCCCCCAGCCCCCCATTCCTTTGCATTTGTCATCGGTTCAGAGACCCCTGGCATTCAGCATGATTTGTAATGTAAATTATATAATTGTACTTTCACATATTTTAACATCAAATGAAATGATTGACTATAGAATCGGAGCTGTCTACAGGTGGGGGTCAATTACCATCTGAATAATCACAGTGCCACACAAGAATAGCACAGCCGCTGAGCGTGACATATTTTTATCTCTATGCATTTCAATGAAGTCAGGCTGGTACATAAAAGGTTATCACCTAGGAAACATATTTTCCTAAGCACAAGTTAAACATGCAAGTGAGATCAGCAAAGATATTCAATTTAGCCAGTCAACCCTAACCTATTAATATTTTAACAAAATCCAGTGAGGATAATTTTTTCTTTGATCCCATTTCATGTGAGCAGCCGGGAAAGGGAAGAAAAATTAAAAACAAAATAGTGAAGCATACAGAATGAGGTGATGTATTAAGTGGGCTATTTAATGTTTCTGGCATTTCATAGCCCAGGGGAAAGTGTGGATGGATTTAACAATCAAGCGCTGTGTTCCCTTGGCCACAGAGTTCGAGAAACATAAAATAATCTATACTTCCAAGCTGACAAATCGTACCTGACACACAGCTTCATCTCACCGGGACTCCGGAGATCAGCATTAATCATATGTTACAGGGAGTAAAAGGAAAAGTAAATCACGCCATGCTGAAAAGTGAGATGGAAGGTCTTCGGGCAAGGATTTTAATCAATAATGTGTGGGATGATAACCAGAAGCTATTGTTTTAATCTTCCAATATGAAAAGAAACGGATGCAGAACACAAAGCTACCAAGAGCTGGTGTGGCTTCCAGGAAGCCTCAGAAAAACCAAAAACAGTTTGGCAGCTCAGCTTCCCTTTTTGATTTATGACAACACACAAATGATTTCTTTTTAATGGGCTAGAGTCAAGCCTATCCTTTAAGCGGCCTATTTCCGGAGCCTCAGCTATTGCCCAGGTCCTAGGTTTGTTTGGTTTTCCTTGTGTAGTAGATGTCTACGGGTTTCGCGTGTCAGGTAGCCGTTCATACTTCTGCCAGAGGCATCTCCATTTTTTTGGAAACGCTCCCTCTCCCACTATCAGTCCCTGTGTTTCGGGTGGTGTTGCCTTCACAAACGTGTGTTGGGCCTGGTATCACAGTGATGGTGTGTGAGTCGTTGGAGCCCATGAAATGCAGCCCTGGGAATTCTTGGTAATACCATTATGAAGGAAGCTGTTATGCGTTGAAATGTGCCCCCCTCCCCCAAATTCATATGTTGAAGTCTTAACACCCAGTGCCTCAGAATGTGACCTTTTTGGGGCATAGGGTTGTTACCGATGAGATTAGTTAAGGAGAGGTCATATTGGAGGAAGGTGGACCCCTAATTTAATATGACTGGTATCCTTATAAAAAAGAAGAAATTTGGACCCAGACTGACAAGCACATAAGGAGAACGTCATGTGAGGATGAAGAGATTGGGGTGATGCTTCTATAAGCCAAGGGACACCAAAGTTTTCCAGCAAGCCACCAAAAACTAGGCAAGAGGCATGGAACAGATTCTTCGTCACAGCCCTCAGAAAGACCCAACCCTGGTGAAATTTTGATCTCAGACTTCTGGCCTCCAGAATCATGAGACAGTCCATTTTTGTTGTTTAAGACACTTAGTTTGTGGCACTTTGTTACGGCAGCCCTAGCAAACTAATACAGAGGTCCACTCTCTTCTGCTCCCCTGTCCTGAGAAGTTTGAAAATTTAAGCTCGGCCTGTGCTGTGGTCTGAATGCGTTCTCCTAAAATTCATATGAAGGAGTTCTAACTGCCGCAGGTGGTGGTATTGGGAAGTGTGGCCGTTGGGAGGTACCTAAGCCATGAGGGTGGAGCCCTTATGAGTTAGTAGGACCAGTGTCCTAAGAGGCTGGAGATCTCTAGCCCCTTCCATCATGTAAGGACACATAGAGAAGCCTGTGACCTGGACGAGGTCCCTCACCCTGCTACGCTGGCACTCTGTTCTTGGACTCCCCAGCCTCCAGAACTGCAAGAAATGAATGTTTGTTGTTTATAAGCTACCCAGTGTGTGGCATTTTGTCATAGCAGCCTGAAAAGGACTAAGATAGCATGGATGGTCTGAGCCCCTGGGTCCATCCCTACCTGAAGTTCTACCTCTGATTTTGTGGTTATGTGAGCTATTAAATTCCACTTTTACTTAAGCTGGTTAGAAACGAAATTTCATCACTTAAACCAAAGGAACCTTAATGATTTATTCTAAAAGCAGGCAGTGTGGACTTAGGATGAATTAATAGGTATGAAGTCTTTACAACAAAGGAAGAGAGCATGTTAATTAGGCCACAGGAAGGGTGCATTCAGTTTGAGGCATCGTACTTTCAAGAGGGATACAGATAAATGCGAGCAGAGTAATAGAATGGTGAGAGAACAGAACAGTGGATTATAGGAGGCATAGGGATGCTTGTTGTGGACAAGAAAAAAGGTTTATAGATAACATGATAAATGGCCTCGAATATCCACAGGAATGATAATTAAAGGGAAGATTGGGGTTTATTCACATGTCCCTAAGGATAGAACTAGGAAGCCATGGGAAGACAAAAATAAAAACAGTGATTTCTAATGCTCCCAGCTGTGAAATGAGATGGCTCTGAGCACAGTGAGTGCCCTGTCATGGAGGTGTCCCAGGAGCAGGGGGGATTTCTGTCACCTGGTATGTACTCATTGAATGGGTAGATTGGCTGGAAGACCTTAAAGCTCTTCCAGTGTTGACTTTTGGTTCTGTAACTCTTTTATGAAAACCCAAGTGAACTTGGACATGTCCTCCCCCATTTTGGGACCTCAGTTTCCCCATCTGTAAAATAAGAAAAGTTGTACCTACTGATCTATAAACATTTTCCCGGTTGAAACAGGCCATGATTTCATGATTCCAAGTCAGTTCTTTCTACCTCAACTGCCATCCAGACCCTTGGGGTGTCTAGGGCGCTTCTGAACATACAATGTCACACCCCTGAATTTAATTAAAGGAATGGCTGACACTATAGATGTGGGACTGTTGGTGGCAAGGGGAACATAGCAGGGTTTTTTCCAATCTTTTCCCCTTTGCTTTAAAGTATCCACTCTACAGCTGAGAGTTAAGCGATGATATTAAACTTCTAATCAGTCTGGTTATGGATTTTTCTTTTTTTAGATAGCCCATATTAGGCACACACTGTACTTGAAATTGATTGGCCAGTTTAGGTACAAACTGAATGAAACTTAATATTGCATCATAAGCCCTTTCTAGTCTTTCTTTGGAAGATCCTGGGACTTTCTGCTTAGGAGCGGGGAAGGTGGGACATTCAGCTTATCTCACAGCTCCAGGTTGTCACCTTCGTTTTTACTGCTACCCTTTGTAGCCCCTTGTCAGGTTGCCTGACACAAAACTGCCACATCAGGCCAGCCTTTCAATTAGATATGGCAAAACAACAACCACCACAACAAAACCCCTGGGCAATGCAAGAGAAAACTTTCTAGCTTTCCCCAGCATAGATGTGGGCTGGACTAACAGGGAAAGAAATTTCTGTCTATTTTTAAATTATTTTTATTTATTATTTTTTTTCTAAGTACTGTATATATACTCATTTATTTAACTATCACACAAAAACCTGTAGGAAACTCTGACACAAGGAGAGTATAAGTAACTCATAACAGCACAGCAAGTAAGCAGCCAGGAGTCAGGCTCAGCTCGCCTGACTTCAGAACCGATGCACTTAACAGTGAGTGGACATGGCCTTTTTACTGGCTAAATATTAAATTAATATGTAAATGACAAAAGCCAAGAAGAAAGGAATATTATTTAAGAGCAATGACGTATGAGTTGTTTTAAGGATCTTTCGTCACAAACTAGGACGCATTTAAGCTAATTTATGTAAGAAATTCCTGTTTATAATCGAGACCAAAAAATCAAGAGCCAGTCATGGGAGAGTTTCCGTCTACTGTGCTGTGGAAGCAGCTCTGAGGTTGTGCCCAGTAAGAAAAGTCCCAGGCATTGTGAAGAGCCCCCAAGCTGTGTCCACCATTTTAACACCCACTTCACTGTCCTAGCCTCATTAAGCCCTTCCTGGATGGGAAATTAGTTTTCAAGATGACAGCTTTTTAGAAAAATACATAGTATTGAAACTCATCCACAGCATGAACAGGAACGCAAGCTGTTAAGAACATCCCCCATTTGCCATTATTTTGAGAGCTTCGCCTACTACGATGAGTGAACCTTTTTCTCAGGCTGGGAGTCCTTGGAGACTGAGGGCGTGACAGTGTTGTCTCTCAGAGAGGATTAATTCTTCATGAAAATGCACCTTTTGATCTCAAATTCTGAGGGCCTTTCACCTTAAAATAGTCTTACAGTGGAGGACTCACTGGAGCGAAAATCAAGAACAGACGAGAAAACAACCACGGAAGGTCCCACGGAAGGTGCCTGAATGGAGGGCCCTGAGCACGTGCACACTTGTGCATGAATTTTTATTTGTGATTCTCAAAGTGTGGTCCCTCTGGACCAACAGCATCAGCATCACGTGGGAACTTTCCAGAAATACAAGTTCCTTGGGCCTTATCCTAGTCCTTCTGAATAAAAATCTGGAAGCGGGGGCCAGAAACCCGTGTTTTCATGCCCTCCAGGTGAGGGTGATGCACGCTCAGCTTTCAGAACCTCTAGCTTAGAAGGCGGTGGAGAATTGTGAGTTTGCCTGAAGGGCTGCTTTAAAATAACAGGCCCTGAAAATTCAAACTCATCACCTCGGAATTCCATTTCATGAAGGCCAGAGTCCAAAGCCATGAAAAGCTTGTTATGATTCAAAGCTGCCTTAGTTGGCTCTGAGAACACAGGAATAAAGACTCGCACTCACACAGAGGCCTGGCCACAAAGTCTCTGCCAGTCACTCACCATTGGTGCAGAATTGAGCCCAGCTCAGCCGTGCGGCTGATTATATTCTGGGACAGGGTGACCAGTTACTCTAATCCTGTAATCTTTGGAAAACAAAGAGCCAAAGTCTCCTGGATGTCTGGGGTAAGCAGAGGAGGCCCGAGGGGTTCTGGTTTCATCTGTATTACGCCAGACGGGCTATGAATGTGTCTGTATGTTCCTTCTACTCCCCACGCTTGCTCCCTCTCGGATTTAAGCATTCTGCTGAGAGACATATTAATATGCAAAGAAAACAAACATCACCAGAAAGATGGCGAGTACAAAGAGTCAGTGATTATTAAAGTTGGGGAAGCAGGCACGAGTGGTTTTCCCCACGCTCAGATGCACTCCAAGGCCCCCCAAAAAGCAGGCTGCCATGGAGAGGATTCAACAACCCAAGCCCACCAGGCCTTCCAGTAATGCAATGGTTTGGCACGGAAAATCTCTTCACAAGGACTGCGGCCACGGATGACGCTGGGAAAACAGACAGACAAAAGGAAGGCAACTGCAGTGTCTTCAAAAGGCAGGGCAGTTTAGGACAAAGTTGAAAATTACACGCAATGATATAAGCCAAGGAGCTTTGCAAACTTGTCATTCTCAGGCTGCTCTTGACCTAGAGAAGAGTCTAAGCCACACGTGGCCTAGCGCAACAGTTTCGTCTTAAAAGGTGAATTTGTGGCCACCACACAAAAATCAGGATATTTCATACAAAAATGCTGGATTGCCCCCATCTCAAAAAAACAGCAGAAAATCTGGCTGCACTGAGTCTGCTTCTCTGCGTGGGTCTCCCAGTTGTAGCCAGCTGCCTTTAGTGACTCACCAGACCTCAGCAAGCATTTGAGTTTGCAAGCCCTAATTTAAGCAAACCCTGAGTTTATCCCGTTTAGCATCTAAAACCCCAATTGGTTTTAGTCTTAAGTTGCAGTAGAATTATTGTCTCCAGGGTAGTTGCTTTCTGGTGAACGACTGGCATTGAGACATTGGTATAAAATTGGGAACTTTCTAAGCCAAGTCATGTAAAAGTTTAAAATCGATGGCCCAAGAGGTCTTCAATGCCCTGCTAATAACGTCAAATGAAAAATGTAATAATCTGTACAAGGACAGCTATCAAGAAAAGCTAACCAAATTGCTTAAAAAATGTTTCCGTTCATTTATGTGTTTATTATCTGCCTCCCTTATGTGACTATAAGCCCCATGAAAGCAGGGACTCTGTTTTGGTCATTGCTGTGTGCCCAGAACCTATACTAATGCCTAATATACCGTAAGTGCTTGCCAAACATTTGCTGGGCAAATGAACAGTCATTTTGTTGAGCTTTTACTTAAGCCAGGCATTGTTCTGAGCACTATTAAGACTTCAGAGAAACTCTTTCACAGATGAAAAACTGAGACAAAGGGAAGTTAATCCACATGCTCGAAGTTGTCCAGCTGGTCAGGGTGCAGCGGGGCAAAGGGGCGGGCAGGCTGCCCCTGTGCCCAACCGCTGGGCTATCCTGCCTCGTCCCTGAGCTCATACTGTGGCTCCAGCTCTTGGGCTGGAACTAATAAACCAAGGCTCCCTGAGCCAGGCCGGGCCTTTACGTCTCTTTCTGATGCAAAGTAGGTAATCGCTAAAAGCTTGCTGAGTTTGCATTATTAAAATTATTATTTCTTTGAGAGTAAGAACAGAAGGGTTGTTAAAGAGATCCTGTAATCAAATGAAAACACAAGAAGTTAAAAAGTTAAAGACCCTCTTAGGGCTCTATTTCTGTTTCCTCTTTAAGTCTGTCTCTCAGCCTTGCTTGGTTCCAACTTCTCCATATATAAAAATTGGGAAAATACTGTCTCCTACATCCTTTCCATGGAAACATTTGAAGGAGAAATGGAATGGAGGAAAATTCAAAACACGGAAATATCTATAGCAATGCGTCTCATTTTGTAAGTTTAAACATCGTTTTCAATCCATTATCTCACTGTCATCCTCCCCCCTTAAGAACTCTTAACAGAACATGAGTAGTTAGCGCCATCAAAATGAGGCAAGAGAGGCCAGAAGTGTCGCATCACTGGCCAAACATCACAGCATTTACAAACAGTAGAACTGGGGCTAGAAGCAACCCACGTCTTCTAGGCCAAGTGTAATAGCTGAACAAGAACGATCAGGAAAATGAGATATTATTACAGATAAGCTCTATGAAGGACGGGGCGGTGGGGGGCGGCGGTTCAGTAAACCACAGTGCCAGGCAGGATACTCCACCAAATACAAGAGGGAGCAGGCTGCCTGAGCTTGTGGGAAGCCATGAGCAGGATAAGAGGAAAGATGAGGGCACAGGAGCCAGGTTATTCACAAGGTGCTTCAGAAATGTTCCAGAAGTGCTCAGTGGGAAGGCACTCTCGGCTTGAGGGAAGATCCCGGCAGAGATAAGAAGGGACAGAGGAGTTAAGATCTTGCAGAGCTAAGAACTTAAACTTTTTTTCCCCCCCCTAAACGGTTGGAAGCCCAGGAGTTTTCTTGTGGAAAGAACCTGGGCATTAGAGGTAGTGAGTCCTGGGTTCAAATCCTGCAGCTGCCTTGGTCTGTTTCCAAATCTCGATTTCTTATGGGTTTGGCTGATTTGAGGTTGAAAAGAGGGTATGTCTGAAAACTCCAGAGCCTGGCACTCCACACAAAACCGTTAATGCTCTGATCCTCCCAAGGCTGGCTGGACCGGGAGCCAGGAGAGGCGGGCAGAGAGGAGAGGCTCTGAGATGCCCGACTGTGAATTCATTAGTGATGTGAAAGGAGCATGATTCTTCCCCACCCTCCCCTCCAGGTTCTGCTGAAATACTGATGCATCTCAATCAGAATCAGGCAGGGGTGGGGGGTGGGGGGTCGGGGGAAGGGTTCAGGCTCCGGTGTTGATTTGCGTTCCAGTGTTTCATACAAAGAGCTCTCTCTCTTCAGACTTGCACCAGGCCTATAATTGGGGAAACACTGTGATGGGCTCCCTCACCCGGCTGATTATCCCACCCTTCGCATCATCTTTCAAGTGTGTCTTTGAGGCTCCTCTTCCTGGGTTGTACAGGGGAGTCTTGTGTGAATTGGTAATCGCCTCGCCTGCGCTGTGCTGACCGCATTTCCTTTCCACGCAGTTTGCAAAGCTGCCTCCATAATCAGTCTTCTTATGTGGAAAGGCCGACTTTATTGATATTATTATTTTTTGAGAGCTATAGTCTAGGAAACAGATTCATTCAAGGGGAACCAGGCAGCTACTAGCCATTAGAGAGAAGGAAATAAACAATTGCTTTTTAATCCATTATTTATTGCCTGTTCAATTCTAACATCTTTCTTGTGGGGCTCAGAACTTCCGGCACACTAAAGGCAGCCCTTATTTACTCACCGAGGCATAAATGTAGACAATAAAAGGGCATTGATATTGGTGGCAAAAGTGGGGATGATTTAAGAAATTTTTGTTCTGCTGTAGAAATTTTCCATACTGCTCTGATTTGAACATTTCCTTTTTCTGTGTCAAGTCATGTCACAGGTGGTAGAAAACAACCTCTCTCTGGGCTCAGACACAGTTCTTAGTAAAGAGCATTTTCATTCTCGTATGTTTGCAGGATGTGTGTTCGCACAGGGGCGTTTGTGTCTATCCAGTGAGGGTTGGTGAATTTGCTGGGGTACAATTGGGGCCTGAATGTGTGGGATGTTGGCTTCCCTGTGCTTCCTCCATAGGGTTGAAAACTCTCCAAGACCCCATGAAGATGGGGGTAGGAAGGAAACTCACTGGGAGGCCTGGTGCTGGCTGCCCAGGCTTTGTGTCCGTGAAGCAGTGCCATACTCGTATCCTGCCACTTTGAAAGCTCTCTCAAGGACCTGAATAGACATGTCTCCAAAGAGGACATATGGATGGCCAATGGACATATGGAAAGATGCTCAACGTCACTAATTACCAGAGCAATGCAAAGTAAAACCACAATGAGATATCACTTCATACCTGTCAGAATGGCCATCATCAATAAATCAACAAACAACAAGCGCTGGCAAGGATGTGAAGAAAAGGGAACCCTGGTGCACTGTTGGTGGGATTGCAGATTAGAGCAGTCACTATGGAAAATGGTTTGGAGGTTCATCAAAAAATTGAAAATGGAAATATCTTATGACCCAGCAGTTCTCCTTCTGGACATTTAGCCAAAGAAATCCAAAACGCTAATTCAAAAAGATAGATTCACCTCTATGTTCATTACAGCATTATTTACAATAGCCAAAATACGGAAGCAACCTAAGTGTCCACTAATAAACGATTGGATAAAGAAGAGGTGGTACATATATACAATGGAATATAACTCTGCCGTAAAAAAAAGAATGAAATCTTAACCATTTGCAACAACATGGATGGACTTGGAAGGTATTGTGCTAAGTGAAATAAGTCAGACTGAGAAAGACAAATAGCATATGACCTCACTTATATGTGGAATCTAAAGAACAAAATAAACAAACAAACAAAACACAAACAGGCTCATTGATACAGAGAACAAACTGATGGTTGCCAGACGGGAGGTGAGCTGGGGGGCTGGGTGACAAACGGGGGAGGGATTATAATGTACAAATTGGTAATTACAAAAGAGTCACGGGGATGTAAAGTACAACATAGAGAATATTGTCAATGATGTTGCAATAAGTATGTATAGTGCCATGTGCGTACTAGACTAATCAGGGGGAATCACTTCATAAATTATATAAATGTCTAACTACTATGCTATACACCTAATATAATATTGAATGTCAACTGTAATTGAATAAATAAAAAAAAAAGCTTTTCTACGGTTAAAAAAGAAAAGCCCTCTCACATTCAGTTCTTCATTTCATACTCACAACCACCGCAGGGCAGGATGGTGATCGTCACCATTTCATAAATGAGGAAACTGAGGCTGGCCTCAGGCCAAGAAGCCCATGCTTATGAAAGCCCAGGGCTTTTCCCATTTGCCACGGTGGCTGGCTGGAGCCATGACTGAGTCCCACTGGCCAGACCCACTATGTGCAGAGCCACCTGTACCAACCCAGAATAGACCCACTGTGTGCATGCAGATACTTATGCAGTGGCTGCCAGGGTCCCAGGCCGAAGGTCCTGAAAGCTAAAAGGAGACTTAACAATCGCGGAATACAGCAGTACAAACTGGATGCCAGGAACAAATGAGGGCCCCAGCCTTTTCTGACGGTTTTAACCAGTTGCCAACACAGAAGCATCAGAAGGGTTCACGTTATAATGTGAATCTCTGTTTCTCTTGGAAAGTCAGGTCTGGCCACACTGACCCCCTGCCCTGTGGCCGTGGTTGAGTGGGGCTGAGCGACAGCTGTCCCTTTTGGGGGGGACTTGAGCACTCAGTTCACCAACATCCCTGCTGTTCCCTACCTAGCCCGTTTCTGTCACTGACGTTACCTATCTGGCTTTATAGGCATTTAAAACAGTTTAAATTAAATTAACTTATTTAATCATTCATGTATGTGGAAAAAAACTTTAAATCATACCGAAGGAATATAAATAGTGACAAGGAAACCTCTCTCCCATTCTGTCCTGCAGGCTCTCTGGACAGTCACTGTTGCCAGTCTCTTGTGTCTCTTTCTAGAGATAAACAATAAGCATATGCAAGCAGGCTGGTCGAGTGGTGCGTTGGTTGGGAGTGGCTTGGGACGCCAACTCTGAGCAGCAGGGCCCCGGTTCGGATCCCACATGAGGGCCAGTGATGCTGCGCCCTCTACAGCTAGGATGGTGAACAACAGCTCGACCTGGAGCTGGGCTGCCGTGGGTCACCGTGACGGCGCTGCAGTGAGGCTGGCTGGCAGCTGGTGTTTGCTTTCGTGAGCTGCTGTGAGCCACCATGAGTGGCCATCCAATGGCCGGCGAGTGACTGCCTCGCCCGGGAAGAGCGCAATGATAATACCAACATGGGCCAGTGAAGGGATGTCCTCCACAACTAGACTGAAGAACAAAAGGACAGCAGTTTGTGAGTTCCCCTTCCCCTATTCCCCAACGCTGTTCCCCTACCCCAATTCCCCAATAAAATCTTTAAAAAAATACTTTAATTAAAAAAAAAGCATATGCAAGCATATCACATCATCACCTTTCTAAAAAACACAAATGCACACAATCTTTTGCTGTTTTTTATAACAATTTATTTTAGGCATCACACCTTATTCATACATAAAGATCTACCTTGTTGTTTTCAAAGGCTGCATAATATTCCTTTGTATGGATGCAGCATCATTTATATAACCAGTTCCCTATTGATGGACAGATAGGTTGTTTCCAATCCTTTGCCATGACAAACAGCACGAATATGACTATCTTCATGCCTACCTATCTGTACAAATGTGTGAGTGCACCTGGAAGAGAAATTCTTAGAGGTGGAACTGCTGGATCAAAGAGAATGTGCCTTTAAAATGGCAGTATTGTCAAATGACCCTACCAGAAGGTGTACCAATTGACACGCCCACTGATAGTAGATAAAAATGCCTACTAGATCTGGGGTCCCTGATTTCACCCAATCCATTTGACAGTTGAGGAAACTGAGGCCCAGAGAGAGGAATTGATGAGGTTTGTAAATAGCACAGCCCAGACTTGAATTGATCCAGGATCTGTGATGTGGTTGGCCATGCCTCCATGAGGCCCCAACTGTTTTGTTGTCCCCTGTCCAGTCCCCCTGTGTAGGAAACTAAACCAAGGGGACCTGGGATTAGCTCTGGGGTTTGGCAACTCAACCTGGGCCAGGTCTGGGGGAGCAGATGTCCTGCTAACAAACACTTCTGTCGTGACTGGCACACCCTGTCACCTTGGTGGGCTGGCTCAGCAGCCAAGGCCAAAGAGTCAATGGACCATGGAAGCTGAATTACCAGCCCAGCCCTTGGTGGTTTTTAAATTATAGATTTTGAAGCAAAGCTAAATATAGAGCAATTAAGAAATGGCTCCGTGTTCTACCCCAAAGAACAAAAGAACTGAACTGGAGCAAAGGCAGCGCATGCACGTGCATGTGAAATGGGAAACAAACACAGGGAGCTGCTGGGAGTGCTATCCAAACTTCCCCTCAGTTTCTCTGGCACAGCCCCCACATTCCTGCCTCGGGGCCTTTGTACATGCTGTTCCCACTGCCTGTTGACCCCCTCTCTATTCCATTCTTCTCTTAGATGCTGTTTTTCTTTCTTTAGAACACAGTCCTCCTTAGATTTTTACCACTCTCCCAATTCCTATCTCAGCTCCATTTTATCCTTTCTTGTGGCTTTTATGACAACTGGCCGTGTTTTTTCATTTACTTACATATTTTTAGTCTAATTCCCCATGTAGAGCCCAAAGTTTCCATTTCTTCCTCTGTTCCACTATAATAATAGCTCCACGCTGCCTATTACTCTGAGGACAATTGAGACACTGAAGGCCAGCCACCCTCAGGGATCTCTTCTTGGAATGCAATAGGATCTCTAGTCTGTGGCCTGACATTTAAATCTTCATTTTGTAATACAGCAATTCTCCACGTATACACAGGTACCACAACGAGCATACAAGGTGATGTTAGGTGGGACATGGCGAAACTTTTAAAATATCTTTATTGTTTCTATGACCTACTGCCTCCCCGGTCAAAATGCCATAATTTGGGGGGGGGGGATTATTGCATAATTTCTGTCTCCTCACTGGTATTGCTGCCTCTTGTCGTCTATTCTACACTCAGGAGCCAGAGGTGTCCTGTTAAAGAAGTCTGATGACAGCGCTCCTCTGCTCAGAACCCGCCCCCATGGCTCCCATCCCCCTCAGAGGAAAATCTCGAGTCTTTACAATGATCCCCGTGACCCTACACAGTCACCCCTACCCCCACCCATTCCTTACCTCTTCTGCCTCATCTACAATCCTGTCCTATGGTCTAGGCACATTGGCCCCCTCAAATATGCTAGATGCACCTCGTCTCAGCACCACTGCATTTTTTGTCCCCTATGCCTGGCCCCTCTTTTCTCCCAGTTCTCTTGCATGGCTTGTATCCGCCACTCATGAGAGTCTTTGCTCAACCACCAACTCCTCATGTGGCCTTCCTGGACCACTTTATTTAAAATTGCTATCCACCCACCCCCACTTCCTGTCCCCTTTCTCTGCTTCGTTGTTACCCAAAGCACTTACCACCTTTCCAAGTTTCATCTATCTTCCTTATTTCTTTGCTGCATTGTCTGTCTCCCCTACTAGAACGTGAGGTCCAGGAATTCAAACATTTTCTGTTTCGTTCACAGCTGCATTCCTCATGCCTAGAACAATACATTCAGAGGAGCTCAATAATTATTGTCACGTGAAAGAATGAATCTGGGGTTTTGAGAGTAAGCAACAGACACTGACTCTGAAGAGCATAGAGAGATGCTGTTAGTTACCAGGAAAGTTGCTGGGGTTTGGAGCCTGAACCAGAGCCAGGAATAGTGGACTCGGAACCCGCAGGAACCCAGCAGTCCCAGGAGAGCTGGGCTACAAAACCGTAGCAGAGCTTCCTGGCAGACCTGCTGGAAGAGCTTGCCACCATTGCTACTGGGGACAAATGACTTACTTCCTTGAGTTGTAGAGTCACCTGCTCAAGTGTCAGAATCCAGGGAGCTCTGCCTGACTGCCTAGGTCTGTCTGTGTTCACCGCTACCATGGCCAGGGTACTGATGGGGAAGGTGGGCCAGGCCCGCACAGCTTCCACACAATGGGACATTCCCTAAAAGGGAGGCTGCCGTGCTTTTAGGAAGGAGGAAGCTGGAGGCTGGACAGAAAAAATAAATAACAGCAATAAGTATTTACCTTCCTTATGTTATCTATTTATAGCAAGCAGAACTGCTTGAGTATCGTCTCTGCTCTAAGGATGGAGGGAGAAAAAGATGAAAACTCCAAAACAGGTCATCTGGTTTTGTTGTTCACAACACAAGGTATACAAATGGTCTCTAAACACATGAAAAGTTGCTCAGTTGAACTCACAATAATAGAAATGCTAATTGGAACTAGACCTAGGTGTTGTTTTTCGCCTATCACATTGGCGAAAATTCAAAAACTCCTCAGTGCACTTTGCTGGAGAGGCTACAGGGAAACGGGCACTCTCAGGGCTAGCTAGAGGAAATGCAAGAAGGTGTGACCATAGGGAGAGGATGTGGCAATAGCTAACAAAATGCATGCCTCTACCGTTGGCCACAGCCATCCCACTTATAGGGATGTACCCCCAAAACACACCTTTACAAATCTAAATAACATTTATTCACGGTGACATTTGTTATTTTAGTCAAATATTGAAAACAACCTGAATGCCCATCCACCAAAGACTAGTTGAATAAATTATTGTATATCCATACAGCAGAGTACTATGCAACCCCCCAAAAAAGAATGAGAGAGACCTCTCTTAACTAATATGGAGTGACTTCCAGCAAATATTGTTAAGTCACATAACAAGGTACAAATAGATGTGTATATAACCTTAAGGACATTATGCTAAGTGAAATAATCCAGTTGTAAAAGGAGAAATACTGCATGATTCCACTTCTATGAGTTATCTAAAGTAGTCAAATTCATAGGTAACAGTAAGTGTGGTGGTTGGCGGGGGAGGGAAATGGAGAATTGTTGTTTAATGGGTATAGAGTTTTAGTTTGGCAAGGTGAAAAAGTTCTAGAGATCTGTTGCACAACAATACTTAACATTACTGAACTGTACACTTAAAATGGTTAGGATGATTAGTTTTATGTTATATGTTTTTACCACAATTAAAAAAATTTAAAATGTATATAATATGCTATATTATACATATATAGTATGAGGAACTAAGAACATATATAGTATTTGCATATTTCTGTAAAAAGAAACTCAGGAGAGAGAAACCAGAGATGAATGAAAATGGTTTCCTATGGGGATGGGCTGGAAAAAGGAAAAACGGAGGGGCATGGGACGGAAACGTCACTGAATAGATCCTCTTAAATAAGGTTCTGACATTTGAAGCTTGTGAATATTTTAAAAGAACAAGATTAAATTTAAAAAGGTCTAGAAAGCAAACCCTAACATTGCGCTCCAACAGAAATGAATGAACTCAAATAGACACACACACACACACACACACACACACACACACACACACAATGGGGGAAAGTCAAGAAGGACCCTATGTTTTTGGGAATTGAATTGAAAGTATCCTATACACTCAGGAATTGTAAGTGAACAGAAATGACATGAGGTCAAAATTGGTTGGAACTACCCTCCCCAATTGTGGTTCCCAGAGGGAGCCTTCTGTGCACCCCTGCTACTTGGACTTCGAGGATAGCCCTTGACCCTTTCCACGTGGTTTTTCCCGTATTCTTGGAGCTTCTCCACGCCCTTCTGTGATGGTCAGTTGTTTGTGTCATCTTGGCCAGGCTGTCGTCCCCGGTTATCTACTCAAACACTAATCTCGATGACACTGTGCAAGCATTCTATAGATGTGATTTAAAGTCCCTAATCAGTTGACTATAAGTAAGAGAACTCATCCTAGATCGTCTGGGTAGGCCTGATTCAATCGGCTGGAAGGCTTTAAGAGCAGAACAGCGGCTTTCCAGGAGAGAAGACATTCTGCCTGTGGACAGCAGTTCCATCCGTGCCTGGGAGTTCCAGCCTGCCCCACTGCCAGCCTTATTCTACGAATTTAGGGCTTGCCTAGCCAGCCCCGCCATCATGTAAGCCAATTCCCTGCAGTAAACCTCTTCTACCGGTTCTGCTTCTTTGATTGAACCCTGGCTGATACACCTTCTCATAAACGTCTCCTGTTTCTCCCTTCATTTAGTCAGTTTCTGCTACTTACCACCAAGTAATAGAACCCCACTTAAATTTCAGTGTTGAGAAAGTCCCCATCACACACTTCCTGTAGAGACTTCTCAGCAGGGAGATGGTCGATCATAACCTCTACCCCATCAGACGCGGGCTCCTTGTTTGCCAAGGCCCCCTTCTTCCAGATTTGGGGGCCCCACTAGGATTCAATGAATAAATAACTAGTTTTATTAGCAACAGGCTGTACGGTCAGGCGGTTCTGGGTTCCTGCCTCTGTGCCCCGCTGATCAGTCTCAGGGTTTGTCAGAGGCCCTGAAATATTCATGAACAACTGCTTCAGTGATTTTAACAGCTGCACAAATAGAGAGGGGGCCCACAGGGGATGCAGGAAGGCAGGGGACCTGGGGTTTTCATGTCGTCTTCTCACCTGTTCTCAGTCCCATTAGACAAAGAAAGGCACTATGATAGCCTGATAGTGGAAGCTGCTGGGGCCCAGGGGCCAGGGTGTCAGCATTCCCTGGGGGGACTTCTTAAAATACAGGTTGCTGGGCCCCACCATAGATCATCTGATTTGGTAGGTCTGGGGTGGAGCCAGGGGATTGGCATTTAACAAGGGATGTTGAGCTGCAGGTCTGAGGAAACTTACTGCTCCACAGTATTAAAGCACCAGCTCAAAAAGAGAAAAGTCTGGGAGCCAATGCTTCACCTGTCTAAAGAAAGTCAGCCTGAGTCGTATGCTTCTCTGAGTCTCTTCTCTGAACTGCAGGGTTTGCAGTGAGCTGCTGGAGTTGCCTGGCTGTTCTGGGATGCGGTCAGAGGCCCCCGAGTCATCAGTCTGAGCACCATGTTCAGCCGGACTCATCTCACTGTCCCCAGATTCCAGTCACTCTTACGAGGCCTGATTTCCACCACTTGCGATCTGTGCATCTTGGTAAATGATTTAACCTCTCTGTCCTCAGTCTCCTCATCTGTGAAATGGGGGTAACGATAGTCGCTGCCCTGTGGACTGCCGTAAGGACTCCGTGGGTTGATGTGCACAACTGGTGGCTCCTACTGAGCAGTTGTATCAGTCAGGATCTGTCAGGAAACAGACTTCAACGCGGAGGGTTCAAATGAGAAGGTCGCAATGAAGGAACTACTCAGAGATGTGTGGGCAGGGTTGTAGGAACCAGTGAGGGGTGTTCAGGCTCCTGAAGACTAGCCATAGAGAAAAACCCTTCCATCCCTGACTGCTGACGAGGCCAGGAGAGGCAGTTGTGCTACTGGAGGCCAGAGAGGCCTGGAGCTTGGAGGAGGGCCACCCTGGCAGGTGCTGTGACTACACAAGGGAGAGGCCACTGCCAGAGATGCTGTGCCCCTGTAGGGAAGTTGCAGGGAAGAAATACTCCGGCTTCTCTCTCCTCCTGCCCTCTGCTCTGCTGCTGGGCTTCCCATTGGCTGAAACCAGAGAGCAATGAAACGCAGAGAGGCAGTGCACAGGAGTCCACTTCCTGGAGCACAGAGCCAGAGAGAAGGGCAGAGAGTGAATGAGGTAGAGCAGTGAATCAAGAACAGTGTGCTCCATAAATGTGAACCGTGGGTGCTGGTGTTCGGTTGTTATTGAACGTGCGTCCTAGCTTCCTGGGATGATTCCAGTGTATGCCCGTTGTACACTTTCACTCCCAAAGGGATGTCAGTTAGGGAGGTAAATGACATGGTCACCCTACTTATCAGCCATCCTCAAAGACGAGTGTCTGCAATGGGAAGAGAGTGCCAAAGAAATAATTTGGCCCTTTGAATGCAATGTGACCAAACGAATGTTCTGTTCATTGGTGCCAGTGGTGGTTACGTGAGTGTATTCAACTGGTGAACACACACGTATAGATAGGGGGCATATTTATGCTTTACAGAAAATACTTTTCCGTATTTATAGTACACATCCATAAGGAAGGTTATTGTTTTTACATATCCAAGCCACACCACTTTTGGAAACTATCAGCGTAGCTGAGTTGCGAGCACAGGGAATAACTGTATTAAGAGAGCATTCTAGAATGTTCTGCAAAAAAACCCTAACCCAGGAAACAGGGCAGCAGGTACCCCAGACCCATGTACAAGAAATCCCCCATGGGGGCTGTGAGGATCCAAGACAGAGCAAAGTCTCTGTCTCCACATCTACCCACTTGCTTTGTCTGTTTAGCAAACTCACCCCCCGCGTCTCGCCTCCTCTTTGCGCCTGACATCTAGCAGGATCCTTGAAATTTATTTTCTCCTTTTAGCCTGCTGTATTTTTAATGTCTGAGTGAAAGAACAAAGGAAGGCGAACACCAGACAAGATCGTTTCATTCCTCCAACTAGCGGTTGTGTAGCCCAGCTCAAGCTCAGCCAACATAAATGTTTTAAAATTCCGCCCTTGCACAGAAGAAGTGCTGGTGTAGTCATCAGCTCCAAAGCCAGGCCCCTGTTTCTGTCTTTCATTTGGTGACATGAAAGGGCCCCGCATCAATCATTAACAACCTATTAACACAAGCATCCCAGAGACGGTTTCCTGGTCTGGTCAACCGCAGTGGAAGACATTTCTGTCGTCCACCTGGCTGGCCATCCGCGTGATCGGCCCATGCCGGCTGTTTTCAGCTTTGAAAGGGTCTCCTGATTTCCCTTTCATCTCTCTCCGAGTAACAGATACCTGGTAGGCTTGCTTTCCCCCTCCCCCACTGCAAAATTATCCACCTGCCTCCTCAGCTTCTGGCATTAAGAGATGCTTGCACAAACACCGACGATATTGATTGCTTGCAACGGGCAAGCAGGGCTGGGAGATGTCCACCCAGCATGTGGGCCAGAACTCAGGGCTGTTGGATCCACGCATGTCAGGGCGAGGAGGGCCTTGAGAAGATGGTTTGTCTGCCTGGTGTTTCTGATTCTTATATTTAATTGGTTTTCATGTGAAGCAAAACCAATCAACGTGAAGAGCTTTTGCTAGTCAGCCCAAACCTGGTATTTTTAAAAAGCCCGTGTGGCCTGGACAAGACACATCCAGGGATCTTGCCGACTTGGAGAATTGGATCCTAGTCTTGATTTTGACACTGATGTGCCAAATGGCCTTGAGGACAAGTCACTGGTCTGTGCTGAACTGGTTTCTTTGCCTAGAAATGAGATGGTTGGTCTCCTCTAACTCTAGACATTCTGACCACAAAATCCCCATGACAGCTCTGACACTGGCTCAGTGTCTTACTCCTTCTGTGCTCCTGTGTCCTCATCTTGCAAATGGGGACAATAGGCCTGGCCTTCCTTTCCTCAGAGAGCTGCTGTGCTGGTCAAGGACGGGGAAGCAGTTTAAAGGACATTGGAGAACTAAGAAATGAAAGCAGCAAGGGCTTTAGAGCAAAATGCATAGTAACTCCATGCAGTGCCTGGCGAGTCCCTCGCAGTGGCCTGGCCTGGGTCTGGCGGGCCGTTACCCCGAGGCTTTCTCCCTATACAATTGTTTCTTAAAAGATGAGATCACATTGTATCCACCTGGTACCTAACCCAGGAGTTGGCACCCAGTAACTACTCACGGCAATTGTGGACTAAATGCCTTGAGAAATCTACTGCCCTAGATAAATTAGCACACTTAAATGAAGCCATGAGAAAGACGGAAATGTGCATGGGGGAAAGAGGGGAATTCTATATCCACCACCTGCTGATTCTTCTGCTTGGTTCCGTCTCAGCAGTAGAGTGTTCATTCTTTTTTCTGTACTGCTAAATTCAATATCCTAACAGCGATATTTTAACCTCTAAATTTGAAAATGAGACAGGATTAACAAGAACCAGTATTCCAGTTGGGGAACTAGACATTCTACTTGTACATCCAACCTACCCTTAGCACTATCTTTATTCCCACCCTCACTCCCTTTCTACTCAGCTGACTCACATGATAACTGCTCTTTTTGAAGGTAAGGACTCTGTCTTTATTCATTTATTCATTCGGCAAGTAATTATCGCAGGCCCACAGTATGTCGGGTACTATACTGGATCCAGGAGCTAGAAGAGTGAATAAGACATGAATATCAGTCAGAAGAAGCTGGATGGGTCATACTGCAAAGCCAACAAGCTCACCATCTCAGAAAAAACGAGTTCACGTCTCCTTCATACTGCATGTCCGTCACCGGTCAGCAGGGGGCGCTGCTCCTCGGAGCCGCACAGAGTCTCTCAGGCCGATAGGTGCGTCTGCAACAATGGGAACCGGGTGTAGGAAATCATGTACTTACTCTTCAAGCTTCCTCCTGGAAGTGACACATGTCACTTCTGCTCGTATGCCATTGCCCATGCCTCACTTCAAAAGGGGCCTGGAAATGCAATCTTACTTGCGCTGGAAGGAGGGGAGAGCTGGAATGTTTGTGATCAGCACTAGTGACTACCCCAACACAGTCCTGCCCTCTGCAGGGTGAGAGCCTGCGAGAGACTCAGGTGTGAAACTTACAAAACGCTGGAGGCTGGTAAGTGCTGGGTCTGTCGGAAGGGCCACCCAGGGAGCAGTGGGAGGAGGGAGAAGAGGGGCCTGGTCCATGTCTCTGCACCTGCAGAGGGAATAAACAAAAATCTTTATCTTTTCTCGGTTAAGGAAGATTTCTAAAGTTAAGTGGGATAAAACCTATACTAGTCAATGGCAGTGAAAGGACATAGCATTTCGGTAACGCAAGCAAAATTTTTAAACACTTTCTCTGTCTTTCAGTTTTGTTTCCCAATATATTTCCCCTTTTATTCCAAAGGAAGTAAAGATAAGTGTTCTCTTTTGAGTTTAAAGCACTTTGGAATTTGGACGGCCTATCTACTGTTCATTTCACAAAGGTATCATGAGCACTTACAATGTGCTAGACACTGTGCTAGGAGAATTCAGTGAGCTAAACAAACAAATCACTCCATGCTTGGCTGCTTGAAGATGAAGAGACAGATATTAATCAAATAAACATGCAAATAGCCACGTGATCATACATTGTGACAAGTGCTACGTAGGCAAAGAATGGATTCCTGTAAGTTGTGTCAAGGAAATAGATGACAATCTCTACCCGCCAATTTACAAGCTCCTGGAAACCTGATTCTACCTATCGTTTATTCATTCAACCACCTGACATTTACTGTGAACCTCCTCTGTGAAAGGCCCTGGAGAGGGCAGGGTGGGAAAAAAATGTCTGACAGGGAAAGAGTTACCAAAATTCAATAAAACACAGGTCCTGCTCTCTCCCAGTTCACCATCCCATTGGGAGGCAGGGAGGTAAATAGATGAATAGTGCCACAGTGTGGTTGGTGCTGCAACATAGGTATTTAAATTGAATGGGCTAAGTATTTAAAACAGAAGGAATTTAATACAGGGAATTCATTTCCAATGACAGAGGAACTAAGAAGCCAAATGTGATTGTGAGGAAGCCGCGAGATTGACAAGAGCAGGATGAAACTATCACCCCTCATCTGGAGAGGCAAAGGCAGGAGGCAGGCGTGGAAGCCAGAGACCAGGGTGACCCAGAGAAAGATGGAATTACCACAGGCCTGCCTGGGTCCCAGTCTTCCTAGAACATGCTCCCCAATCGCCATCTTCCCCCCACCTCAGCCTGAAGTCTCTTTGGTCCTCACTGGGCTCATCTCTGCTCTCTCCTTGTACTGTCTGTGCTGCTTACGGGTCAGGATGCTGGAGCAGACAGGGCCCATCATACTGGCCAGGCCCTAAGGGCCTCTGCTGTGCCATGAATCAACACTTCAGTTGCTGGATTCAGGGGAGGAGACAAGAAAGCCAGGGCAGCAGAGGCATTCAGGGGGTGTCATGTGTTGGGTAGTGTCCCCCCAAAATTCAAGTCCACCCGCACCCTCAGAAAGGTGACCTTGTTTGGAAATAGGATATCTGTAGATGTCATTAGCTAAGGAGCTCAAGATGAAATCATCCTGAATTTGGGGGTGGACCCTAAATCCAGTGACACATGTCTTTATAAGAAGAGGCGAGGACACAGAGACAGAGGCAGAGATTAGAGTCATGCTGCCACAAGCCAAGGAACAGCTGGGGCCACCAGAAGCTGAGAGGCGAGGGAGGACTCTCCCCTAAAGCCTTCAGAGGGGGCATGACCCTGATGACACCTTGAGTTTGGACTTCTCGCCTCCAGAACAGTGAGAGGATAAGTTTCTGTTGTGCTAAGCCACCCAGTCTGTGGTTATTTGTTATAGCAGCTCTAGAAGACTAATCTGCCGGGGGTGGGGGTGGGGTGCTTTTTACCAAACATTTCAGAATTTGTACAGCAGAATCACAGCATATCAGCCCCGATGGGTGCAACCTCCTTGTTTTCCCGATGGGAAGCTGAAAGCCAGGATTAACGATGGGTCCGAGGGGAAGACGCTGAGGATGCAGTGGGGGACGTCCCTTCTCTGTCCCCTGCTCCTTTCCCAGTCCCCTTCCCCATGCCCAGCCCTCTGGTCTGCTTGCCTGTGCCTCCCCAGTCACCCCAGGCTACCCTGCCTTGTTTGGCTGCTAGAACCTGTGCCAAAACCCATATTTAGTTGTTGAAAGTTCCTTGCCTGGGCGCCTCTGAAGTTAATGATGGAATCTTTGAAAATGACATTCGAAGCAAAACATAAGCAGCAGAGACATGAAACCACCTCCAGTCCATCTGTTTGAGCGCGATCCACCTCAGAGCTCCCATTTCCCATGTAAAACAGAAGATATGATTTATAATTCATATCTCACCGGTACAACCCTGATTGAAGCAAACCACTTTGATGAAATGTTGGTTTCATGCTAGTGGAACACCATTCCAAATCAGAGAATATTTAGAACTCTAACTCCTCTGCTGCCACTTTGAAGTAGAAAGATTTGTATTTTATGTGCTTTTTCTAGAAAAAAAAAAGAAATAAAAGAAAAATATGTACATGCCAATATGCATGTGGTGGAAATATAAAAACATTTACGTGTGAATCAGCCCTGGAATGTAATTACTGCTTTAAGCACTGAAAATATTTATAGACTTGTATCTCGTGCTGAAGACCTGGTTCCAATAATTCTCAGAAAACTGCGAAATTCATACTTTGTTTTCTCGGGACTAACTTAATTTATTTGAAATCTACAGCACATGAAGGACCAAATCAAAGAGCGTCAACTTTCCATCACCTCGGCTAATGAGCTAATAAAGTTGTTCTGAGTAGATGTATGTGTGTATTGTGTATGACTGAGGGGTTGAGAAAGTGAGTGGCAGAGTTGGAAAGAGACAGAAATGGAACAAGAAATAGATAGAAATTTGGAAGTCACTTCCTCCTATTCCTATGGGAACAGCTAGAAAAATACCTGTTACAATGCACTTCAAATATCAGACAATCAAGTTAAATCTCTTATTTCCCCCAGTAACAAAAGCTGGCCAGTTTGTTGACATCATAATCAATAATCATTCATTCTCAGGTATTCACCGAGTCCCTTCATGCCAGGCACTGTTCCAGGGACTGAAGAGGCTGAAGATTTTGTGATAAGATGGGTGGCTCCTGCCTTCATAGAACATGTATTCCAGTGAAGGGTCAGAAAATAAACAGCTTACATGTGTAACATGCCTTTACAAAATCTATAATGAACAATTTAAAAGGCAGAGAACCATTTAAAAATAGGAAATAGAGAGGATATGCAATTTTCAACTGGGAAGGCCTTTCTGGAGAGGTGACAGTTGAGCAGTTGCCTGAATTAAGGGAGGGAGATAATTGTGCAAAGACCTGAGGGAAGAACATTCCAGGCAGAAGAAGCAGGAAGTGCAAAGGGCCTGAGGTTGACACAAGCTTGCAACGTTTGAGGCAGAGTAAGAATGCTGTGGTGGCCACATACACATTCCGTGTCCCTTGTATGGAGGAATATGGTGCCGAACCCTAGCTGACCCACTGGATTTGTAGCATGAGGCAGAAATCAGCTTCTGACATCTGAAGCCTCTGAAATCAGGGAATTGCTTGTTACAGCAGTGTAACCTAGCCTACGCTGCCCCCCCCTACTTCCACCCTCCCCCCCCCCAAAAAAAAGAAAGAAATCAGAAGAAGGGCATGACTGGGACACAACTGGAAGGAACTGGAATGGAAATGACAATCCTCCTGCAATCTCTATAGTGCTTCTTTGCCAGCTGTTTTCAAGCACAACTCAGCACTCCCAGGGTGTCCCTGCTCCTGTCCCCTCCAAAAGCAATCTGATGCGATTCCGTGTGACACGAAGGGAAGCGAATCTATCTCGGCAAATGTGGCCCATAATGGCAGCAAAGTGCTGTGAAGATGAAAAGTTCCCTGCGAGTGCCAAGCACTATTATTCTGTATGAGATGTCAGCATGCACTTAGAAAAAAAAAGATTCAATTAAACTGCCGTGCCATTGTTTTATGATACAACCATCAGACATTTTCAAAAGGGTCAAGTCATGACAAGAATATTTAACTCCTCGTGGGAGCAGAGAGTAATCGGAGTGAACCGGAGGATGAGCCAGGAAAGACTGGGTGCTAACTGAGTGGTAGGATTTGTGGGCGAGAGTGGCCGTGCGGAAGTGTGACGGAGCTTAAGGAGCCCGCGAGGACAGAGCCGGGAGGACGGGTTGAAAGGAGCCTGGGCCCCAGCCTCTGTGTGTGGTCAGGGAAGACAGAGACAGCCCATCTTGGACATAAAGAAGCGCAATGGGTGCAGACAGACACGCTGGGGTCACTAGTGTTTCCTGTGCATCAGTGTCTCTGATGTAAGACGCCGGGAAGCTGAGCTGGAACTCCAGGACACTGTCCCCCTCAGCCCCATGCCCCATTTCATGTTCACTCTTCTGTAGTCATTCCATGCTGGGCATGTTATTGCAAATGAGATGGAAGAGGGTGTGGAGGGAAATTTCAACATGGAGGAGAAAACACTTTTGGGATTGTTGGGTGGCTGGATGGCGCCAAGAGGCAAATATCTTAAGGTGTAATGTTACGTAGCCTGGGCCTAAGGCAAAGGGAGGCTGTGGTGATTCCAATCATACTTCTACGATACAAAGAAAATATACCTGCTTTATTCTGTGTGATTTACCTGATTGCCTGTCCAAGCCTCTTGCTACGGGGGGTGTGCGTTTGGGTGGTAGGTCCAGGAATGCAAATGTTAAGCTTGCTGATTAAAGATAGCCCCCTGGTTTGCAGCATCTCCTCTTGGTTAAAATAGTCCCTTCTAGTCCTCATGTTTATGACAACGAGAGGAAGGGGCCTCTTATCCACATTGTGCCCTCAGGTACTCACGGTGGCAGCTGCACAGTGGCTGCTGGTGTCTGCTTTGCTCCCAGGGATCTATGCCATCTGGCCATTCGAGCTGTTGCTCATGTGGAGATCATGGCCCCAGCATTCCCCCACAGTAGGAAGGTGGTCAAAACTCCCGTGGCATGTGGTTTGCTTCCCTACATGTCCAAGCTCTTCATGTTCCTCTTACTTCTCACCTGCCAGAAAGGGGCTCTCTAGTTCCTCTTCCTGTCTAGCATGGGCTTCCTCTGCCTCATACACTATTCCTTCCTAAGATGCCAATCACCCTTCATTGGCGCAATCATGGTGGAATGGCTGCACACAACATTATGTATAGGGGAACTGGATGAAAACCACAGGCATTTAATATTTTAAAGATAACGTCTCCATTTTAAAAGGTGCATTCCTGTAGCCTGTCCTCAAAGACCCCTTTCTGCTTGATCCTGTGGCAAAAAAAAAAAAATGAAGCTCTACCCGTACCCGAGCTCTCTTCCAGGCTGCAGATTCATAACATTAATAATCATCTTTATTAAGTGCTAACTATATGCTAAGTATTGTGTCTGCATGTATAATTCTTACAGTACCAAGATGAAAAGGGTAGTTATCAGCCCCATTTGGTAGATAAAGAAAATGATGACCAGAGAGGTTAAATGACTTGCCCAATGTCACACAGCTAGATAAGTGGCCAAGCTGGGATTTGAACCCAAACAATCTAATTCTAGAATGGGGGTTGACAAACTATCCAATCCAACACACTACATGTTTTGCACAGCCTGCACGCTAAGAATCTTTAATACTTGGGGCAGGGGCAGGGGGAAAGGGGGCGGTAATATGCAACAGAGGCCATATACAGCCCACAAAGCCTAAGATGTTTAGTGGAACAAATATATCAAATTAAGAACTCTCTGGGCTCGCCTCATGTGCACACTGCAGGTGTGAAGAGGAGGGGCATATTTAAGCAGCATCTATTGGGCTCCTCTTATGTTCCAGGCACCAGCTCAGCCCCTTCGTGGTTATTATCTTGTTGGGTCACCTCACAGCCTCCACTGCAGAGATGAGAAGGAAAAAGAGGCCTAGAGGCTAAGTGATGTGGCCAAGGCCATATTTTAAGGCCCAGAACTGGGTCTCTGAAGTCCCAAGCTCCTTGTGTTATGGATTCAAAACAGAGAGCAGACTCTTGGGGGGGCCAGGAGCAGCCCCTCTCCTATCCCTTGACCTGAAGTTTACCCCAACTCTGTGGTTCCCCCACACACACACACTTCCCGCCTCACTTCCAAACCCTTCGTCTACCTTCGGGCACAGCCCATTTCCTCTGCCCTGCTGACCTTCCTCCTCACCCACCACTGCTGTGCCTGCGAGGACAACTACAAATTAAGTGAAGGGGAAACTGAATTGATATGATCTGAGAGAGGGAAGCAGAGGCCCCAATTTCCTCTCCACATTATACGGGAAGCCCTGGGCTGCGTGGGGTGCCGGCGTGGGGCCTTTTGATGTTTGCCTTCCTGCAAGCTACAAGCAGAAGGACACGAGACACCTTCACCTCCTCCATGCAAACACGCAACAGCGGGTTTCCAGTCATGCTTGAAACAAATCCAGACATGAAAAAAATGAAGAAAGGAAGTGAAGAAGGAAGACAGGGACGATTGTTGTTTATAGAGAGCCTTCAGGACAATGAGAACCCTTTAAAACTAACTACAGGACATGTTAAAGAGCTTACAAACACCCCCAGTGCAGCCCTGGGCTGAGCTCCTGTGTCAGCAGAGGAATCAACTTGAGCCAGGGCCCTCCTGTGACTCAGCTAGGCCCATTCAGGGTGGGGACGCAAGGTCCTTCTCTGCACACCTGAGCTGGGAATTCTGAAAGCTGGGACCAGGGTGCTGCCACCTGCCAGAGTTAGACTCCAGCTTTCAGCAGCTGGGGCACCAGTCTGTGAATATCCTTTGAGACCATTATACCCAACTTGGGTATTAGTGGTTCAACTTGTAACATGTGCCAGAAGTCACGGTGAAATTTAGGCCCTAAGGGAAAGAACCAATGAATCTCTTTCTCTCTCTCTCTCTCTCTCTCTCTCTCTCTCTCTCTCTCTCTCTCTCTCTCTCTCTCTCTCTCTCTCTCTCTCTCTCTCTCTCTCTCTCTCTCTCTCCAAACTTTAATTGCAGTGAGGTGGAGGAAGCTTAATGTGTAGCTCCCTGAGATTTTTGTCAAAACCACATTGGGCTTATTCTTATGACCAACCAGAAGTTCTGGGACTTGCCAAGGTGCCAACTGGAGATCAAAGCTCTTGCATCATTGCAACACCTTCCTGCCTTCCCTCACCACGTTGACACCAAAATTTACTCAGGAGCCCTGGAAACAGTACATACAGACAAGAAATGCAGTAGTATTTTCCGTTTGAAGAGAGGGGGGAATTATGTAACATTTATTAGTTCTTTCTCTTAGTTGAATCCTTGATGGCATGATTTTTTAAAAAGATTTTTTATTAAAAATATAGCTAACATACAATATTATATTAGTTTCATGTATACAGCATAGTTATTCAACATTTATATACCTAAAGAAGTGATCACCATGGTAAGTCCAGCAACAACCTGACAACGTCTTATTCAATCACAATATTATTGACTATACTCCCCATGTAGTACATTGCATCCCCATGACTTATTTATTTTATACCTGGAAATTTGAACCTCTTATTCCCCTTCCTTTCTCCCTATCCCTTTTTAAATTTATCAATTACTGTTGACATTCAATATTATTTTATATTAATTTCAGGTGTCCAGCATAGTGGTGAGACATTTGTGTAAGAAATGATCCCACTGACTAGTCTAGTATCTATCTACCACTATACATATTATTACCATATCATTGACTATATTCCCTATGCTTTGCTTTATATCCCCATGACTATTTCATAACTACCAATTTGTACTTTTTAATTCCTTCAACATTTTCACCCTGCCCCCAACCCCCTCCTATCTATCACCCCAACAAATCTAGTATGCATCTGACGCCATACATGGTTATTACAATATTATTGACTATATTCCTTATGCTATATAGTATATATCCCTATAGCTACTTGGTAACAGCCAATTTGTGCTCCTTAATCCCTTCTCCTTCTTTCACCTACACCCCCAAACACCCTTCCACCTGGCAACCATCAAAATGTTTTCTGTATCTATGAGTTTGTTTCTGTTTTGTTTGTTAACTGGTTCTTATATTACACATATAAGTGAAATCTCACTGCATTTGTCTTTCTCTATCTGACATATTCCACTCAGATCCATCCATGACACCTCAGATGGCAAGAACCCGTTCCCTCCCCTGGTCGAGCAATATGCCATTGTGTATATGTACCACCTCCTCTTTATCCATTCATCCATCGACAGACACCCAGGCTGCCTCCACATCTTGGCCATTGTAAACAATACTGAAATTAACATATGGATGCATATGTCCCCCTGACGTGGTGTTTTGAGGTTTTTTTGGATAAATAGAAGTGGGATTACTGGGTCCTTCATTGTCTTTTCTTATAGCCTTTGTTTTAAAGTCTGGTTGGTATAAGTATTGCTATCCCAGCTTTTTTTTTTTTCATGAAATATGTTTTTCCATTCCTTTACTTTCTCTCTGTGTCTTTCAATCTGAAGTGACTCTCTTGTAGGCAGCATATGTAGGGGTTTTGTTTTCTTATCCATTTGGCCCTGCTATGTCTTTTTATTGGAGCATTCAATCTATTTACATTGAAAGTAATTTTATTGATAGATATGTAGCTATTGCCATTTTATTATTCATAATTTTGAAATTTTTTTTTCCCAGAGGGAATGTGAGTCCCTCTAACATTCCTTGTAATACTGCTTTGGTGGTGATGAGCTCCTTTAGCTTTTTCTCGTCTGGGAAGCTCTTCTTCTGTCCTTTGATTCTAGATGATAGTCTTGCTGGCTAGAAGTCTTGGTTGTAGGTCCTTTTTTCTTACCATGTTGAATTTTTCATGCCAGTTCCTTCTGGTCTGCAAAGTTTCTGTTGAGAAATCAGCTGATAGTCTTCTGGGAGGTCCCTTATAAGTTACTAGTTGCCTTTTTTTTTCTCTGCTTTTGGGATTCTCTGTTTGTCTTTAACCTTTGCCATTTTAATTATAACATGGGCCTGTTTGGGCTCATCCTGTTTGGGACTCTCTGTGCTTCCTGGACTTGTATGTCTATTTCCTTCTCCAGGTTAGGAAAGTTTTCAGTCATTTTTCTTCAAATAGGTTCTCAATCTCTTGCTTTCTCTCTTCTCCATCTGGTACTCCTATGATGCAAACGTTGTTACACTTGATGTTTTCCCAGAGATCTCTTAAACTATCCTCATTTTTTTTTGGATTCTTTTTTCTTTTTGCTGTTCTGATTGAGTGTTCTCTGCTTTCTTGTCTTCCATTCATCTAGTGTGCTAGTGATTCCTTCTAGTGCATTCTTCATTTCCATTATTGTATTCTTTACTTCTGACTGGTTCTTTTTTTATGATTTCTATGTTCTTTTTTATGCTTGCCATCTCTTTGTTAAAGTTCTCACTAAGTTCCTTGAGTGTCCTTATAACCATTGTTTTGAGCCCTGTCTCTGGTAGGTTGCTTGCCTCCATTTTGTTTAGTTCCTTTTCTGGATTTTTCCCCTGTTCCTTTATTTGGGATGTATTTCTTTGTTTTCTCATTTTGGCTGCCTCTCTGTGTTTCTATGCATCAGGTAGATCGGCTATGTCTCCCAGTCTTGGCCGGGTGGCCTTATGTAGTAGGTGTCCTGTGGGGCCCTGGCATAGTCTCCCTGGTCACCTGTGCTAGGTGCTCCAGGAGTATGTCTCATGTGGGTTGTGTATGCCCTCCTGTTATAGTTGAGCCTTGATTGCTGTTGACATGTCAGTGGGTGGGATTGACCCTCATGCTGACTGGCTGTGGGGTTTGACCATGCCCACAGCTTATGGGCTGCTATGCGGGAGGCTTACCCCACTGAGTGGAATTTGCTCCAGTGGGCTCTGGTGCCTGTTGAGACCACCTTTTGTGTGTGCCACTTGTGGGGCTAATTGGGCAGTGCTCTGCTGTGGTCTGAAGCCAATCTCCAAGTATGTTGGTTCTGGGGCCTCTTGGGAGGGGCTCCAGGGCAGGCCTGAGTCAGCCACTGCCTGTGATTGGCCAGGGAGTACCTGGTAGGAGCTAACAAAGTGATCCACAGTTGTTTGCTGCCTGTGCTAAACCTGGAGGCATGTGAGAGAGGCCACGCTATGAACCAAGGACAGCTGCCATCAGTACCAGGTCTGTGGTAACGCCACAAAAAGCGAGGACACCTGGAGGCTTGCTACCACCTGATAGCTCTTTTAAGTTCAGCCACTGATAAAGCCTCATGCAGTATGTGAGTTGGGTGAGGCAGGGTCTCAGGAAGTTACTAGAGTGGGAAGAGCTGTGGTCACAGATTAATGTAGACTCATTTGGTGCCAGTTCTGAGTCTGGAGTCACTCAGAAAAAGTCTCAGAGCACACCAAGGCCAGTCACTGCCTACCTGGGGCCCGTGGACTCTGATAGTTTTCCAAGAAAAAGTGCAATGTGGGAGGGGCTGGCTGCTCACAGAGAGAATGCCTCCAGCAGTGTGCGAGTTGGGTTGAGTGGGTCCCAGCTGAGTCAGCAGGGTGGAGCAGCATAGCTCACCATGCCAATCAAATTCAGATTTGGCCTGTGGGGATGGGCTCAACATAGAAAAGATGGCACCTGCCTGCTGCTTGCAAGGGAGAAGGACCTCTCACTGGGAAAATGCTGACTCCTCCAGTCCTTCCCCTGGAGCCACACACTTCAGCCTGACCCCCATATGTCTCCAATTACCCCCAAGTCACCACCCCTCTGCTGGAGCCCAAGGTGAGTGCCTGTGAGCAAGTGAGTCTGTGTGCGGGCTGTTTAAAAGGATGTCTGGGTTTCTCCACAGCCTTCCATCCCACCCAAATAGTTCAAATCTTCACCGTTTTTCACAGCCAGATGTTGTGGGGCTCCTCTTCCTGGCATTCGTACTCTGGGCTGGGGAGGCTGGTGTAGGGGCTGAAGACCCTCACTCCTCCAGGCAGAGCCAAGATGGCTGAGACATCCCTCCCAGTTCTTAACTGCTACCAGGAGGCTTGGGCTGTTTAATGTCTCCACCCTTCCTACCAGTCTTGACATGATTTCTTCTTTATATTTTTAGTTATAGGACTTCTGTTCAGCTAGACTTCAGATGGTTCTCCAGGTTGATTGTTCTATAATCTAGTTGTAATTTGCTGTGTTCAAGGAAGGATGCAGGCACAGTGTTTTTCTACTCTGCCATCTTGGATCTCTCTTCAGCATGATGGTTTTTTTTAATCTTAATATCCCAAAGAACTTTGTTGTCGTTATCTTACAAATGGTGGAATTAAGGCTCAGAGAAGTTAATTGACTTGTCCAAGAACCACAGGTTATTAAGTGATGGAGCCAGACACCCAGCAAAGGGCTGTCTGATTTTAAAGCCTCAGCTTTTTCAGATAATATCCACTTATATCCATTTAAAATGGCCATTTGGCCCCCTCACTTGTGCGTATTGTGAAAGCAAGGTCCTGTTGAGCCTGAATGTTCCTTGAAAATGATATCAAAATTACTTAGACTTGGCACCTGCCTAGATTTGTACTTGTCAGCATGGTCCACTCTGCCAGCAAAATTGGAAGGCTCAGCTGGGGCTGGAGAACCTGCTTCCAGACTTACTTACATGGTTGTTGGCAGCCCTCAGCTCCTTACTTGCTGTTGGTTGGAGGCTTCAGTTGTTTGCAATCTCTCTGTAGGGCTGCTCATAATATAGCATCTTGCTTTCTCCAGAGCACAAGAGCCAAAGGAGAGAGGCATGGAAGAAAGGTAGAGAGAGGGAGGAGGGGGTAGTGGGGGGCGGGGAACCCAAGATGGAAGTCACATTCTCAGAAGAGACCATCACATCTTCCATTTTCTTTTGGTCACACAGACTGACCCTGCAATGCGGGAGGGGACTACACCAGCATGTGAATACCAGGAAGCTATGTTGAATATGTGTGGGCCATCTTGAAGGCTGGCTACCAACAATGGATAGGCACATGAGAGCCAGGGGTTGGACACAGATAACCAATAGAGAGACTTCCTTGAATTCAGGAAGATTGCACAGGTTTAGGAAGGCTGGCTGGCCCTAGACAGCAGCAGGAAAAAAGTTAAGGAATGCAACGAAATGTCGCTTGTAATTGCCTCCTGGTACCTACCCTGAGGGATAAGCCTTTTTACCAATTCAGGGAGAGAGAGAGTTTTACAAGCATGTGGTTAATTAGCACTCCTACCCACAGTGCACACAGTGCAAGGCAAAGACCACTGAACAGACAAACATCCTGGTTAAGCCTGGACACAAGGCATAATCAGGGACGTGAACACACACAGAGCTTTGCCAACTTCTCAAAGACCGCTGCTCGTCTTTGGAAGTCACTGATATGGACAAGCCGGTCATTCCAAAGACTGACAGTCTCCACTGGCCCGTTACCTGAAACCGGGGACCCAATACCATGGATGGTCTAAGTTATTATAAAGGCAATTAAGCGCTCACCTCCATAGCCAGATGCCAACGTGCAGGCCTTTGTGCATGGCTAACTTGGCTCTTTCTGCAGCGAAACAAAATCTTTAATCTTATTTTCTCCCAACCTAGGGGTTACTTAGGAAGCCAGCTTTGGTGACTCGCACACAGAGGCTAATTTGTATGGTCATTGCCCAAAACTGGGGGGCACAATGACAGGCAGAGCACACTGCTGGAGACAGTCAGCCATTGAATTCGATCTTAATATTCTAGCCCATGAGCCAGCAGTTGTACTAGAGCCTGGTTTAAAAAAAAAAAAAAAACAGGCAGGAAAAACCCACACACATTCTTTCAATTTCTAAAGGGAAATTTGACTCGAGCTGTAGAACAAAGGACGAAGAAATAGAAGTAAAAGAAAATCAAAGAAAAAGTGATTTGGATTCAAGGGGATCAGATGTTTCATTTATTGCAGGTTGGAGACCTTCAATCAGTCAAATGAAAGGAACATTTGTATTAAAATACCTACGAGGCAGCGAGAAAGCCTTGACTGGGTGCGGGAGAGTTAAGTTACAGCAATGTTGCTGAGAGATATGAACCCACCTTCGAGGCTATCTGTTCCCAATATTGAAGGTTTTCTGTGTTACAAACCTGAGATGAAAGGTAGTTGTTTTGACGTCTGGGTCTGGAAGCCAGACGCTGAAATTAGCAGCGTTCTCGAAGTATGTGTTGCAGGGATGGGGCGCCCAGGACGAGGTGAAAACGTAGCTGTTTTATTAAAATGAAAAGACGTTAATGTAACACCGAGGGCCCAAGTCACCCATGCGGGCAGGGTGCAGATAGGAATTATAAAAACACCTTCCACCAGATGGGAAGGGGCAGGAAAGGAGCACTCGATGGGGTCAGGGGACCTGGGGTACAGTCCCTCCTCTTCCCCTGGGATGTCCCTGCATGATGGCTGGGACGTGGCTGTCTGGTCTCAGGCTTACAGGAGATGTTCCGTGGAGAGATGTCACATGAATCCATGACTGAATGCATGAAAGTGACCTTGGGTAAACCCTCCTCCTTGTTGGGCCTAAGTCTTATAAAATGAGGGGGTTGGGTAGCTGAGGGTTTCCCCAGCAGGTTGAGCACCATGCCGATGGGTTTGGGTGAGAAGCATGAATGTAGCATTAAATCATGCTGGTGCATACAGGGAGAGAGGCGTCACTTCTGACCGCTCTTTCAAGATTTCTGATTCCCTTTAAAAGACAGTCCAAAGCAAGCATGGCCTTTAACAACCTCTCCCATAAAGCTCGCTTCATAATACTAAGAGGGGAAGCCTCGGGCGCCCATCACTGTACACACGATGGCATCCAGCTAAATTTCATATCATGATTTCTTTCCTCTGTACTTATTTTTACCATTACCTATTGATGACAAGCGATAGGTTTTCCTTTATAGAACTTATTTTTTTAAGGTTTCATTGTCAGACAAAATGTGTATAAGTAAACACAAATTAATGTCAAAAAATAGTTCGAGAGGGATATAGATATGGCAAATGTCTTGCTGGTGAGACCCAAACGCCTTTGGTTTGGGAAAACCTGTCCCAGATGGTCTCCAAGGTACCTTCTGGAAATGGTGACCCTCTGACGTTTAGGAATACACAACCCTGGTCTGTGTAGAGCAGACCCAGTTGTCCAGCAAAGAGGCGGCTATATAGCCTGGACCTTAGGAGGGTGAGCCCCTTCATCCACTCATCCATTCTTTCAGTAAATATTTACCAAGGGTATACTATGTGCTCACTGCTGTTCCAGGGCCTGGGGGGACAGCCAGGGGGAAAACAAACAAACAAAAATATCCCTGCCCTCCAGGAGTGTCTGAGGCAACGCAGGGACTGGGTGGATCACCAGGGCACAAAATGTGAGGAGGTCCCCACTCTGAGGGGCTTGAGGACAGAGCCCCACCCTGACCATAAGCTGACATAGCTGTCATCATTTATGGGGCCCACGGGCTCTGCCTCCAGGGGCTCCGGTGTAATTGGTCTTGGTTGGGCTCCCAAAATCAGTATTTTCCCAGGGTTCTCCAGGTGATTCTAATGTCCATCATGGCAGTGAACCACTGAGTGAAGACCAAGGGGTGTTAGACCTTTACAATGGATAGTTTGGCATTTTTTTCAGTGGCATCTACCTTCTTAGTACGTCAAAAATTATTTACCAAGTGAATTAATTAATGAGTGAATAAGTCGATACGTTGTCACTCACCATAATGACAAAAATAGCTTCTTTCATCTGTGTACTTACAAAGTACCAGGTGTTATTCGGAGCTCTTTGCCCTTTTGGGTTCATTTAATCCTCACAACCACCTACAAGACCAGTGTTATTATCATCATCACTCCATTTTGCAGATAAGGAAAACAGAGGCAGAGAGAGGTTAGGAAACTTGCCTGAGGTCATCCAGAAAGCCATGGGCCTAACCCCACTGTTTCTGTGCGATGAGCTTTGATGTCTGGGCGCAGGAGTCAACATGAAAATGAATAAAGTAGGGGGTCGTTTGTACTGTAAAGACAGCATGTTGGAAAAGTCATTATTTCCACTAAAAAATATGTGCTCCCTCATTCTCCAAACACAAGGCCCACTCCAGCTTCATTTTGCTTCCATGTTTGTTAGAACCATCACTATATAACAATGCTTCTCTCTGTAGGGAAAAACAAAACCCCGTGCCAGCACGAAACTACATAGCAACTGCCCTCCCCACCAGCGTTAGGGGGACCTTGGGAAATGATGGGTAGTGTGGAAAATTGGGAAGTGAAGAGGAGCCTGTCTAATGTCTCCAGATCTGACTTATCAAAAGAAACAAGAAAGTCAGACTTAGTTGTGAAGACTCCCAATTTTCATGTGGGCTCTAACTTATTTATAAATAACAGTGTGGGGCAGGCCGGCCGAGTGGCGCATTGGTTAAGAGCTGGCTTGGGACGCCAGAGGGCCCCGGTTCGGATCCCACATATGAGGGCCAGTGACACTGCCCTCCACAGCTAAGATGCTGAACAACAGCTCAACCTGGAGCTGGGCTGCCATGAGTTGCTGGCGACAGCGTAGGCTGCAGCCCCTGCTGCAGTGGGTTGCCATGGGCTACGGTGTGTAGTCAGCAGCCGGCGACTGATCTGCCTCACCCGGGAGGAGCGCAATGATGGTGCCAACTTGGACCAGTGAAGCAACGTCCTCCACAACTAGACTGAAGAACAAAAGGACAGCAACTTGTCTGTTCCCCTTCCCCCAATTCCCCAGCGCTGTTCCCATCCCCCAATTCCCCAATAAAAATCTTTAAAAAAAAACAGCGTGGGGCAGATACGTGTTTTGTGAAAAGTTCTTCAGGACCTGGCCTAAGATCATTGTATGATCAGGGGCAAGCTCTTGAGTTGCTCTGTATCTAATTGATTGAGTTGCCTTGAATCTAAAGCTGTAAGAAGGATATAAAAATATTATTTATTTGTTCTTCAAGTTTTAGTGACAATTTCTATATATTAAACACTGTGCCAGATGGTGGATTTAAAGATTAAATCAATATGCTTATCACTGAGAGAGAGACAGGAACAGTGAACTCTCGGTTCACAGGACAAGGGCTGCAGTGAAACAAGAACATAGGAGCACGGGGTGGGGGTGGGGGGGAGTCAGTTCTGCCTGGAGGAGACGACATTGCCACCAGACGCGGATGGCCGATTGTCCCTAGCAGCAAGGGCAGAAAGACAATGACCCTTCCTTGGTACCAAAGTGCTCTATATACCAACGTAGCATGAATCTTTTATGAGTTCAAATGCACGCATGCACACCCGTTAATAGTCTGTAGTGTGCAAATCGAGACTGCAAACCCCAAACTGCATCTCTGTCTTGCATATCAATTACTTATCTCCCTGTTAAACCAGACCCACTGGTTTTCCCCCTGGGCTGTTCCCCTTCCTTTGTCTTACTGGACTCAGGTTAGGCATTTTCGTGCCATCTCCAACTCTTCCCCTCCCTCATCCTCCACATGCAAACCAGAGAAGTGTCCGTCAAGTTAAGGGACATTTGTTTATTTAATGTCCCACTGCCACCATTTATTTGTTCAGCCACTTGACTCCTGGGGGGACTCTCCCTGTTGTCTTCTCTCTGCTCCCCGGGTCTCTCTTCCAGTCAATCCACTGCTGTTCCCCCCACCCAGATGTGACCACTTTGTGCTCTGTAAACCTACCAATGGCCCCCCGCTGATCTTAGGACAAAGTCTAGTAGAGCATCCACAGCCCTTGGCACTCTGGGCCCTGCCTAGTCATCCTTCCTTGCCATCCTTTAGTCAGCACCCCTAAAACAGATGCTCACAGGCACCTTACACTCCTGCCTGCCAGATGCTCCCCAAAACGTGCCTGGCACTTGCCTACGTCGGCAGCCTGCCATGTGCTTCTCTCTTCCTCTTGTGACTTTTCTACCATGGTTAGCTGTAGACCCATGGCCACGTTCAAGCATTCCCGCCTCTGGAAGCTTTCTCTGGCTATTGCCCCACCCCCTGCCATTGTCCCCCTCCTGCTCCCACTGGGGCCCCTGCAAGATGAGGATATGAGTTGGACAGGTAAGAGGGAAAGTTAGGCAAGGTCTTGAAAATCTGGGAGGGAAAAGCCTTTCTGAAAAGTCATTTTTTTGCAAAAGCCTGAACCCAGAAAGTCATTTTTGCAAAAGCCTCACTCCACAGAACCCTTTCACCAAGCATGGAGACCCACCCACAGAAAGAAAGAGAAAGCAATTTCACACGTTGGAAAAAGGCCCAGGGCAGAAGAAATGAAAAGCCACCAGTTGGCAGTAGGTGCTGTGGAGGTTGAGCAGGAAAGCCAGATCAAATGGGACGTTTCTAAGAAGCATATGGGCCCCAGCCCTCCAGGAGCTGACACTCGCTACTGCGGGGCGGGGCAGCCAGTCCTCCATAAGGTTCCAACAGCCTCCAGTCTTCAGGCTTGTTCAAGGCCAGCACAGCAAGGGGGAGGGGGCGTGGGCAAGGCCGTTCTGGGCTGCGGCAGGTAGGCTGACCATTGTAAGCAGTGCAGGCTCACAGCTGTGTTGGCATCAGTCACCAGCAAGAAGAAAAATACTTCCAACAGGACCTCCCTCTTTCTGCCTTGAACATCCAGACATTCTCCTTGGAAAGCAAAGCCTCAAACTCAAACCCCCCAGGCTGGGGGCAGGTGACAAGAGAGAATAATGTCACCTAGCAGGGACCAGGGTGCCCGCACGATGGCTGTGAAGGGCTGGCTGCCCTCTGCTCAGCTCCCGCTGGTGGTTGCCAACACCACTGATTTTTCTATAGACGTCAGAGATTGGAATTTTCATGGGGAATCTGTTATTAAAAACCTGTTATTTAAGAATACTGTACAGTTCAAAGAAAGGCCACCGGTGTCTGAACTCTGATGTCTAGGTTCAGGTTAAACTCATTATTTGGAGCCAATAAACATGGCCTTTAGGTCTGCGTGACTCCATCTCTTTAGCTGATAACTGAGATTCTGTCACTGAACTAGATGTATCTTAATATCCAGGTATTTGGCCCTACAGAAACTGGGCTTCAGTGTGCAGTACTGTTCATAAGCACTTCTCTGTGTGTTTCCTGTGTATCTGTATTTTTATGTGAGAGCAGTGTCCATACGATTATTATTATTATTATTATTATTATTATTATTGTAAATTTTGAGAACAAAAAGTTCTCGGACACCCGGTAGCCTTGTCTCCCCCCACCCTCTTTCCCCCCTCCCCCCACACACATTTTTACAGTTCAGAAAACTGAGTCAGGGAGGAGACAAGCTTGTTGAGGCCCAAAGAGCAAGTTAGGACGTCCACTCCCAGGCTCCCCCACCTTGTCTGTGCGCACCGCACCTCAGGTGTATTTATACAGCGCGTGCACCCACGCGCTGCCGTGTTTGTTTTTTCTCTGGTCCTGGAGAAAAAGCCCACCAGGTCACCAGATGTGCTGAGCTCAGGGGAGCCCGAGGAAGTGGTTTGCCAGCGATGAGAAGCAGGCTGGTCTGGGATGTAATCTGGCCTTCCCATCAGCCTCGCCTTTCCGCCCACAGGAGATAAGAAGCCAGAGTGGAGGAAACTGACGCACAGTCACGCGCCACAGGAATGGTTTCCTTGGCGCCCTTTCATCTGGGCCCTTTGGAAGGCTGCCCTCCCCCTCTTAGGCACGTGGGAAGCCCCAGGACCCCTCAGCCCATGTGTGAGAGAGAGGCATCCACCTCTGGTGAGTCCTGTCCTTTTTCCCTGCCTTCTGTTTCTCAGGGTCTCCCATTTCCTGGGGTCCCTGTTGAAAGAAAGCCCCAGAAACATGCAACTCTGCTTTATGTGTCAGTCCTTGCCTGTCTTAGAGACTCTGCCGAAGAGAGGGCCGCACCTAACTCAAAGGCATGAGGTTCTAATGGCAGAATTGCAGCTGTTTGGCTGTGAGGGACTTTCTGGTACAGGTCAGATGATACCTCTTGAGGGACCCCATACTTCAGCTTCTGGTAAGGCGCCCTGAAGCTCAAAGGGCTCTATCTGTCCCTGCCTTTCTTGTCCCACGTGTCCCATTTATTTTCGTGTCAGTGCAGACCTTGGCTACAAACTCCGTTTTCCCTTTAAAACACACACACATAAGTGTGTGTTTGTATGTATGTATGTGAGAAAAGGGGAGGGGAGGAGAAGGGGGAGTGAAGCACCTACTATGTGTGCAAATCCTCCCAATTCACCCTGTGAGGTAGGTTTTATAACCCCCACTTTCCAGATGAGGACCCCAAGGCCCTCACCTCCTCTCCACCATTTGCATTCATCTCCTTCCTTCCCTGTCCATCCTGCCTTTCTGGTATCCGTGTCTTCTTCATTGGCTAAGTTCAAGTTGATCCAGTGTTGCTGGCTGCATGCACATTGCTGTCACACAGTGTGAGGGTGCAAGCCTGGAGTGCATCTCACCGTAGAGCCCCATACAGAGAAGTTTGTACCCGGATGGATGTCTGGTCTTGCAAGCTCACGGGGATTCACAGGTTGCTGCAAAATGCTCTTTTCCTGGGCAGATGTGGCCACAGAACAGAACAGCACTGTGGTCAGGCTGCCTGGAGGATGGGAGGTCCGATTCTGGGGTCAAAGAAAACAGGGTGTCCCTGCTGGCTGTGCCACCTCAGGCTAATGGAGCAGCCTCTCTGTATGCATCAAATGGGGCAGTACTAACTAGTACAAGTACTAACTAGTACCAGTACTAACTAGGACTAGTACTAATAGCGTAGGGTGGTTGTGAGGATGAGCTGACATAATAGTGTTTTGAGACTAACAGAGATCACAGATGACACAAAATGATTTTAGATGCTGCTCAGACAGGACATTAAATAACATTGACTCACACAGTAAGTACATTATGTTCTTTCTAACTCTCTCTGGACCCTCGTAATTACATCAAGAAAGTCTCTGTTTGATGCTGATGTGTCTTGAAGAGGTTCAGAACAGACCTCTCCAAGAAGACCTACTTTGGCATGTGGATTATTTTAAGCTGAAGGCAATTGAGACCCTGTGGGCTCAAGAGAAACTTTTACCTCGTTCGTAAAGAATCTAAACTTGGGGCTTTGCCCATAATAAGAGTTATCACCAGAAATAGCTTTTTATGGCTTATCTATAGGACACGGAAAACTTCTAATTACGGAACATCTGCTCTTCTTATCGTCCTGCAAATTACCCTCCTCCCTCTGAATCTCCAAGGCCCCTTACCTCATCCTTAGCTCAGAATGCCACATATGCCTTATTTTCCTTTCTGTCTCTGACACTCTCCTGTAGGTGGGGTTCCTATAGGTATGTATGTAATTAAACTTGGTTACTTTTTCTCTTGTTACTCTGTCTCATGTAGATTGAGTTTTTAGACTCTCCTACAGTTGGAATCACACAGTGCTTGTCCTTTTGTGATGGGCTTTTATTTCACTTAGCATGCTGTCTTCAAGGTTCATTACAGAATAATGTTTTCACAGGCATAAAATAAAAAGAATAGGATTGCAAAGAAAAGAACTTATAATAAATAACAATTATCCAAATAATTTAAAAAGCTATAGTAATTCATGGCTTTTATTAACCTTTAAATAACAAGATAGTGAGTTGTATCATATAGTTATTATAATTTCAAGATAGCAGTGAGTCTACTTTAAGATATCTGATAGCAAGTATAATGTTTGATAGTAAACATCTATGATTTCTGTTGATGACAAAGCTACAAGTCACTCAGATGTAGTGCTGCTGATACAGTTGCAGTTTGTTGTTTGTTGCCTGCATTCACAATTGAAGGAAATGCTAAATTTTGGTTAGAAATTAGTACAAAAAAAGTGTGTGTGTGTGTGTGTATGTGTGTGTTTGTATGTGTGTGTGATATATATATATATATATATATATATATATATATATATATATATATATATATATATATATAAATTTTCCCCATCCAAACTCACAGAACCCCTGAATTCTTCCCATGGATCTTTCAGGGATGCTCTCTGCTCCATGGACCCCAAGTTAAGGAGCCCCACCCCAAAGAAGGGGATTTTTATTCTCTAGCAGCTTATTTTAGTCTTGGCTCACAGGTGGGGCAAAGGCCAGATTCCTCCAGCTCCACCTGGCCCCAGAAACTGACCCATTGGCATGGACAGTGGGCAGGTTTCCGGAGACCAAACAACCTTCACTAACCACCCCCACCTCACCCCATCCCCACCCCTGGTGATGTATTTGTACAGCAGCCTGTGAAAGGGAGCGACTAAAACAGAAGACAAGCCCAGTTTTCTCTGAAAGCTGTTCCTTGTGGCTCATTTCTATTTGTTGGACAAAAACGCACTTAGATGAAGATGAGGAGATGGCCTGAAACACGGGAGACCCTCAAGGTGTGTAGACAGTGGTGTGCTAACCAACAGAGGAGACCAGTAGTTCGTTTTTCTCATCTGCAAACCCGCTTTGGAGAACCAATCTTTAATTAAGATGTAGTTGTTTTCGTTTCTTTCTTTTTTTTTTTTTTAAGCAATGTGTTCTAATAAAGACCATCTGAGCCGGGGTGGGGTGCTACAGAAATTATAACTGCAGCTGAAAAACCATGAGACTTGCAGCAGCCTAACCGTGGAGGCCTTCTGGAAGGGAATAGTTTCCATGTGCTTCAGAAATGAGGACACGCCTCACGGACCATGTTCCCTGGCTTCAAAGCCAAGCCACCGTGTGGTGGGTTCTGCCCTCGTGTGGGGAGAGAGAACAGGAAGAAACCAGGCATTGGCTTCGATGACCTCTGCCCTGGCATTTTATGACTTGAGAAGCAAGAAAGTACAGGAGGTGAGGTTGGAAGTATTCTTCCTGTGGCTGACACTTAGCAGCTTTGGAATAGGGACTGCCTTGAAAAGAGTGTTTCTGCAGATTGAAGTGTCGTGGTGTCCCTGGGTTGCCAGATAAGATACAAGATGTCCCGTGAGACTTGAAATTCAGATAAATAATGAGTCATTTTTTAGTATAAATATGTCTCATGCAATATGCTAATAATACACAAAAACATTATCATTGTTTATCTGAAACTCAAATTTAACTGACTGGTCTGTATTTTACTTGCGGCACCTGGCAGCTCTACCCCCACTTAAAGTGGGCTCTGAAACCCCTCCTCAGGATCTTTGTGAAGAAATGCTGGTGTAGCCTGAGACACACTGGGGTCAGCTTAGAGACATCTCCACAGTCGGCACAATGCTTAAGAACGTGAACTTTGGAGCCTTCAAGACTGAAAGTGGCTTCCAGTTCAGGCCTGTCACTTCCTAGTGGGTTGACCCTGAGAAGGTTACTTGGCCTCCTAGAGACACATCTTTGTTCTCTGCAGAATTGGGGAGACTGAATCAGGACGGATGTTCAGCCATATCCAATGGTACAACCTGGACGGTTGTTTAAAAAGTAAGGTGCTTCCCAGGCCAATTTGTAAATAGCCTCTCCAGGCCCCCTCCATCTTGCCAGCCACCCTGCTCCTCCTCTATGTCCCCCCTACCCTACCTGGTCTTCCTCTTGCAAAGAATACCTGGCACAGACAAGGGCATCCAGTCCTGTGCCAGGGTCCTTTCTTTTTATTTATTTATTTATTATTGTTAGTTTCAGGTGTACAGAACAATGCAATAGTTATCCTTTTCATCCTTCACACAGAAACAACCTCCCTCCCCTATCCACTGCCCTCCCACCCCCGATAGCATGCTTATCTATTACAATTCCACTGACTCCATTCCCACTCTCTACTCCACGTCCTGTGACTATATGTATATATAATTATAGTTGACATACATTATTATTCAACATCAGCTTCAGAAATACAGTGCGGTGGTCAGGCCTCTACACCGACTATAAAGTGGTCTCCCTAACAAGACAAGAATCCATCTGACCCCCTAAAAAATATTTACAAAATTATTGATTATATTCCCCAAACTGCCTTTTCTATCCCTGAGGCCGTATTGTGGTTACCAATTTGTATTGTCTCATCCCTTCCCCTTCTCCTTCATCCTTACCCCCTCCCAACTAGCAACTCTCAGTTTTTCCTCTGTGTCTCTGAGACTATTTCTGTTTACATTTCTCATTTATTCAGTTTTTTAGATTCCATGTTTAAGTGAGATCATATGGTATTTGTCTTTCTCTGACTGACTTATTTCACTTAGCATAATGTTCTCTAGTTCCATCCATACCCGTTGTCCTTTCTGATTGGCAGGTGGCATGGTTTATTGATACCGTATTTGCCGGCGTATAAGATGACTGGGCGTATAAGACGACCCCCTAACATTTCCACTCAAAATACAGAGTTTGTTATATACTCGCCGTATAAGACTACCCCCTCTTCCGCACACCTTCCACACACCAAATAAAAGGTAAAACAATATCAGATTTGATTTCAACATTTATATTTATATTCAAATGCTTATGACATGCAGGAAAACTGTCACAAGGCTGTATGTAATCAAACATATACATAAATCGCGATTCGCGATTTTGCGCTATCATACTGGGTGTATGGTCGGCTGTGTGCGATTTTGCGAGTGTGGTAAAATCGCATAACAGCAAAATCGCATAACAGCCGAGCATACACCCAGCAGCGCTGCTGATGCCTGAACGGTATGTGGAATGAAGTGGGCGGGCATCGGGAGGCCACTATGGCACAGGGCAAGCACTATGGGCAGTCTATCTGAAGTGTACCTGGCGTATAAGACGACCCCCCACTTGGAGGCATATTTTTCAGGGCCAAAAAATCGTCTTATACGCCGGCAAATACGGTAGTTCAATTGACTATCACCCCTGTTAGGAATACCCATTTCAAAAGGTTGTTGCAAACATTAAATGAAATGATGTAGAAGAACTGTGTGACATAAGACCTGACCCATAGATGATACATATACACACAAACACACACAATGAATGAATGAATGAATGAATGAATGAATGAATGAATGAATCCATATGCTACTTATAAGGAAAAGCCTTGGTTTTCTTGAACATAGTGAAGTTCTGTCAATATAGGTATAGATATAGATGATATAGATATAGATACAGGCATACCTCACTTTATGGCACTTGACTTTATTGCTCTTCGCAGACATGCGTTTTCATCAATATCGAGCCAAGACCCTCCACCTGCAAAAAGATTATAACTCACTGAAGACTCAGAAGATAGGTAGTATTTTTTAGCAATAAAATATTATTAAATTAAGGGATATACATTATTTTTCAGACATAATGCTGTTGCACACTGAATAGACTATAGTATCATGTAAATATAACTTTTCTATGCACCAGGAAACCAAAAAATTAGTGTGACTCTCTTTATTGTGATGCTCTGGAACTGAGCCTGCAGTGTCTCTGAGGTATGCCTGTATAGATACAGATACAGATGTATATATGCACACAGGCATATATATGTGTATGTGTGTATAGGAATCACCGATTATACCAGCTTTAAGAAATCTTAAAAATCATTCTAGTTATGGTTTTCAGTTCCTTCCACTTTACACAGAGGAAAACTGAGATTTGGCTTAATTTACTGACTTGTCTAAACAAGGCTTCTCTATGCATTGGGGGAGAATTGGCTTGAAGGATCACTGGAAAGATTTTTATTCAAAAATATCCCTTTCATCCAACTGTCACAAGCCTGAAATTCCACCGTTAGCATTTTAGCCATCTTCTAAAAATTGAACTAAGGCCTGTCAAGGTATTTCTCAAAACCCACTCTCTGTAAGCTAGAAACAACCCAAGGCCATCCTGAGAGACTTCAGTGCTGGGCTAGAGGGGTGATTCTAAGAGAAGCCGAAAGGACACCTCGTACTTGCCAGAGACACATGTGGCCAACATTAAAAGTTTGTGTCAGGCTGGCTATGCATGAAAGTGTCCCACTGGGACAGTTGTACATTTGTGCTGTTGCATAATATAGAAGAACAAAATGCATAAATACTAGCTGGTCATTTTATTCAAAAGAACTTTCACAAGAAAGCCGGACCCCTTGAGGTTGTCGTATGCTAAACAAGGCTAAAAGTATTCCTTATATTGTTGGTCAAGAGTGTTTCAACTGGGCAGGTGGAAATCTTCTTCATGGATCTACAAAGCAGGGATGGTAAAACAAAGCCGCAAAATACCCAGGGGCATAAATGTAGCTGGGACTGTTTTTGTTCACAGACACAGGTTGGTTCCACCACCTGAGTTAATGCCAACTGTGAGAGTTCAGCATCCCTTGCATTTGGATGTATCTTATCTGCTGTCATTTAATTCAGCCCACCTACATGTTATCCTGGGGACAGTTGGGGAGAGTTAGAGACTAGACTGATTTCTCCAAAACATAGTAAATATAACCTCTGATAATTTGATGGATGTAGTCTGGAAGATCAGAGTCTAAGGAAATGAAGAAGGAAACTTCTAGAGAAATAAGGGTTAAAATTCTGGCATATTCTTCCAGTATCAATATTTGTGATTTATTATCAATTACCAATAGACGATCACTAAACGAGGTAGGCCTTTCCCATCAGGCTCCAGTTTCATTGTCTTTTTTCTGAACCCTATTGTATTCCATGCTACCCGTCGGATGCCTGTTTTAATTAATTTTGCGCTGCATTCAAAGGTTTTGCTTCTGTGCCTCCCTGTTTGATTTAAATTCCTTTTTGCAAATAAATAAATAAATATCAAAGCTAATGAGGCTCTGAAGATTTGAGATGTAAATATCATATGCAGATTCTTTTTGGGGTCCCAGCTCAGCGGAAGACCAAAAATAAAACTTGGAAGTTTGATTAAGAAATCCCGGGCATGTCTCCCTCCAGACAATCCTTCTGCTGGCAATTTCAGTTATTTGACAAAAAACCATGCCCCACACACTCAAAGCCCCGGAAGCAAGTTCCTTTCAAGAGCATCTCCGACGGGCCCAAGACTGTGCTGAGCTGCTGCTGTGTACGATCCATCTTCAACTGACTGACTCGTGTTTATCTTGGGAGGTTTTTTTCTAGGCGTGTGCCTATATGTACACACTCACACAACTCACTTTCTATACACACACGCTAACTCATCCAGGCACAATCTATAGACACACTCTCACAGATGTACACCAAACACGTGTACACACACATACAAAATCATACTCACTGTTATACTCAAACTCCCCCATATTCATATACCCACTCACATACATACTCTCGTACAAACTCACAACACGCACACTCACACACACCTTCTTTCACTCATACACACGTGCACATTCACACACAAATTCACACACACATACACACACACATTCTCTCACACACCCAACACAGGGAGCATGCTTTGGCCACTGAAGGTTCCCCATCTCAAACCTGTGCCACGTAGGTTTGAACTAGGTCTCCTGAAAGCCCTCCCCGGGAGCCGTCCCAGGGCCCCTCCTTTAGGGACGTCGCAGAACCGCTGGGGGCACAGTTATTAAGCTATCTGAAGAGCTCTTACGTTGGGCAACCTACTTTTGCCCAGGATATTTGTATCCTTTGCTGAGAAAGTCTGATTCATTTCCCAGAAATTTTCATCTGCTATTAATCTTACAGGATATGGTTAGTGTTGTGATATTTCAGATATTGTTTTCTTGTGGCGGGGGGAGGGGAGGGCGGATTTCACATGGCTGTCCCCTGGCAGCGTCTGAGATTACTCAGTGCTTATAAGCAGCTCAGAATTGTGTGACAGCATTTCCATGCAAGGGACTTACAATCATGTTTCATTAATTCGACGTGAACGAAGCCTCATTTCTGGCCTTGAGGAGCTTAAGATTTATGTGAAATTAATAACAGAACAGATGTCTTCACAATTTGGTTCCTCTGGAAAGGGGAAAAAAAAAAAGGACCTGATTACTTTGAAAACTTCAATGCTTTAAAATGCAGACCCAGGGAGTTTTTACTCCAGGGTAAAGAGTTATGCCTTGATATCATCCACATCTCAGAACTAAGTGGAATTTAAATGTCAGATTTATATTAAACAGTCATATTCCCCATTATGACATATATAAACAACAGCTTATTACTTTCATTAATAAGATGTGTTGGACATTTAAACTAAAGCTTCCGAGATAAAGCTGATACCTCATAAGGAGGGGACGCTGGGGAGGGGTGTATGTGTGTGTGTGGGGGGGATGGGGGTGCTGCAAGCAGCCTGCTTTTTAGCTTAGTTTCTGATAATTTAATCATTGATTCCTCATAGGGCAACAAAATGCATCTGTGCTCACACAAAACTCACCACGTTATGAAGCAGTTGAGTCATCTCCCGCAGATGCTTGTGCTGTGCTCTCCGTTTCCTGTGGTACTTTAAGTCTTGCCTCTTTGTTATTGTTCCCTCTTGCCTGAAACCCCTTTTCTCCATCTAGGTTCCCATCACGCTAGGTGCCTCTCCCGCTAAATTTTAACACGCATCCAGGCTCCGGGGTGGCTGCACATCAGTGGGGGCTGGGCTTTTACTTCTCAAAGTCTAAAGAGCGGAAGCATCAGGAAAGGTCACCCGTGGACATGTTCTGGGGGCGGGGTGGGGGGGTGAGGTGACAGAACAAAGACCCCCAAGGTATTAGGATCCAGATTCAGGTCCCTGCAACCACTGCAATGACCCTTTTCTCTACTGCAACCTCCTGTGTTTCCTTGAACCTGTCACCCTCCCCATCTCCCTAATGGAGGACATGAGAGCATTGATCCCAATAGTCTGAAAGCTCCTCACTGTCACGTTCCCCGTTTACTCCAGTTTTGGGTTTTCTTGACACTTCTCCTCTCCACCTCCCTCCTTTCAAAGCTGACGGAGTCGGGGGTCCCATGCTCCTGTCACCTCTGCTGACTGACCAATAGACAATGGTCATTAGAAAGCTCTCAGGTCTGGCCCCAGCACTTCCTAAGAGTGTGGCCTTAGGCAGGACACAGAGTATGTTGGACCCTCCGTCTCCTCGTCGGAAAGCGGACAGAAGAATCCTCGCGCAGGGCTGTTGTGCAGAGCGTGCTGGAGAGGGAGGAGATGAAGAGAGCCAGTTCTCTGACAAGCAGACAGACACACGCACACGCTCACACACTGTGAATGAGGGTCAGAGCCCTCCGTCAGCAGGTTTATTTTGAAGAACCCACAGTTTATCTTTCCTTTTTCTCTTCTCTCTCACACCTCAGTACAGGCCTCTACTGAGACTGGCACAGTTACACGCCACCATTATTATTATCGTGATTGTTGTTATTTCTAGTACTATTTATTATGTATCCTTCCCCACCCTCTCCTTGGCCAAACCTAGTCATTTACCCTGAGGTACCGATGACTGAGAGCAGAGGGAGTGTGGACCGCTGAGCAGAAGGACCAGAGTTGACATTTTCAACAGGGACCAAAGCCTGACTTCAGCAAAAGGCGTAGAAGCCCAAACAATTATGAACGTGCTTAGCTCTTTTGTGCAGACCGCTTTCTTTTCATCGCCTCATGTGATGCTTAAAAAACAAAAACAAAACACAACTCTAGGAGTGAAATCAAGAGGAGAAATTATCTTCATTCACAAGTGAAAAACGTGAGCCCCTTCCCCCTAAAGAAACATTTACCTAAGGCTTCCCAGGTCCTCAATAGTGGAATTGGGATACAACCTGAGTCCTAGTTCAAACGTTTTTTTCTACTGAATACACACGTGTGTGCATGGAACACACACACTGACAGAGCTACGCACATTCATAATGATTAGGGCTTTCACGCCTTTTGCTGAATTCACAGCCACACATACACTGTTGGAAATTCAGAGAAACAGAGACATAAATTAACTGATGGGTCCAAAAGCCTAGCAAGTCACAAACACTCATGGGACCTTCCTTACATTATCCATGCCTTGAGTCAACTTTACATAAAAGTGGCAAAGGCTCCCTGGGCCATAAATCTTTGAGCCTTGTGTCAAACTAACCTCAATATCAAATTCCCTACCAACCTCCAACATTTCTATTCTCTGATCTTCTTCCATCACCCAACCTAGGGCCACTGCACTAACCCTTTTTCTTATCTCCACCCTGATTTATCTCAATTGTGACCAAGAGGTTTCTCTTCCCTTTGCTATTATAATAAGAACGCTATTCCATTCAGCTAGTGTTTTCTGATCTCCGCGGAGGTCATTTTTATTATCTCTATATTACTGACCAGGAAACAGAGACTCAAAGAGTTTAAGTAACTTGTTCAAAGTTGTACACCTGGACCTAACCACTTCCTCCTGTCACCCTCTGGCCCAGGTGGCCTGTCATTGAGTCTACCCAACTTTCCTCTTTTTGTGACTGGAAAGAGTGAGGGTTTGGGACCTTCCCTAGAAAAAAGCAGGAAGACAGTGGTGAAGCATGTGTCAATGAGACTACTTATTTCTCCAGAAACTTCCCCACACAATGTATGATCAAACTTTGTGATATTTGCCACTGTGATCAATGTAAAACAGTATTTCATTCTTCTTGAATTGTCTGTTCATAGTCTTAGAACATTTATCTGTTCAGTTGTTCGATGTTTCTTACTAATTTATAGGAACTTTTTATATATTGAATAAATTCAACTTTGTATGATATAAACTGAAAACACTTTTCCATGTTTAGATTGCTTTTAATGTTTTGTTGTTGTTGTTAGGCAACCTTAAAAATATTTCTCTGTAGGTAAATTGATCAATATTTTCTTTTATAGCTTCTGGTGTTTTCAGTCATATTTTTAAAACTACCCATTCTGAGATTATTTTAAAGTTCTCTAATACTTTCTTCCCATTCTTTGATGTTTTATTGAATGTATAAAAAAGGTTAATTTATCTGAAATTTATTTTGCTGTAAATTGTGAGGTAGGGATCCAACTTTATATTTTTCCCAGATGAGTCCCCAGCTATTCCAAAGACCTTTACTAAATAAACCAAGGCTGTAGAGTTATTTCAGGTTGATAATATCACTCCCCATGCTTGTGAAAACCATTTTGCACAAAATTTAGGTGATACAGACAAAACAATTTGCTATACAACAAGGGCTACCTCAAACCGAAGCTATGGATGAAAGCCTGGTGGGAACACTTCACTTCGTGAACTTCTGATGATGCTCAGGTTTCAGCCACCAAGAGAAAAAATTTGAATCCATAAATGAGATATGAAAGTGCATAACTCTGTAAATAAAAACTGGTAATGTGAGGGCTGACGAGGGTCTCGTGTGAGGTGCAAGCCCTTCTCCCCATGGACGCAGCCCCAGGTAGGACAATTTCTGGAACAGTCTGGTAAGTTAAGGTTGTGATTCTACAGCCATGAGCACACCACTGCCCCCCATCTCACCCTTTACAACAACCATTTTAACTATTGGGCCAGGCCTTGAGCTTGAGGGGATCCTGAAACCTCCTACCCACAGGAAGGCCTGTGTGCCCTTTAATCTCCTTAGAGCAAAATCCACTGAGCAAAATTAGAATTTGATATGGCTGCACTCAGCCAATGGAAACTCATAAACTGTCTTAACATCATAATGCTTTGTGAAAAAGAATCGCTAAGTACCATGAAACATATGAGAACCCCAGGCTTCCATTCATCTCTAGCTTGATGCGAGGGCAGCATATTAAAGTGATTTCAACTTCAGAGCAGAGCTCCCCAAAGAGTGCTCCTGTCTTAATTAAAATGTCAATGAAATACAAACGTGCGTAAGGGACATTTTCAGAAATCATTCCCTCTTAACTTCCCATGGCTGGCTGCTCCTACCCCCAAAGCCTGCCTGCTTGTCCACTCAGTGGAAGCACTAGACCCACCTCCGTCTCTGCCTTGGGAGAGAGCCCTGTCCAGACACTTGACCGTCTCCATGGGAGGGAGGCTGGAGGGAGGTGGGCAGCAGACTCCTGCTTGAGGCTTTCTGTATCTTAAGCTGCCTGAATTATAAGGCACAGACTAGCACCACGTGGGTACACAGCCCAGACTGCAGAATGACAGGTGGGATGGAAAAGAAGGGGCGTGTCAGAGGAGAAGACCCCAGGCTCAGACTGGCTGGAGCCAGCATCAGTGAACCCAGGGACACCAGGGGGACAACTCAGGGGTTTAAAACGCAGATGCCTGTAAGGCTAGACAAGTAGCATACCCGAGGATGTGGGGAGTTGTGAGGTAGTAGGGAGGGGCAGGGATTGTGGTAAACTATATAGAAATCATTCTCCCCTCAAAAGGGATAGTCGTTACTCAGCTTCAAAAAGTTTTACACGGGGGAGGGATGCAAACCTGGTATCACTGTCTTCTGATTTTTTT